>NC_084550.2:2755000-2837500 GCF_033978685.3 Nerophis lumbriciformis
CACACACACACACACACACACACACACAATGCTGTGTTGTTCTTGTGGGGATGTGAACATGGTCAGTGATGACCAAATAAGACTCTGCTCTTGTGCACAAGCATCCGAGCAAGTAGCCGCACTGCAAAGGATGTCCTCAGTCAGTAACTATCATCACACGTTTGTCTCCGGGCCTTTTTCCCCTTCCAACAAAGCCCCAATCTCAGCTTTTATCAGGGTTTTAAATACTGTTTGGTAGGGGTGTGGGAAAAAATCTATTCGAATTCGAATCGCGATTCTCACGTTGTGCGATTCAGAATCAATTCTCATTAAAAAAAAAAAAAAAATTATTATATATATATATATTTTTTTAATTAATCAATCCAACAAAACAATACACAGCAATACCATAACAATGCAATCCAATTCCAAAAGCAAAGCCGAGCCAGCAACACTCAGAACTGCAATAAACAGAGCAACATACCTGCCAACTACTCCGGTTTTCCCGTAATTAGTACGGTTTTCATCAACCTATTCCGGGTTACGGTTGCAGTAATAAAACATACGTTTTTTCATTAATTAAAAAAAATATCTTTAAAAAAGTTTTATTCACGAAATCGCGTAACAACAATGACAATCGACACTGCTTCCCGTAACTTCCTATCGAGCCATTCCGAATGCCATGTGCGAGGCTATTTATAGCACCGCTGCCAAGCACGAGGCACCTGTTGCCCATTGTTTCCAAACGAGCGAACGATCATGGAATCAGCCGGAGAAAAATTGCAAACGAGTCTTAAACCGAAAAGAAAACTGCAGTCATTCCGTGAAGAATATTCAAAAGCCTATCCGGGAATAATGATCCGTTCCAAAAAAGGGTGAAAACTACGCCAATTGCACCTTGTGCAGACAAGATTTTTCGATCGGACACGGAGGAATTAGCGATGTAAAAGACCACGTTGGGACAAAAAAACACAAGTCTAATGCCGTTGCTAGCGATACAAGTGGAAAACTTTCAACGTTTTTCGTCGCCCAAACAGATTCTTTGGATGTGATAAATGCCGAAGTTTTATTTACGGAGGCAATAATTGAGCATGGACTTCCAATCGCACTGGCTGATCACATGGGACAGTTAAATGTTTGTAATGCAACCTTTAAAAATCATTACGCGGTGATCGCGGTCCCAAAAATAAACTTTTCTTGCATGATAATGTCCAGAAAAATCCGCTTTATATTACTATAGAGTCCTTTTAACGAATGAGTTTGATGGTTTATCACAAACCTTAAATGAAAGAAGTCCTTTGTTCTCCTGCACCATATGCATGCGCTTTGGCCTTGCTTCGTGTTTGGTGCGCAATCCTGTCGGCTGTATTTCACAGCACGACATACTGTTAAAAGTGTTTATACTATTTATGCTTTCAAGTCCAAGTTGAAGAAATCTTGTTAAATGTTGACAGCATAACTACCAAAATACAGAAGTATGTCCTTAATATTTTTGCAGTGCTATTTCTGTTGAAAAGTTCAAATGATTACATTAGAGATGTGATGTGCCACTTTTCAAGTGTCTGATGGCTTCAATTAATTGTCATGAATTTTTCATATTTTGAATTCTTTTGAAAGGCTTACAAAAAAACGACATTTGAATTGTAATTCCATGCTATTGACAGGACTATTAATTTTAATGAAGTTAGCTTACCATGTTTACAGTATGATAATTGTGATAGAAATGTGAATTTTAGGCACAGAATATTTTTTACAATTGAACAAGGCAGTAGATTATACAAGCTTGGACAGAAAGTTAATAATGACACCCATTTTTTTAAATGGAATTGTTTAGTACTGTTTTACCATTTGTTTACTGTAAAAAGTGTTTATACTTTCAATGAACAAATTGAAGTCTTGTGAAAGGTTGACAGGATAACTGGCATTAACTGTCAAAATAATTTCAAACTATTGAAGTTAGTTTACAGAATAAACATGTCAATCAACCCATATGATTTTTGCTGTAATATTTTTGTTTTGAAAAGTCACTGTGACTGATAGAAAAGTGATGGTTTTAGCAACATTTTAACCTGTCTGAATGCTAATAATCATTTTGCGTCGCCTGAACCCCCCACCAGGACTTTGTCCTGGACCTACCGGGGCCTACGGCCCCTGGACCCTGGCTACTAGGTTTTTCTGATTTCAAAAGTTGGCAGGTATGCAGCAATTGAGAGGAGACACAAACACCACACAGAACAAACCAAAAGTAGTGAAACAAAAATGAATATTATCAACAACAGTATCAATATTAGTAACAATTTCAACATAGCAGTGATTAAAAATCCCTCATTGACATTATCATTAGACATTTATAAAAATAAAAAAAGAACACATAAGCTTGACAACACACTGTCCAATATTTTCACAAAGATAAAATAAGTCATATTTTTGCTTCATTTAATAGTTAAAACAAATGTACATTATTGCAATCAGTTGATTTTACATTGTCCTTTACAATTATAAAAGCTTTTTACTCTGCTTGCATGTCAGCAGACTGGAGTAGATCCTGCTGAAATCTATGTATTGAATGAATAGACAATCCTTTTGAATTGGGAAAATATCCTTTTTGAATCGAGAACGCGTTAAATCGAAGAAAATACTCCAGCTTCCTCCCACCTCCAAAGACATGCACCTGGGGATAGGCCCCTCCCACCTCCAAAGACATGCCCCTGGGGATAGGTTGATTGGCAACACTAAATGGTCCCTAGTGTGTGAATGTTGTCTGTCTATCTGTGTTGGCCCTGCGATGAGGTGGCGACTTGTCCAGGGTGTACCCCGCCTTCCGCCCGATTGTAGCTGAGATAGGCTCCAGCGCCCCCCGTGACCCCGAAGGGAATAAGCGGTAGAAAATGGATGGATGGATGTTGTACTGCTCCCCTTACTTGAGAGCGAAGCCTGGCAATAATTGCATGTTGCCGTTTCCTCGTCGTATTTTTTTTTGTAAAATGAAGCCAGGCCTTCAGGCGTTTTTTTTCCGGTTCATTAGTTTTGCTGATTTCTGTATCTGCCGCCTAATGACTGAGCTACGTCATTTCTTGTGATGTCCCACAGGGCATTTCCTGTGGGACGGGATTCGTTCCCAGGGATTCGAATAGGGAACCTAACTCTTTTTCTTTACTATAGTGGTTAGGGATGTCCCGATCCGATATTTGGATCGGATCGGCTGCCGATATTTGCCAAAAATTGCTTATCGGCAAAGCATGGGAAAATGCCGATCGAGTTTAAAAAAAAAAAACTGGTCCGTGTTTTCCAACGCACCGATTTAAATAATACATTCCACTTTTCTGCTGCTCCCTAATTTCCGTTCCGCATTTTCCAGCACACCTTCAACACATCCACAGGTCTGTGGATTCTCACGCAGTTGCTTTTAGCTGCTGGCATTACACGACAGGCTCTTCTCACTCTTTCCTGTGTCTCCCTCTCACAGACAGCAAGCGCACCTTCTTACACACGTCACATACTGTCACGTCATACGTCACATACTGTCACGTCATACGTCACATACGTATACGTCCTCCCCGAGCAGAGAGGTAGCAGCATGGCTAACGTTAGCTGTGATGCTAGCGCAGCCGTGCGAGCAACGCTCCCTCTAAGGTGCGCGCCTGTGCAATTGCGCACTGTTTAAGCGTCCTCTGCGCATAGCAAATCTATGCCACGCACAAAATCAAATAAAAAAAATAAGCGCATAACAATTTTCGACACATGGACACAACAGAGAAAACAGTTTTCGTCATCATTGTTCAAATATTGTGACGTCTGTCGAGACGCTTATCTCCATTCGGTGCCACACGTCCACACCATCAAAATGCCGAGGCAAAAATGTCCACATCAACACCGTATGAAAAAATTAGTGATTTTTTTTAGTTGTGATTTCCTTCTCTGCATGAAAGTTTAAAAGTAGCATATATTAATGCAGTATGAAGAAGAATGTTTTAATGTAGACATGCAAGCCTTGAAAGAAAATGTTGAAAATCAAGACTACATTTCCTGCAAATGGGTGCATTTCTACCCTATATTTTAACTTTAGATTTATTCTCATATCAAACTCTTTTGGCTGTCTTTTTGACACTTACATCCACACCCTGGATTATAAATAATGTAAATAATTCAATGTGATTATCTTGTGTGATGACTGTATTATGATGATAGTATATATCTGATAGTATATATCTGTATCATGAATCAATTTAAGTGGACCCCGACTTAAACAAGTGGAAAAACGTATTGGGGTGTTACCATTAAGTGGTCAATTGTACGGAATATGTACTTCACTGTGCAACCTACTAATAAAAGTCTCAATCAATCAATCAAAACACATAGAATCATCATACTGCTGTGATTATATGCATCAAGTGTTCATTCAAGGCTAAGGCAAAATATCGAGATATATATCGTGTATCGCAATATGGCTTTAAAATATCGCAATATTAAAAAAAGGCCATATCGCCCAGCCCTAGTTCAATGATGCCATTTCTGTTTGTCATGTATAATTTTGTCTATTTTGTGTTTATCCTTGAATAAACAGGTCAGTTTCTTGTTACCAACCATTGTGTATTATTCAAACTCCCCTAATTCAGCTGGCTAGTTGTTATCAAGAGTACTAAAACCCTTTTCAACATGATTCTGACAACTAAGTAGGCTAAATAACTTTCAACTTTAATACATGCTCGGATAGGCCAGTATCGGTCAGTATCGGTATCGGATCGGAAATGCAAAAAGAATATCAGTATCGGATCGGAAGTGCAAAAACCTGGATCGGGACATCCCTAATAGTGACCTTGATAACGGGAACCGGTTCTCAAAAAGAGATTCGAGTCCATGGAATCGGTTCTTTTCTTATCGAACAACCGGGAGAACCGGTTTCGAACATCATCCCTAACGGTGTGTGGTCATTAAATATGTATTCTGATATATGTTCTTCACAGAAAATGAGCCAAAGTCAGTGAGTCTCAGTTTGAAAAATTAATTAATTGTATAATTTTTCTTTGAATAAAAAATGAAAACGGGTCCCGCAGACCCGAACACCACATAAATGAAACAGTGGAATGAAGATGATTAAAAATGTAGATTGGACATCATATCCAGTCTGACAACTTCACAAACCACTTCTTCTCTGTGCTTCCACTTGGCGTTTTACAAGTGGGGGCTTCTGGCTACCCCCTGGGCGGCCTAAAGGACCTCTTTCCTCTTTTAGTCAGCACGTGGCTCTGCTGTCATTTGACAACGCCGTCTAATCTTAGCTTGCTGAACCCTACCCTCCGTGCACCGGAGGACTGGCGTTGTGTCTGCTTCGGGGTTGTTGTAGGTAGTGTGGACGTTGGCAATGAGGCTGACAGGTAAGCTGCACGGCCACGCTTCAAACCTACGACTGACGTTTAGGCTGGGACAAGTTCCCCCAGATCATATGCAGCTAGTTTGAAAGTTGATGTGGTCTGTAATTTCTCTAAATATAGCTGGCTGTTTACGTGCAGAGGTCAGAGCGTGGATCTGAAGCTGCTAGTTTGATTAGTTTCATTCCTCTGAGGATTTCCCCTTCCCTCCTTCAGGTGTGCACCCATGGAGCAGGACCGCTGCCAGGTGTCGGGTCAGTCCAAACAGGTTTTGCTTGAAGTTTGCATGAAGTCGTCGGGGTTGAGCTGGTCTTTTGTGGGTTTGGTCGCTGGCTGCAGTCATCGGAGAGCAACGGCATGAAATATTTGCACTGGCCGTGTTTGTGTCCACGCTGTCCCTTTTTCGGGAGGTCCTACTATTTAGGTCACGCTGACACTTGTTGGACTCCAAAAGTACAAATATTGTGTATTAGTAACAGTTCTTGCACTGCAAAAAGTCAGTGTTCAAAAACAAGAAAAAAAATACAAAAATGAGGGGTATTTTATTTGAACTAAGCAAAATGATCTGCCAATAGAACAAGAAAATTTGGCTTGTCAAGACTTTCCAAAACAAGTTAAATTAAAGCTGCAAGCAGCGTTGGTCGGGCCCGCGTATTTGGCAGGTGCTAGTCCTAAGTGTCCCAATACGTTTGTCAAGTTTTAGAAGTGTCCCAAAACTTTTGTCCAGTGTAAGTGTCCCAATACTTTTGTCCAGTATTCGTCGTAAGTGTCCCAATACTTTTGCCCAGTATTCGTCGTAAGTGTCCCAATACTTTTGTCCAGTTTTAGTCCTAAGTATCCCAATACTTTTGTCCAGTGGTAATCCGAAGTGTCCCAATACTTTTGTCCAGTGGTAATCCGAAGTGTCCCAATACTTATGTCAAGTTGTAGTCCTAAGTGTCCCAATACTTTTGTCAAGTTTTAGCCACAAGTGTCCCAATACTTTTGTCCAGTTTTAGTCCTAAGTATCCCAATACTTTTGTCCAGTGGTAATCCGAAGTGTCCCAATACTTTTGTCCAGTGGTAATCCGAAGTGTCCCAATACTTATGTCAAGTTGTAGTCCTAAGTGTCCCAATACTTTTGTCCAGTTTTAGTCCTAAGTGTCCCAATACTTTTGTCAAGTTTTAGCCACAAGTGTCCCAATACTTTTGTCCAGTTTTAGTCCTAAGTGTCTCCATGCTTTTGTCAAGTTTTAGTCCAAAGTGTCCCAATACTTTTGTCAAGTTTAGGCGTAAGTGTCCCAATACTTTTATCTAGTGTAAGTGTCCCAATACTTTTGTCCAGTGGTAGTCCTAAGTGTCCCAATAATTTTATCAGGTTGTAGTCCTAAGTGTCCCAATACTTTTGTCCAGTGTAAGTGTCCCAATACTTTTGTCCAGTTTTCGTCCTAAGTGTCCCAATACTTTTGTCCAGTGGTATTCCTAAGTGTCCCAATACTTTTGTGCAGTGTAAGTGTCCCAATACTTTTGTCCAGTTTTGGTCATAAGTGTCCCAATACTTTTGTCAAGTTGTAGTCCCAAGTGTCCCAATACTTTTGTCCAGTTTTCGTGCTATGTGTCCCAATACTTTTGTCCAGTGGTAGTCATAAGTGTCCCAATACTTTTGTCTCCTTTTAGTCCGAATTGTCCCAATACTTTTGTCCATTGGTAGTCATAAGTGTCCCAATACTTTTGTCTACTTTTAGTCCGAATTGTCCCAATACTTTTGTGTAGTGTACCTACCTTGTCTGCATTGTGTGGGCACGCTGGTGCTGCCTGCTTTTAAGCAGCCATCTTGAAAAAACAGCAGCATCAGCGCAGAGGTTCTTTGAAGGGTCATAAAATCAAAACCGGAGCAGGTATCAAAACTCTTTCGCCAACTTTTAATCAGAAGGGTTCAATCTCTCTCCTGTGTTTGAAGCCGAAACAACAAACGTGCTCAGAGGAGATAATGTTTGAAGAAAGGTGACCGGTTTTTACAAAAATGTTGTTTTGAAGGGGGAATAGCAAACTTCCTGTTGATTTTTGCTGGGGGTTGTTAATTTATGAAATGTAGGTCTAAGTTAGACCTACATAGAGGTTTTTGTTTCATGTCTCTCCGACCTTCCCAGTGGGAGTTACAGGCAGTTTTGTCAGTTTTTTCATCCGAGGAGCAGTTTTTTGTGCGTTTCATTAAAAAATTGCGCTAGAGCACAATTTTGAGATTTAAGGTTAGGTTTTTTTATTAGATCGCAATTTTTGCCAGTCCTGATGTGTGTGATCAGTTTGAAGTTTTGAAGCATGTTAAGGGGGTCAAATTACAGCTCAAAGAGGCAAAAGTGACTGTTTTTAGTACTTTTTTGTCTTGAAGGGGGAATTGCCAACTTCCTGTTGATTTTTGCCCGATGATATACAATTATGAAAACTAGGTCTAAGTCAGACCTACATACAGGTTTTTGTTTCATGTCTCTCCGATCTTCCTAGTGGGAGATATAGGCAGTCTAGTTTTTTTTCCCTAGGGGGCGCTAGAGCGCAATTTTGAGTTTTGAGGTTTTTTGTTTTTTTAAAAAGGTAATTTTCGCAGGTCCTGATGTGTGGGTCAAATATGGTGAGTTTTGAAGCATGTTAAGTGGGTCAAATTACAGTTTAATGTGGCGGCGGAAGAATAAAGAATAAAACCTTACAAATTCCTTCCGGAGTCCTTTTGCAATGGGCCATGCGGGCCCTAATTAGCTAACTTCAATGAACCCAAAAATACCTTAAAATAATTATATTCTCACTAATGACAAGTGCACTTTTCTTGATAGAAAAAAAAGAGACCTTTTTGCTCAATATGTTGAAAAATATTCTTAAATGAAGTAAATGCTAGTGCCATTATCTTGACATAATGATATTACATTTCTTGAAACCAGCAAACTTATACTAAAAACTCATTTATTGTTCTTAATGGAAAGGCAACAAGGCAACATCTTGTTACTCTCGGGGTCTCCTAGCCGCTCAGGCAAATCATATGGTCTAAAAATTTATTTTTCCATGGATAACATGACATCATCGCGCCAAGTGCGTGCTCTTTCAGTCAATTAGTGCGCATATATACAGCCCGGCCCCCGGACAACATTTTTTTTAATTGTAATTTTGAGGAATTAATCTGAATGTGCATGAACTATTTCTGTTCAAAATTGTTAGAAATGTTAAATGTTTAAATATTAACTGTCAGTTTACTGTACTGTGCCAACTGTACTACTATATGAGTACATATTTTCTATTGTTTCATTGAAAATAAAACAGCAAAGTCCATTTGGCTGTCATCTGTTTTAATTATGAGACACAATTGTGTCAAAATCATGACTTTTTATTTCATGCTTGAAATAAGAAATTCTTACTTTGAAAAAGTAGTTTTTGTCAAGTCGTGGACTGTGAGGGTTTTGTTTTCCCGAGATGCAAGAATTGAAGCAGACGTGGCGTGAAGGTAAAAACATCATTTAATTTTACTGTAACAAAAAGAACAAACTAAAGGTGCGCACAAGGCGGAAGTACAAACTTGGCTAAGAAAACAAAACTAGCACTTGGGCAAAAACTATGGACGTGAAGCAAAAAAACACTTACTGTGACATGAGCAGAACAAAAACGTGCGTGGCATGGCAAGAAGCATAAAGGATGGAATAAGCAGGGCATGAAAATGACAGAAGTAAACAGAGGTAATGTCGCCAGGCCGACCAACAGAAAAAGACAGGCTTTATAACAGTGACATGATTGGTGACAGGTGTGTGAGTCCAAACGTGGAACAGGTGAAACTAATGGGTCACCATGCAAACAAGACAAGGGAGTGAAAAAGCAGGAACTAAAAAGAGTCCAAAAACCAAACAGAACATAACTTAAACAAAACATGATCCCAGACATGGCAGTTTTATACTTGTGAGTGTTGATGACACAGCTTTGCAACACTTGATATTCTAGTTTCAAGCATGTTTTACTCAATATAGGTCATCAAATCTCAGCAACAAGCTGTAATATCTTACTGACATCATTTAGGACCAAAACACTTAAAACCATACTTGCCAACCTTGAGACCTCCGATTTCGGGAGGTGGGGGGCGTGGTCGGGGTGGGGCGGGGGGCGTGGTTAAGATATATATATATAAGAAATACTTGACTTTCAAAGAATTCTAGCTATATATATATATATATATATATATATATATATATATATATATATATATATATATATAAATAAAAGAAATACTTGAATTTCAGTGTTCATTTATTTACATATATATACACACACATAACACTCATCTACTCATTGTTGAGTTAAGGGTTGAATTGTCCATCCTTGTTCTATTCTCTGTCACTATTTCAGAACACACACATTATACAAATATACATTATAAAATCAATAAGAAAACGGGAGCTCTAATTTGGGAGTCTGAATTAGGATCAGAAGTTCCTGTATAAACATTGCGCACTCACGTCGCCTTTTTGTATTGATTACTGCAGCTGTGCACTGGATTCATTCACAAATACAAACTACAACTCACAAACACTTTAGAGTTAGGCTCCACCATCAGAATGTGTACTTAAACTTATAAAGATCACATGGATATTATTCAGTGAGTTGATTCACCAAAACTAACCTGTTATACAGGAGGAAAAAGCACACAGGACGTTTCAATTTTTCACAGACTGGTCGCGCTCATCAGAATGACCAGACACTTCCGGTCTGCAGGTGATAGCATTCAATTGGGAATAAACGCCCTACTGCCCCCTACTGACCAATGTGAATACTGATAAATGTGGAATGACAGCTCCAAAAACGATATTCAAACCACAAAATAAAGTAAATAAATCAACACAAAAATGTGACACATTATGGGTGGGTCACATATGCATGTACAGTAGATGGCAGTATTGTCCTGTTTAAAAGTGTCACAACATTGCTGTTTACGGCAGACCAACTGCTTTACGGTAGACGAATACTTGACTGCTGTTGTTGTGTGTTGTTACCACGCTGGGAGGACGTTAATGAAACTGCCTAACAATAAACCCACATAGAAACCAACAACTCGCCCTCGATCATTAGCTGTTTATATTGTGGGAAAGCGGACGTGTGAACAGGCTGTCAACACGTCACTCAGGTCCGCATGGAGCTGGAGGGGGCGTGGCCTCCAGCTCCGCCTGAATTTCGGGAGAAAATTTGTCCCGGGAGGTTTTCGGGAGAGGCGCTGAATTTCGGGAGTCTCCCGGAAAATCCGGGAGGGTTGGCAAGTTTGCTTAAAACAAGTAAAACACTCTAACATCAAATCTGCTTAGTGAGAAGAATGATCTTATCAGACAGAAAATAAGCAAATATCACCCTTATTTGACATATTTCATCTTACTTAGATTGCACTTTTTGCAGTGTGGGTGAAATAAATTCTTCCTTGGGTGACGTTTCTGTTATATTTTGTGATGACCACTTGTGTATCTTCATTGAATGTACAATAAGTCATTATTGTTATGATTGTGTGTTTTTGCAGGTTGCATGGTGTTGTGGACTTGATGCATGGCCTTTGCACGACCCCGCTCCGCGTTGTTGTTGTTGTTGTTGTTGAGGTGGGACTGAGCGCGCTCAGCAGCGGCCATGGCTCACACCGTGCACGTGAATGGCAACGGCCCAGGTAACCCAGCTTTTGTCCTATGTTCCTTATTTCCACATTTATATTTTTAAAACTAGCCTTATTTTTATCTGGAGTATTCTAGAGCAGTGTTTTTCAACCACACTAGATGATCTAATTTCACCTATTTGGGTTAAAAATATGTTTTGCAGTAATTATAGTCTGCAAACCCTGTAATACTCTTCCATATCAGTAGGTGGCAGCAGGTAGCTAATTGCTTTGTAGATGTCGGGAACAGCGGGAGGCAGTGTGCAGGTAAAAAGGTGTCTAATGCTTAAACCAAAAATAAACAAACGGTGAGTGCCCCTAAGAAAAGGCATTGAAGCTTAGGGAAGGCTATGCAGAATGAAACTAAAACTGAACTGGCTACAAAGTAAACAAAAACAGAATGCTGGACGACAGCAAAGACTTACTGCGTAGCAAAGACAATGTACATCCGAACATGACATGACTTTGATTGATTGAGACTTTTATTAGTAGGTTGCACAGTACAGTACATATCCCGTACAATTGACCACTAAATGGTAACACCCCAATAAGTTTTTCAACTTGTTTAAGTCCACGTTAATCAATTCATGGTACAAATATATACTATCAGCATAATACAGTCATCACAGAAGTTAATCATCATCAGAGTACCAGTAACCAAAAAATGTATATATATTTTATTTTTTTACTGTACCGAAAATGAACCGAACCGTGACCTCTAAACCGAGGTACGTACCGAACCGACATTTTTGTGTACCGTTACACCCCTAATCGTATGGGAAGTGGAAAAAGTTGTGTCGGGACGCCCCTTGTTTTTGTTTTTGTGGCCTGCTGCTGGTCCACATAGGAAAGGGTTTGTACAGTTTGGTGTGAGAAAGGGTGGGGGTGTGAAAGAGGGTGTGGGTGCAGACACCTGCAGACATCCTGGCATTCCTGGCTGGACTACCAGGAGAGAGTCTTCACAATCCCCCCCAGGAATGTGCAGCATGTCAGACATCTTTCAGCTTCTTTGCACGCTGAGGTGCACCTTTTTAAAGTATGGTATGTCAAATCGAAAAAGACTCATTCTTTACATACCAACACTGCACTAAAAACCTTTATTGTGTATTACACTATACTATATGTTAGTATTCCCCATTAAATAAAACAAATTATATTTTAAATGCTGTACATTAGCATGCTAACTTTTAGCCATATTTACACCTCAGTCGTATACTTTGTTACGCCTCAGTCGTACACTTTGTTACACCTCAGTCGTACACTTTGTTACGCCTCAGTCGTATACTTTGTTACACCTCAGTCGTACACTTTGTTACACCTCAGTCGTATACTTTGTTACGCCTCAGTCGTATACTTTGTTACACCTCAGTCGTACACTTTGTTACACCTCAGTCGTATACTTTGTTACGCCTCAGTCGTATACTTTGTTACGCCTCAGTCGTACACTTTGTTACACCTCAGTCGTACACTTTGTTACACCTCAGTCGTATACTTTGTTACACCTCAGTCGTATACTTTGTTACACCTCAGTCGTATACTTTGTTACACCTCAGTCGTACACTTTGTTACATCTCAGTCGTATACTTTGTTACTCCTCAGTCGTATACTTTGTTACTCCTCAGTCGTACACTTTGTTACACCTCAGTCGTACACTTTGTTACACCTGTCGTACACTTTGTTACACCTCAGTCGTATACTTTGTTACACCTCAGTCGTATACTTTGTTACACCTCAGTCGTACACTTTGTTACACCTCAGTCGTACACTTTGTTACGCCTCAGTCGTACACTTTGTTACGCCTCAGTCGTACACTTTGTTACGCCTCAGTCGTATACTTTGTTACGCCTCAGTCGTACACTTTGTTACGCCTCAGTCGTACACTTTGTTACGCCTCAGTCGTACACTTTGTTACGCCTCAGTCGTACACTTTGTTACGCCTCAGTCGTACACTTTGTAACGCCTCAGTCGTACACTTTGTTACGCCTCAGTCGTACACTTTGTTACGCCTCAGTCGTACACTTTGTTACACCTCAGTCGTATACTTTGTTACTTATGTTTGCTGAGGTGGTGCTTGGTGGAAACAGTTTGAGAACCACTAAGGTAATTGAATAAAAATGTCACTAAGTAAAGGGTTTATGCTAACTAGTCCGAGACGAGGCAATACAATTCTATTTTATAGGTTCTATAGTCAAGATTACCTTGATTTTAAAGACTATAGTCGCAAAAAGGTCAAAGAAAACCCCTAAAAACTCCAAATACAAACTGTTAGGCTACTCACCTCGTTCAGTTTTAGATTCCAGTTAGTTGTAGACTGTGTTTTATTTCCGTTTGTGTGAACTTTTAAATTTAGGTATCGATCTGATACATTTCTATTTTATAGGTTCTATAGTCAAGATTACTTTGCTTTTAAGGACTATACTCACAAAAAAGCCAAAGAAAACCCCTAAAAACTCGAAATACGAACAGTTAGGCTACTCACCTCAATCAGTTTTAGATTTCGGTTAGTTATAGACGGTGTTTTATTTCCTGTTTGTGTGTCCTTTTAGGTATCGATCCGATAAATTTCTATTTTATAGGTTCTATAGTCAAGATTACTTTGCTTTTAAGGACTATACTCACAAAAAAGCCAAAGAAAACCCCTAAAAACTCAAAATACGAACTGTTAAGCTACTCACCTCAATCAGTTTTAGATTCCGGTTAGTTGTAGACGGTGTTTTATTTCTTGTTTGTGTGTCCTTTTAGGTATCGATTCGATAAATTTCTTTTTTTATAGGTTCTATAGTCAAGATTACTTTGCTTTTAAAGACTATACTCACAAAAAAGCCAAAGAAAACCCCTAAAAACTCAAAAGACGAACTGTTAAGCTACTCACCTTGTTCAGTTTTAGATTTCGGTTAGTTATAGACGGTGTTTTATTTCTTGTTTGTGTGTCCTTTTAGGTATCGATCCGATAAATTTCTAATTTATAGGTTCTATAGTCAAGATTAATTTGCTTTTAAGGACTATACTCACAAAAAAGCCAAAGAAAACCCCTAAAAACTCAAAATACGAACTGTTAAGCTACTCACCTCAATCAGTTTTAGATTCCGGTTAGTTATAGACGGTGTTTTATTTCTTGTTTGTGTGTCCTTTTAGGTATCGATCCGATACATTTCTATTTTATAGGTTCTATAGTCAAGATTACTTTGCTTTTAAGGACTATACTCACAATAAAGCCAAAGAAAACCCCTAAACTCAAAATACGAACAGTTAGGCTACTCACCTCAATCAGTTTTAGATTCCGGTTAGTTATAGACGGTGTTTTATTTCTTGTTTGTGTGTCCTTTTAGGTATCGATTCGATAAATTTCTTTTTTTATAGGTTCTATAATCAAGATTACTTTGCTTTTAAAGACTATACTCACAAAAAAGCCAAAGAAAACCCCTAAAAACTCAAAATACGAACTGTTAAGCTACTCACCTTGTTCAGTTTTAGATTCCGGTTAGTTATAGACGGTGTTTTATTTCTTGTTTGTGTGTCCTTTTAGGTATCGATTCGATAAATTTCTTTTTTTATAGGTTCTATAATCAAGATTACTTTGCTTTTAAGGACTATACTCACAAAAAAGCCAAAGAAAACTCCTAAAAACTCAAAATACGAACTGTTAAGCTACTCACCTTGTTCAGTTTTAGATTTCGGTTAGTTATAGACGGTGTTTTATTTCTTGTTTGTGTGTCCTTTTAGGTATCGATCCGATAAATTTCTATTTTATAGGTTCTATAGTCAAGATTACTTTGCTTTTAAGGACTATACTCACAAAAAAGCCAAAGAAAACCCCTAAACTCAAAATACGAACAGTTAGGCTACTCACCTCAGTCAGTTTTGGATTCCGGTTAGTTATAGACAGTGTTTTATTTCTTGTTTGTGTGTCCTTTTAGGTATCGAGCCGATAAATTTCTATTTTATAGGTTCTATAGTCAAGATTACTTTGCTTTTAAGGACTATACTCACAAAAAAGCTAAAAAGAACACCCCTAAAAACTCAAAATACGAACAGTTAGGCTACTCACCTTGTTCAGTTTTAGATTCCGGTTAGATATAGACGGTGTTTTATTTCTTGTTTGTGTGTCCTTTTAGGTATCGATCCGATAAATTTCTATTTTATAGGTTCTATAGTCAAGATTACTTTGCTTTTAAAGACTATACTCACAAAAAAGCCAAAGAAAACCCCTAAAGACTCAAAATACGAACAGTTAAGCTACTCACCTTGTTCACTTTTAGATTTCGGTTAGTTATAGACGGTGTTTTATTTCTTGTTCGTGTGTCCTTTTAGGTATCGATCCAATACATTTCTATTTTATAGGTTCTATAGTCAAGATTACTTTGCTTTTAAGGACTATAGTCACAAAAAAGCCAAAGAAAACTCAAAATACGAACAGTTAGGCTACTCACCTCAGTCAGTTTTGGATTCCGGTTAGTTATAGACGGTGTTTTATTTCCTGTTTGTGTGTCCTTTTAGGTATCGATCCGATAAATTTCTATTTTATAGGTTCTATAGTCAAGATTACTTTGCTTTTAAAGACTATACTCACAAAAAAGCCAAAGAAAACCTCTAAAAACTCGAAATAGGAACAGTTAGGCTACTCACCTCAATCAGTTTTAGATTCCGGTTAGTTATAGACGGTGTTTTATTTCTTGTTTGTGTGTCCTTTTAGGTATCCATCCGATACATTTCTATTTTATAGGTTCTATAGTCAAGATTACTTTGCTTTTAAGGACTATACTCACAAAAAAGCCAAAGAAAACCCCTAAAAACTCAAAATACGAACTGTTAAGCTACTCACCTTGTTCAGTTTTAGATTTCGGTTAGTTATAGACGGTGTTTTATTTCTTGTTTGTGTGTCCTTTTAGGTATCGATCCGATACATTTCTATTTTATAGGTTCTATAGTCAAGATTACTTTGCTTTTAAAGGCTATAGTCACAAAAAAGCCAAAGAAAACCCCTAAAAACTCAAAATACGAACAATTAAGCTACTCACCTCAATCAGTTTTAGATTCCGGTTAGTTATAGACGGTGTTTTATTTCTTGTTTGTGTGTCCTTTTAGGTATCGATCCGATACATTTCTATATTATAGGTTCTATAGTCAAGATTACTTTGCTTTTAAGGACTATACTCACTAAAAAGCCAAAGAAAACCCCATAAAACTCAAAATACGAACTGTTAAACTACTCACCTTGTTCAGTTTTAGATTTCGGTTAGTTATAGACAGTGTTTTATTTCTTGTTTGTGTGTCCTTTTAGGTATCGATCCGATAAATTTCTATTTTATAGGTTCTATAGTCAAGATTACTTTGCTTTTAAGGACTATACTCACAAAAAAGCCAAAGAAAACTCACAATACAAACTGTTAGGCTACTCACCTTGTTCAGTTTTAGATTTCGGTTAGTTATAGACGGTGTTTTATTTCTTGTTTGTGTGTCCTTTTAGGTATCGATCCGATACATTTCTATTTTATAGGTTCTATAGTCAAGATTACTTTGCTTTTAAGGACTATACTCACAAAAAAGCCAAAGAAAACCCCTAAAAACTCAAAATATGAACTGTTAAGCTACTCACCTTGTTCAGTTTTAGATTTCGGTTAGTTGTAGACGGTGTTTTATGTCTTGTTTGTGTGTCCTTTTAGGTATCGATCCGATGAATTTCTATTTTATAGGTTCTATAGTCAAGATTACTTTGCTTTTAAGGACTATACTCACAAAAAAAAAACTAAAAACTCAAAATACGAACTGTTAAGCTTCTCACCTTGTTCAGTTTTAGATTTCGGTTAGTTGTAGACGGTGTTTTATTTCTTGTTTGTGTGTCCTTTTAGGTATCGATCCGATAAATTTCTATTTTATAGGTTCTATAGTCAAGATTACTTTGCTTTTAAGGACTATACTCACAAAAAAGCCAAAGAAAACCCCTAAAAACTCAAAATACGAACTGTTAAGCTACTCACCTTGTTCAGTTTTAGATTTCGGTTAGTTATAGACGGTGTTTTATTTCTTGTTTGTGTGTCCTTTTAGGTATTGATCCGATAAATTTCTATTTTATAGGTTCTATAGTCAAGATGACTTTGCTTTTAAGGACTATACTCACAAAAAAGCCAAAGAAAACCCCTAAAAACTCAAAATACGAACTGTTAAGCTACTCACCTCAGTCAGTTTTAGATTCCGGTTAGTTATAGACGGTGTTTTATTTCTTGTTTGTGTGTCCTATTAGGTATTGATCCGATAAATTTCTATTTTATAGGTTTTATAGTCAAGATTACTTTGCTTTTAAAGACTATACTCACAAAAAAGCCAAAGAAAACCCCTAAAAACTCAAAATACGAACTGTTAAGCTACTCACCTTGTTCAGTTTTAGATTTCGGTTAGTTATAGACGGTGTTTTATTTCTTGTTTGTGTGTCCTTTTAGGTATCGATCCGATAAATTTCTATTTTATAGGTTCTATAGTCAAGATTACTTTGCTTTTAAAGACTATACTCACAAAAAAGCCAAAGAAAACTCCAAAAAACTCAAAATACGAACTGTTAAGCTACTCACCTTGTTCAGTTTTAGATTTCGGTTAGTTATAGACGGTGTTTTATTTCTTGTTTGTGTGTCCTTTTAGGTATCGATACGATAAATTTCTAATTTATAGGTTCTATAGTCAAGATTACTTTGCTTTTAAAGACTATACTCACAAAAAAGCCAAAGAAAACCCCTAAACTCAAAATACGAACAGTTAGGCTACTCACCTCAGTCAGTTTTAGATTCCGGTTAGTTGTAGACGGTGTTTTATTTCCGTTTGTGTGTCCTTTTCGGTATCGATCCGATAAATTTCTATTTTATAGGTTCTATAGTCAAGATTACTTTGCTTTTAAGGACTATACTCACAAAAAAGCCAAAGAAAACCCCTAAACTCAAAATACGAACAGTTAGGCTACTCACCTCAATCAGTTTTAGATTTCGGTTAGTTATAGACGGTGTTTTATTTCTTGTTTGTGTGTCCTTTTAGGTATCGATCCGATAAATTTCTAATTTATAGGTTCTATAGTCAAGATTACTTTGCTTTTAAGGACTACAGTCACAAAAAAGCCAAAGAAAACCCCTAAAAACTCAAAATATGAACAGTTAGGCTACTCACCTCAGTCAGTTTTAGATTTCGGTTAGTTGTAGACTGTGTTTTATTTCTTGTTTGTGTGTCCTTTTAGGTATCGATCCGATAAATTTCTATTTTATAGGTTCTATAGTCAAGATGACTTTGCTTTTAAGGACTATACTCACAAAAAAGCCAAAGAAAACCCCTAAAAACTCAAAATACGAACTGTTAAGCTACTCACCTTGTTCAGTTTTAGATTTCGGTTAGTTGTAGACGGTGTTTTATTTCTTGTTTGTGTGTCCTTTTAGGTATCCATCTGATAAATTTCTATTTTATAGGTTCTATAGTCAAGATTACTTTGCTTTTAAGGACTATACTCACAAAAAAAAAACTAAAAACTCAAAATACGAACTGTTAAGCTACTCACCTTGTTCAGTTTTAGATTTCGGTTAGTTGTAGACGGTGTTTTATTTCTTGTTTGTGTGTCCTTTTAGGTATCGATCCGATACATTTCTATTTTATAGGTTCTATAGTCAAGATTACTTTGCTTTTAAAGACTATACTCTCAAAAAAGCCAAAGAAAACCCCTAAAAACTCACAATACAAACTGTTAAGCTACTCACCTTTTTCAGTTTTAGATTCCGGTTAGTTATAGACGGTGTTTTATTTCCTGTTTGTGTGTCCTTTTAGGTATCGATCCGATAAATTTCTATTTTATAGGTTCTATAGTCAAGATTACTTTGCTTTTAAGGACTATACTCACAAAAAAGCCAAAGAAAACTCACAATACAAACTGTTAGGCTACTCACCTCGTTCAGTTTTAGATTCGGGTTAGTTGCAGAGTGTTTTATTTCCTGTTTGTGTCATAAATAGTTTTACTGCGCACAATAAAAATGTACATGTGGTCGATGACGAGATCAAAATACCTTCCAAGAATATCTCAACTACCAAATCCGTGAAAGGTGAGTCACCTGTGACTTGACGATACAGGTTGTGCTGTGTTCAAGTACAATGGGTTAGTTGAACTTTTATGGATCTGTGGCATTCACATCTAGTCGTCCTCTGAAATAAACCAGTCTCTCTCTCCCACATTCACTACACATCTTCTTCACCATCTAGTCTCTCTCCCACATTTACTACACATCTTCTTCTTCACCATCTAGTCTCTCTCCCACATTCACTACACATCTTCTTCTTCACCATCTAGTCTCTCTCCCACATTTACTACACATCTTCTTCTTCATCATCTAGTCTCTCTCCCACATTTACTACACATCTTCTTCTTCACCATCTAGTCTCTCTCCCACATTTACTACACATCTTCTTCTTCACCATCTAGTCTCTCTCTCACATTTACTACACATCTTCTTCTTCACCATCTAGTCTCTCTCCCACATTCACTACACATCTTCTTCTTCACCATCTAGTCTCTCTCCCACATTTACTACACATCTTCTTCTTCATCATCTAGTCTCTCTCCCACATTTACTACACATCTTCTTCACCATCTAGTCTCTCTCTCACATTTACTACACATCTTCTTCTTCACCATCTAGTCTCTCTCTCACATTTACTACACATCTTCTTCTTCACCATCTAGTCTCTCTCCCACATTCACCACACATCTTCTTCTTCACCATCTAGTCTCTCTCTCCCACATTCACCACACATCTTCTTCACCACCTAGTCTCTCTACCACATTTACTACACATCTTCTTCTTCACCATCTAGTCTCTCTCCCACATTCACCACACATCTTCTTCACCATCTAGTCTCTCTCCCACGTTCACCACACATCTTCTTCACCATCTAGTCTCTCTCCCACATTTACTACACATCTTCTTCTTCACCATCTAGTCTCTCTCCCACATTTACTACACATCTTCTTCTTCACCATCTAGTCTCTCTCCCACATTTACTACACATCTTCTTTTTCACCATCTAGTCTCTCTCTCCCACATTCACCACACATCTTCTTCTTCACCATCTAGTCTCTCTCCCACATTTACTACACATCTTCTTCTTCACCATCTAGTCTCTCTCCCACATTCACCACACATCTTCTTCTTCACCATCTAGTCTCTCTCTCCCACATTCACCACACATCTTCTTCACCACCTAGTCTCTCTCCCACATTTACTACACATCTTCTTCTTCACCATCTAGTCTCTCTCCCACATTTACTACACATCTTCTTCTTCACCATCTAGTCTCTCTCCCACATTCACCACACATCTTCTTCTTCACCATCTAGTCTCTCTCTCCCACATTCACCACACATCTTCTTCACCACCTAGTCTCTCTCCCACATTTACTACACATCTTCTTCTTCACCATCTAGTCTCTCTCCCACATTCACCACACATCTTCTTCACCATCTAGTCTCTCTCCCACGTTCACCACACATCTTCTTCACCATCTAGTCTCTCTCCCACATTTACTACACATCTTCTTCTTCACCATCTAGTCTCTCTCCCACATTCACCACACATATTCTTCATCATCTAGTCTCTCTCCCACATTCACTACACATCTTCTTCACCATCTAGTCTCTCTCCCACATTTACTACACATCTTCTTCTTCACCATCTAGTCTCTCTCCCACATTTACTACACATCTTCTTCTTCACCATCTAGTCTCTCTCCCACATTTACTACACATCTTCTTCTTCACCATCTAGTCTCTCTCCCACATTTACTACACATCTTCTTCTTCACCATCTAGTCTCTCTCCCACATTTACTACACATCTTCTTGACCATCTAGTCTCTCTCTCCCACATTCACTACACATCTTCTTCACCATCTAGTCTCTCTCCCACATTTACTACACATCTTCTTCTTCACCATCTAGTCTCTCTCTCCCACATTTACTACACATCTTCTTCTCCACCATCTAGTCTCTCTCCCACATTCACCACACATCTTCTTCTTCACCATCTAGTCTCTCTCCCACATTTACTACACATCTTCTTCTTCACCATCTAGTCTCTCTCCCACATTCACCACACATCTTCTTCTTCACCATCTAGTCTCTCTCTCCCACATTCACCACACATCTTCTTCACCACCTAGTCTCTCTCCCACATTCACCACACATCTTCTTTTTCACCATCTAGTCTCTCTCTCCCACATTCACCACACATCTTCTTCTTCACCATCTAGTCTCTCTCCCACATTTACTACACATCTTCTTCTTCACCATCTAGTCTCTCTCCCACATTCACCACACATCTTCTTCTTCACCATCTAGTCTCTCTCTCCCACATTCACCACACATCTTCTTCACCACCTAGTCTCTCTCCCACATTTACTACACATCTTCTTCTTCACCATCTAGTCTCTCTCCCACATTCACCACACATCTTCTTCACCATCTAGTCTCTCTCCCACGTTCACCACACATCTTCTTCACCATCTAGTCTCTCTCCCACATTTACTACACATCTTCTTCTTCACCATCTAGTCTCTCTCCCACATTCACCACACATATTCTTCATCATCTAGTCTCTCTCCCACATTCACTACACATCTTCTTCACCATCTAGTCTCTCTCCCACATTTACTACACATCTTCTTCTTCACCATCTAGTCTCTCTCCCACATTTACTACACATCTTCTTCTTCACCATCTAGTCTCTCTCCCACATTTACTACACATCTTCTTCTTCACCATCTAGTCTCTCTCCCACATTTACTACACATCTTCTTCTTCACCATCTAGTCTCTCTCCCACATTTACTACACATCTTCTTCTTCACCATCTAGTCTCTCTCCCACATTTACTACACATCTTCTTCTTCATCTAGTCTCTCTCCCACATTCACTACACATCTTCTTCACCATCTAGTCTCTCTCCCACATTTACTACACATCTTCTTCTTCACCATCTAGTCTCCCTCCCACATTTACTACACATCTTCTTCTACACCATCTATTCTCTCTCCCACATTTACTACACATCTTCTTCTTCACCATCTAGTCTCTCTCCCACATTTACTACTTATCTTCTTCTTCACCATCTAGTCTCTCTCCCACATTCACCACACATCTTCTTCACCATCTAGTCTCTCTCCCACATTCACCACACATCTTCTTCTTCACCATCTAGTCTCTCTCCCACATTTACTACACATCTTCTTCTTCACCATCTAGTCTCTCTCCCACATTTACTACACATCTTCGTCTTCACCATTTAGTCTCTCTCCCACATTTACTACACATCTTCTTCTTCACCATCTAGTCTCTCTCCCACATTTACTACACATCTTCTTCTTCACCATCTAGTCTCTCTCCCACATTTACTACACATCTTCTCCTTCACCATCTAGTCTCTCTCCCACATTTACTACACATCTTCTTCACCATCTAGTCTCTCTCTCCCACATTCACTACACATCTTCTTCACCATCTAGTCTCTCTCCCACATTCACTACACATCTTCTTCACCATCTAGTCTCTCTCCCACATTTACTACACATCTTCTTCTTCACCATCTAGTCTCTCTCCCACATTTACTACACATCTTCTTCTTCACCATCTAGTCTCTCTCCCACATTCACTACACATCTTCTTCACCATCTAGTCTCTCTCCCACAATCACCACACATCTTCTTCTTCACCATCTAGTCTCTCTCCCACATTTACTACACATCTTCGTCTTCACCATCTAGTCTCTTTCCCACATTTACTACACATCTTCTTCTTCACCATCTAGTCTCTCTCCCACATTTACTACACATCTTCTTCACCATCTAGTCTCTCTCCCACATTTACTACACATCTTCTTCACCATCTAGTCTCTCTCCCACATTCACCTCACATCTTCTTCTTCACCATCTAGTCTCTCTCCCACATTTACTACACATCTTCTTCTTCACCATCTAGTCTCTCTCCCACATTTACTACACATCTTCTTCTTCACCATCTAGTCTCTCTCCCACATTTACCACACATCTTCTTCTTCACCATCTAGTCTCTCTCCCACATTCACTACACATCTTCTTCTTCACCATCTAGTCTCTCTCCCACATTTACTACACATCTTCTTCTTCACCATCTAGTCTCTCTCCCACATTTACTACACATCTTCTTCTTCACCATCTAGTCTCTCTCCCACATTTACTACACATCTTCTTCTTCACCATCTAGTCTCTCTCCCACATTCACCACACATCTTCTTCTTCACCATCTAGTCTCTCTCCCACATTTACTACACATCTTCTTCTTCACCATCTAGTCTCTCTCCCACATTTACTACACATCTTCTTCTTCACCATCTAGTCTCTCTCCCACATTTACTACACATCTTCTTCTTCACCATCTAGTCTCTCTCCCACATTCACTACACATCTTCTTCTTCACCATCTAGTCTCTCTCCCACATTTACTACACATCTTCTTCTTCACCATCTAGTCTCTCTCCCACATTCACTACACATCTTCTTCACCATCTAGTCTCTCTCCCACATTTACTACACATCTTCTTCTTCACCATCTAGTCTCTCTCCCACATTCACTACACATCTTCTTTTTCACCATCTAGTCTCTCTCCCACATTCACTACACATCTTCTTCTTCACCATCTAGTCTCTCTCCCACATCTACCACACATCTTCTTCTTCACTATCTAGTCTCTCTCCCACGTTCACCACACATCTTCTTCACCATCTAGTCTTTCTCCCACATTTACTACACATCTTCTTCTTCACCATCTAGTCTTTCTCCCACATTCACCACACATCTTCTTGACCATCTAGTCTCTCTCCCACATTTACTACACATCTTCTTCTTCACCATCTAGTCTCTCTCCCACATTTACTACACATCTTCTTCTTCACCATCTAGTCTCTCTCCCACATTCACTACACATCTTCTTCACCATCTAGTCTCTCTCCCACATTTACTACACATCTTCTTCTTCACCATCTAGTCTCTCTCCCACATTTACTACACATCTTCTTCTTCACCATCTAGTCTCTCTCCCACATTTACTACACATCTTCTTCACCATCTAGTCTCTCTCCCACATTTACTACACATCTTCTTCACCATCTAGTCTCTCTCCCACATTTACTACACATCTTCTTCTTCACCATCTAGTCTCTCTCCCACATTTACTACACATCTTCTTCACCATCTAGTCTCTCTCCCACATTTACTACACATCTTCTTCACCATCTAGTCCCTCTCCCACATTTGCTACACATCTTCTTCTTCACCATCTAGTCTCTCTCCCACATTCACCACACATCTTCTTCTTCACCATCTAGTCTCTCTCCCACATTTACTACACATCTTCTTCTTCATCTAGTCTCTCTCCCACATTCACTACACATCTTCTTCACCATCTAGTCTCTCTCCCACATTCACTACACATCTTCTTCACCATCTAGTCTCTCTCCCACATTTACTACACATCTTCTTCACCATCTAGTCTCTCTCCCACATTTACTACACATCTTCTTCTTCACCATCTAGTCTCTCTCCCACATTCACCACACATATTCTTCATCATCTAGTCTCTCTCCCACATTCACTACACATCTTCTTCACCATCTAGTCTCTCCCCCACATTTACTACACATCTTCTTCTTCACCATCTAGTCTCTCTCCCACATTTACTACACATCTTCTTCTTCACCATCTAGTCTCTCTCCCACATTTACTACACATCTTCTTCTTCACCATCTAGTCTCTCTCCCACATTTACTACACATCTTCTTCACCATCTAGTCTCTCTCCCACATTTACTACACATCTTCTTCTTCACCATCTAGTCTCTCTCCCACATTTACTACACATCTTCTTCTTCACCATCTAGTCTCTCTCCCACATTTACTACACATCTTCTTCTTCACCATCTAGTCTCTCTCCCACATTTACTACACATCTTCTTCTTCACCATCTAGTCTCTCTCCCACATTCACTACACATCTTCTTCTTCACCATCTAGTCTCTCTCCCACATTTACTACACATCTTCTTCTTCACCATCTAGTCTCTCTCCCACATTTACTACACATCTTCTTCACCATCTAGTCTCTCTCCCACATTTACTACACATCTTCTTCTTCACCATCTAGTCTCTCTCCCACATTTACTACACATCTTCTTCTTCACCATCTAGTCTCTCTCCCACATTTACTACACATCTTCTTCACCATCTAGTCTCTCTCCCACATTTACTACACATCTTCTTCACCATCTAGTCTCTCTCCCACATTTACTACACATCTTCTTCTTCACCATCTAGTCTCTCTCCCACATTCACCACACATCTTCTTCTTCACCATCTAGTCTCTCTCCCACATTTACTACACATCTTCTTCTTCATCTAGTCTCTCTCCCACATTCACTACACATCTTCTTCACCATCTAGTCTCTCTCCCACATTTACTACACATCTTCTTCACCATCTAGTCTCTCTCCCACATTTACTACACATCTTCTTCTTCACCATCTAGTCTCTCTCCCACATTCACCACACATATTCTTCATCATCTAGTCTCTCTCCCACATTCACTACACATCTTCTTCACCATCTAGTCTCTCTCCCACATTTACTACACATCTTCTTCTTCACCATCTAGTCTCTCTCCCACATTTACTACACATCTTCTTCTTCACCATCTAGTCTCTCTCCCACATTCACTACACATCTTCTTCACCATTTAGTCTCTCTCCCACATTTACTACACATCTTCTTCACCATCTAGTCTCTCTCCCACATTTACTACACATCTTCTTCTTCACCATCTAGTCTCTCTCCCACATTTACTACACATCTTCTTCACCATCTAGTCTCTCTCCCACATTTACTACACATCTTCTTCACCATCTAGTCTCTCTCCCACATTTACTACACATCTTCTTCTTCACCATCTAGTCTCTCTCCCACATTTACTACACATCTTCTTCTTCACCATCTAGTCTCTCTCCCACATTTACTACACATCTTCTTCACCATCTAGTCTCTCTCCCACATTTACTACACATCTTCTTCACCATCTAGTCTCTCTCCCACATTTACTACACATCTTCTTCTTCACCATCTAGTCTCTCTCCCACATTCACCACACATCTTCTTCTTCACCATCTAGTCTCTCTCCCACATTTACTACACATCTTCTTCTTCATCTAGTCTCTCTCCCACATTCACTACACATCTTCTTCACCATCTAGTCTCTCTCCCACATTTACTACACATCTTCTTCACCATCTAGTCTCTCTCCCACATTTACTACACATCTTCTTCTTCACCATCTAGTCTCTCTCCCACATTCACTACACATCTTCTTCTTCACCATCTAGTCTCTCTCCCACATTCACCACACATCTTCTTCTTCACCATCTAGTCTCTCTCCCACATTTACTACACATCTTCTTCTTCACCATCTAGTCTCTCTCCCACATTCACTACACATCTTCTTCTTCACCATCTAGTCTCTCTCCCACATTCACCACACATCTTCTTCACCACCTAGTCTCTCTACCACATTTACTACACATCTTCTTCTTCACCATCTAGTCTCTCTCCCACATTCACCACACATCTTCTTCACCATCTAGTCTCTCTCCCACGTTCACCACACATCTTCTTCACCATCTAGTCTCTCTCCCACATTTACTACACATCTTCTTCTTCACCATCTAGTCTCTCTCCCACATTCACCACACATATTCTTCATCATCTAGTCTCTCTCCCACATTCACTACACATCTTCTTCACCATCTAGTCTCTCTCCCACATTTACTACACATCTTCTTCTTCACCATCTAGTCTCTCTCCCACATTTACTACACATCTTCTTCTTCACCATCTAGTCTCTCTCCCACATTTACTACACATCTTCTTCTTCACCATCTAGTCTCTCTCCCACATTCACTACACATCTTCTTCACCATCTAGTCTCTCTCCCACAATCACCACACATCTTCTTCTTCACCATCTAGTCTCTCTCCCACATTTACTACACATCTTTGTCTACACCATCTAGTCTCTTTCCCACATTTACTACACATCTTCTTCTTCACCATCTAGTCTCTCTCCCACATTTACTACACATCTTCTTCTTCACCATCTAGTCTCTCTCCCACATTCACTACACATCTTCTTCTTCACCATCTAGTCTCTCTCCCACATTCACTACACATCTTCTTCACCATCTAGTCTCTCTCCCACATTTACTACACATCTTCTTCTTCACCATCTAGTCTCTCTCCCACATTTACTACACATCTTCTTCTTCACCATCTAGTCTCTCTCCCACATTTACTACACATCTTCTTCTTCACCATCTAGTCTCTCTCCCACATTCACTACACATCTTCTTCACCATCTAGTCTCTCTCCCACATTTACTACACATCTTCTTCTTCACCATCTAGTCTCTCTCCCACATTTACTACACATCTTCTTCTTCACCATCTAGTCTCTCTCCCACATTTACTACACATCTTCTTCTTCACCATCTAGTCTCTCTCCCACATTCACTACACATCTTCTTCTTCACCATCTAGTCTCTCTCCCACATTTACTACACATCTTCTTCTTCACCATCTAGTCTCTCTCTCACATTTACTACACATCTTCTTCTTCACCATCTAGTCTCTCTCCCACATTCACCACACATCTTCTTCTTCACCATTTATGAGAAAAGTGTGAGACAAATTCCTGATATTTTTTGGGTTTGGCATGATCTGAGTTCTGAGTCCAGTTGTTGGATTTGGCAGCAAGAACCTCCCTCGGTCTGTTGCCAGTCCTCTTAGAAAAGGGCAGGAATTTGCAGCATCTACTTATTGTTTTGTTTCCTGTCTTTTATGGGCGCACAGCGGACGTGTCGCAAGGCTGGCTGGGAGACTTTCACACACTACTGACTTTTGTGTGTGTGTGTGTGTGTGTGTGTGTGTGTGTGTGTGTGTGTGTGTGTGTGTGTGTGTGTGTGTGTGTGTGTGTGTGTGTGTGTGTGTGTGTGTGTGTGTGTGTGTGTGTGTGTGTGTGTGTGTGTGTGTGTGTGTGTGTGTGTGTGTGTGTGTGTGTGTGTGTGTGTGTGTGTGTGTGTACTTCACCTAACTGGTCCCAAAAATATTGTTTTTAAATAAATAATAATAATTACGGATTTCCTACTTGGTCAAAAGCAGAAACAGAACAAATACCCAGAAGCCCTTGCAGCACTAACTCTTCCGGGACGCTACAATATACACCCCCCCGCTACAATACAATCAAACCTGAGGAAAGGACAAAACAAGAGCTAACAGACGTTGTTGACTCCTGCAACGTGAACAACTACAAGTGTAGAACTGTAACAGCTGGCTTTTCACTGCACTGTAACCCTCCCTCACTTGTCTTTTGCTCATGAGGTCATCGCTCAGCTGTTCCAGGGTTTTGGTGGTACCAGGAGGGCGCCTGTCACCCTGGTCTGCTCGTGCTGGTGTGGCACAGAGGCTGTAGTCAGCAGGGACATGACCACAGTGCAGTGTTTGCAAGGAACGTGCACACGTTGTTGTCCGGCCCCCCACAGGGACTGGACAACAACTTTTTTGCTGGCAAATTATGTGCGGTAAATTCCCGACTATAAGCTGCTACTTTTTTTCCTACACTTTGCCCCCTGCGGCTTATTAAACGGTGCGGCTGACTCGTGGATTTTCTTCGCGGACAGTCATAGTGCAAATGGTTTAAAAAAAACAAAAAAAAAAACACCAAAAGCAAATATACTAAATATCAATCAATCAATGTTCAGGGTTTCCCGCATATTACATGTTATTATGAATGTTACTTCATTACATATATATATATATATATATATAATATATATATATATACTTTCATCATGTATATATTACATGTTATTATGAATGTTACTAGATACTACATATATACTTACATCATGTATAAATTACATGTTATTATGAATGTTACTAGATACTACATACAGTATATACTTACATCGTGTATATATTAAATGTTGTGAATGTTACTAGATACTACATATATACTTACATCATGTATATATTACATGCTATTATGAATGTTACTACATGACATATATACTTACATCATGTATATATTACATGTTATTATGAATGTTACTACATGACATACATACTTACATCATGTATGTATTACATGTTATTATGAATGTTACTACATGACATATATACTTACATCATGTATATATTACATGTTATTATGAATGTTACTACATGGCATATATACTTACATCATGTATAATTTACATGTTATTATGAATGTTACTACATGACATATATACTTACATCATGTATATATTACATGTTGTGAATGTTACTAGATACTACATATATACTTACATCATGTATATATTACATGTTATGAATGTTACTACATGACATATATACTTTCATCATGTATATATTACATGTTATTATGAATGTTACTACATGACATATATACTTACATCATGTATATATTACATGTTATTATGAATGTTACTACATGACATATATACTTACATCATGTATATATTACATGTTATTATGAATGTTACTACATGACATATATACTTACATCATGTATATATTACATGTATTATGAATGTTACTACATGACATATATACTTACATCATGTATATATTACATGTTACTATGAATGTTACTACATGACATATATACTTGCATCATGTATATATTACATGTTATTATGAATGTTACTACATGACATATATACTTACATCATGTATATATTACATGTTATTATGAATGTTACTACATGACATATATACTTACGTCATGTATATATTACATGTTATTATGAATGTTACTACATGACATATATACTTACATCATGTATATATGACATGTTATTATGAATGTTACTACATGACATATATACTTACATCATGTATATATTACATGTTATTATGAATGTTACTACATGACATATATACTTACATCATGTATATATTACATGTTATGAATGTTACTACATGACATATATACTTACATCATGTATATATTACATGTTATTATGAATGTTACTACATGACATATATACTTACATCATGTATATATTACATGTTATTATGAATGTTACTACATGACATATATACTTACATCATGTATATATTACATGTTATTATGAGTGTTACTACATGACATATATACTTACATCATGTATATATTACATATTATGAGTGTTACTACATTACATATATACTTACATCATGTATATATTACATGTTATTATGAATGTTACTACATTACATGTATACTTACATCATGTATATATTACATGTTATTATGAATGTTACTACATTACATATATACTTACATCATGTATATATTGCATGTTATTATGAATGTTACTATATGACATATATACTTACATCATGTATATATTACATGTTGTGAATGTTACTAGATACATATATACTTACATCATGTATATATTACATGTTATTATGAATGTTACTACATTACATATATACTTACATCATGTATATATTACATGTTGTGAATGTTACTAGATACATATATACTTACATCATGTATATATTACATGTTATTATGAATGTTACTACATTACATGTATACTTACATCATGTATATATTACATGTTATTATGAATGTTACTACATGACATATATACTTACATCATGTATATATTACATGTTATGAATGTTACTACATGACATATATACTTACATCATGTATATATTACATGTTGTTGTGAATGTTACTAGATACTACATATATACTTACATCATGTACATATTACATGTTATTATGAGTGTTACTACATGACATATATACTTACATCATGTATATATTACATGTTATTATGAGTGTTACTACATGACATATATACTTACATCATGTATATATTACATGTTGTTGTGAATGTTACTAGATACTACATATATACTTACATCATGTATATATTACATGTTATTATGAATGTTACTACATGACATATATACTTACATCATGTATATATTACATGTTATTATGAATGTTACTACATTACATATATACTTACATCATGTATATATTACATGTTAAGAATGTTACTACATTACATGTATACTTACATCATGTATATATTACATGTTATTATGAATGTTACTACATTACATGTATACTTACATCATGTATATATTGCATGTTATTATGAATGTTACTATATGACATATATACTTACATCATGTATATATTACATGTTGTGAATGTTACTAGATACATATATACTTACATCATGTATATATTACATGTTATTATGAATGTTACTACATGACATATATACTTACATCATGTATATATTACATGTTATTATGAATGTTACTACATGACATATATACTTACATCATGTATATATTACATGTTTTTATGAATGTTACTACATGACATATATACTTACATCATGTATATATTACATGTTATGAATGTTACTAGATACTACATATATACTTACATCATGTATATATTACATGTTATTATGAATGTTACTACATGACATATATACTTACATCATGTATATATTACATGTTATTATGAATGTTACTACATGACATATATACTTACATCATGTATATATTACATGTTATTATGAATGTTACTACATGACATATATACTTACATCATGTATATATTACATGTTATTATGAATGTTACTACATGACATATATACTTACATCATGTATATATTACATGTTATTATGAATGTTACTAGATACTACATATATACTTACATGTATATATTACATGTTATTATGAATGTTACTACATGACATATATACTTACATCATGTATATATTACATGTTATTATGAGTGTTACTACATGACATATATACTTACATCATGTATATATTACATGTTGTTGTGAATGTTACTAGATACTACATATATACTTACATCATGTATATATTACATGTTATTATGAGTGTTACTACATGACATATATACTTAGTGTGTATATAAATGTTGATAGAGGCTTTTGGATTTTTTTTAGAGTGCTTTATATGCAGAATAGAGCCACTCCTATTGGCTGCGTTGTCAGTTAGAATGCATAAAACAATCAAAATGTTCTTGTCTTACATAAGTATTGTGAATGATAGACAGAATTCCAAAGAAAGTGCAGTTCCCCATCAAGGTTGGCCTTAAGGTCAAGACTCAATGGCTGTAGTTTGTCAGTTGTGATGGTCTTCTGCTGCCTCACCCAAGTTTACTCAAGTCTCTCAAACGATTACAAATGTTTATTGTGGAAAAAAACAAGTGTATTCAAGGAACTGACAAAAGCTCTACAGTATGGAGGATTTATTCATTGACTTGGAGGCCCTCTATGATGTCAAAGTGTCTTTGTAGCGATGTTCTCCGAGTAATGTGAGTCACCAGAGCTGGTTTATGAGCACCAAAGGTGAGGAGAAGCTATCATCTCCCTCACTTGTTTGCTCCACTTTTCAGAGAGGAGGCGCTCCAACGCTGGCGTTTGAAGTTGCGGCTTTTTATGACATCACCAACCCGGTCACAAGTCACCCTTTTTGTCAGTTGACCTGCCCCGTGTGTGTACGTACGTCCACCACTTTATTGAAAGCAGCCTTTGCTACACGTCTTAAAAAATAACACCTGGAGCTGTGCCAGCTGTCCAGTCGGCTACGAATGTGGGAGATGTAAGTCTGAATACCGTATTTTTCGGACTATAAGTCGTAGTTTTTTTCATAGTTTGGCCGGGTGTGCGACTTATACTCAGGAGCGACTTATGTGTGAAATATTATTTATCTCATTCACGTAAGAGACTAGTCCAGGGGTCGGCAGCCTGTACCAGTCAAAGAGCCATTTTGACCAGTTTCACAAACTATAGAAAACAATGGGAGCCGCAAACATTTTTGAAATTTTAAATGAAATAACACTGCATACAAAGTTTTTTTTTTGCTTTGTGCTATGTATAAACCAGGGGTCTCAGCCACGATGCCCACACCTTTATGTGGAATTTTTATGCTGGTGCGGCACGCGGGTTTTAAATGAATAGCAATAGTCAGCGTCATGCGTGCCGTGATGGTACAGCATATAACGCCCACTACAACCAGCGTGCCTGATCAGCCACATGTTGTATGGTGCTTCCGCATGCTCACGTAGGTGACAGCAAGGCATACTTGGTCAACAACCACACAGGTTACACTGACGGTGGCGGTATAAAAAAAACTTTAACACTCTTACTAATAATGCGCCACACTGTGAACCCACACCAAACAAGAATGACAAACACATTTCGGGAGAACATCTGCACCGTAACACAACATAAACACAACAGGACAAATACCCAGAATCCCATGCAGCCCTGACTCTTCCGGGATACATTATACACCCCCGCTACCAAACCCCGCCCACCTCAACTGACGCACAGAGAGGGGGGGGAGGGGGGGTTTGATGTGTGAGGGAGCAGGCTTGGGGTGGGGGCGGGGTTCGGTGGTAGCAGGGGTGTATAATGTAGTCCGGAAGAGTCAGGGCTGCATGGGATTCTGGGTGTTTGTTCTGTTGTGTTTATGTTGTGTTAAGGTGCAGATGTTCTCCCGAAATGTGTTTGTCATTCTTGTTTGGTTTTGGTTCAAAGTGTGGCGCATTATTAGTAAGAGTGTTAAGGTTGTTAAAGTCAAGAAATACTTGACTTTCAGTGAATTCTAGCTATATATATATATATATATATATATATGTATATATATATATATATATATAAGAAATACTTGACTTTCAGTGAATTCTAGCTATATATATATATATATATATATATGTATATATATATATATATATATAAGAAATACTTGACTTTCAGTGAATTCTAGCTATAAATATACTCCTCCCACCTCAACCCCCCCCAATCTCCCGAATTTGGAGGTCTCAAGGTTGGCAAGTATGACGCCAACAAACCTATTGACTCAGACGTAATAGTAAAATAAGATATCTATCCATCCATCCATCTTCTTCCGCTTATCCGAGGTCGGGTCGCGGGGGCAGCAGCCTAAGCAGGGAAGCCCAGACTTCTCTCTCCCCAGCCGCTTCGTCCAGCTCCTCCCGGGGGACCCCGAGGCGTTCCCAGGCCAGCCGGGAGACATAGTCTTCCCAACGTGTCCTGGGTCTTCCCCCGTGGCCTCCTACCGGTCGGACGTGCCCGAAACCCCTCCCTAGGGAGGCGATCGGGTGTCATCCTGACCAGATGCCCGAACCACCAAAATAAGATAAAACAAGGGAAATTGGACAGAAGTTTATCATAATCAAAAATGAGATGTTATTAATAAAAACAGTTAATATTTATTAAACATACACAAAAGTGCAAAAGTACTGGTATTGGTGCATGTGTTGGACAGGCCTGGACCAACACCGCTTATTAGCATTAAAGCTACAGTAGGGTTTACAAAAAGTACTGGGGGGCTGGTTCTGGAGAAGTGAGAGTGGAAATGTTAGAAACACCACAACAAACCATGGCAATCATAAATGCACTGTTGGATTATTAAGTGTATTGAATATTATATGCGGGTGTGCCTAATGTTGCGGTCTGGGGGCGTGTAAAGACGTCAAATATGCACAGTAGCTTTACTGTGTTTGTCTTTAAAAAAAAAAAAAAAGGGTCTGTTATTTCAGCGGGTTCGCCACCCCCCGCCCAGCCGGCTGAATAACAGGTCTCTTATTCGGGAAGGGGTAGCGCCCAGCTCAGAGTCTCACGGGATTGGAGGAGGCGGCTGTCCAATAGCTCTGCAGTGCAGAGTTTATACCAATAGTGGCCTTTTCTCCCCGTACGGAGGAGAGAAGATTGAGTGAGAAGAAACAGCACAGTGGGATCTTTGTACAGTCGCATGCCAGAAAGGGAACAAGCTAAGAGTCTTGGACGGAGTGAGGTGAGTGAACAACAATGCAGTGGAAGGGTTCTTCTGTTCCGGAATAGAAGCCACAGGGAGGTAAAGTTGTTAGAGGAAGCGCCGGGCTGTTTATGTCCGGCCCGTGTTTAAGCTCCAGGCATACCAGGAACAACAAGATTCCACTTTTAGCCCAGCCGGTGTATGTGTAGCAGAGGGGCGGGGGTCTTAATGGGACTTCTGGGACCCAGCGCGTGGAGTTTGGACTTTGAGACCATCTTGAATAAATCATCAGCAAAGACAGTTCTCATGTGAAACCAGCTTTTCCCGGGATTATTTGAGTGTACCTTGACAGGAGCTTTACTGATGTGTGACAAGGTTTGTAAAGCGTGAACTCTGCGCACTCATCTGATCATCTGGCACCGGAACACAACGAGATGTATTTGTAACGTGTCTTTATGTGTTGCGCATAGTTTTGAGCTGACTAAGCAGAGCTTGCAGTCGTGGTTGTCACTCACACTTTCCAGTTGTGTTGACGTGAGGCACGTTGGTGCACGTCAAATTTGTTGACGGATGTTAAAGAAGAACCGTCTTGACTGCAGTTCCCTCAAAAAAGTTGTCGTTTAGTAATTAATTGTCGACATGCAATGGTTAATGATGCGACTTGTTTTGCTGTGTTTGTGCAGGCCGAGGCCAAAGATGTCCAAGCACAGATAACGACAAGGACTCTGTGGCTCCGTACTCCGTCGAGACTCCCTACGGTTTCCAGCTCGACCTGGACTTCCTCAAATACGTCGATGACATCGAGAGGGGCCACACCATTAAGAAGCTGAGCATCCAGAGGAAGCCCAAAGGGGGCAAACCGGCAACGGCGCCGCCGCCGCCACGGACCCGCACCGGCAGTGCCGGCGTGCGGGCCGAATGGACGTCCACAGACTCGCTATCGTCTTCAAACAGCGACGACAAGCAGTCGCCGGTCTTCTTCAGTGCCAAGCCCTCCCAGGTATCCGCTCCGCTGACGCCCATCCTCCAAAGGGCGGCTTTTGAAACAGCCCCACAGCAATCCTACTCCAGCCTCGTGGAGCCCAAGCTGCTACTCCCGCCGCCCTCGCCGAGGTTGACGCCGCGACCCAACCCCCATGTAGAAAAGACCCTGATGGAGACCCGACTTCGATTAGAACAGGAGCGTCTGTTTATGCAGCCGTACAGCGAGCCTCCGCTGCCCCGCCGTCGTCTTGCCAGCTTCGGGGGAACGGGCTCAAACAGCTCACTGTCCTCATACTCGGGGTCCATGGCGCCAAGTCAGATCTCCCCCAGCACCCTTCAGCCTCTACCCATCAACGGCCACGTCAACAATGGAGAGTACAACCTTTACTACCCACCATCCATGGGTAGCTCCATCCGACACAGTCCCATGAGCTCCGGCATGGCCACACCCGTGACTAATGTCAGCCCGCTACACCTACAACAGATCCGGGAGCAGATGGTAGTTGCCCTCAGGAAGCTGAAAGAGTTAGAGGAGCAGGTGAAGACCATTCCCATTTTACAGGTCAAGATAGCAGTTCTCCAGGAGGAAAAAAGACAATTGGCCGCTCAGTCCAAAAATCAAGTCCCTGGTGGTTTCCGCAAGCGCTCTTACAGCGTGGGCTGTGCCGACCAGATGGAGAACCCAGGTCCCATCCAGAAAGAAACTGTGTTGCAAATCATCGAGCCTGAAGCCCAGCAACAGAATGCTCAGCAGCTTGAAGAGTTTAGGCGTCTGGCTGCGGAAGTCCAAGCTCTGGAGAAGACCACTCTTGACAATAATGGCTTTGAAAGTCAGACGGACAATCAGAACCAGGCCCTCCAAAAGTCAGTCGGTGTCGTGACTGATGAAAACATGAACAACCGTCAAGTCCGGTTGCCAAAAGAACGTTGCCATCGGGACGTAGGCGTGGCGACAGAACGCCTGGAAACCCGCAGTGCTTTAGTGGGTGTGAACGAAGCCATGCTCGGCGTGTCCAGCGAGGCAGAGAAGGAGATCGAGCTCCAGCAGCAGACCATCGAAGCGCTGAAAGATAAGGTCTACCGCTTGGAGGTGCAGCTGAAAGAAACTACTCACCAGATGGAGATGACAAAGCTCAAGCTGGAGCTCCAAGCAGCTGGCAGTTCGAACAAAAAAAAGGCGGATAAAGGCTTCATGGTGAGGCCTGAGATGTACAACGTCTCCGTGGAGGCCAAAGTCTTAGTGCAAAGCCAGGGGGTCGGTGACCAAGTCGTTATTGCTGAAACTCCTCAGAGTTTCTCTGTAGGAGTGTCCTGTCACCCTACTGTGCACAGCATTGGTGTCGGCCCTGAGAACTTGCCAGATCAACTTTCGGTGGAGGCACTGCAGCGTCAGCTAGGCGTGGACTTAGAGGTTTGTCAGGTGGGAATCAACACGGTGGAGTCTTTGGACTGCTCAGCCTTCTGCAAACCTATGACTGAGTTGATCAAGGAGTCGCGATCGTTCGGCTGCGGAGATTGTTCTGTGGACGTGGTCGTCAGTCCTTTCAGGACGATGGTGTCGCAGGGAACTGACCCAGACCTCGTGACCAAGGTCGACTCTTGTGTCATGGCTGCCCCCGAGTTAGCAACTCAGATTACCAACACTGAGACAGAAGTTGTCAGCAAGTCCACCAACACAAAAACAGCCGAGCTGACGGACTCTTGCACGGACACCGCTTTGTCGACCTGTGACAAGCACACCAACACCGCTGCCGCAGAAACGAGGACGGTGGCTGCGGGCGAGGGACTCGTCAAGGACGTGCACTCGGCCCCAAAGATGCGCTCGGTGGCTGTAGGAACCGCCACGGATGTAGAATCGCTCCTCGGCCAGTCCAGCTCTACTAAAACCAAAGAATGTGGAGTGGGACCTGTCAGCGTTCACGAGAACTTCTTGATCGGATTGAAAACGCGCAACATAGCATGCGGTCCTTCCCTGCTCCTCAAACCCGTCGCATGCAGCAAGGAGACCGCGGAGGAGACCGTGGAGGAGACCGCTGAGGCCGGGCCAGCGCAGGGCGGCGCCAGGCTGGACCATTACATCGAGAGGGTGCAGAAGCTCTTGCAGGAGCAACAAATGCTGCTGGCCGAGAACTACAGCGAGCTGGCCGAGGCCTTCGGACAGCCCCAGTCCCAGTTTGGGTCCATCAACAGCGAGCTGGTCAGCACGCTCTCGTCCATCAACTCTGCCATGAAGTGCGGCAGCGTGGAGGACCTCTTAAAGCTGCAGATGGACGCCGCAGACCCAGGTGAGAGCTTGACAGCGTCACATGTTGCATTGATCCATCTTTGAGTAGTTTGAAGTGCAAACACAACAATGGCAGATAAGACCGTGTGGACTGGGACGCGGACCAAACCATGAGCTCACTTTTTGGGAGTCGCACCCATCGGCCTCCTGCTCTTTAGCGCGCACTAATGCTGATTCACGGCCGCCTCCCTCGCCGTTACATAACCCGCTCTCACGCCGGCTGACACATTCTTTGTGTTGTGTTGCAGCCTGGCCTCGGGTCACTCCTTCTGGAATGTTGGACGGCCCAGAAGACGCTTTTTTAAAAACACGTTTGAACGGCGGTAAATACATTGTGGCGCGCTTCCAAGCCTGCGGGGGAGGTCAGAAGTGGACGTGCGATAAGCTCGTCGTGTTTGTTTGCTTTGTGAAATAGTCCACAGTCCTGATCATTAGGCCAAGCTCGATCTCTTTTGTTTAGTTTTTAAAGATGCACCTTAAAACTGGTTTTTACTGAGGGCCACATGGAAGCCACGGCTGTGAGTAATAAATGTCACGTCATTACACAATTGGGATTCTCAGACTGTGGTTCATGTGCCACTAGTGGTCCACTGGCTTCATCTAGTGCGGGTGGTGTCAAACTCATTTTAGTTTGGAGGCCTCATGGAGAAAAATCTACTCCCAAGTTTGGGCCAAACTGGTCAAATCACAGCATGATAACCTAAAAATAAAGACAACTTCACATTGTTTTCTTTGTTTAAGTCTAAAGCAGTGTATCCCTGGCTAGGGGCCAGTCAGGTACGAGGCCTTTGCCAAGGACCACCTGGGGTAACAGTAGTAAAGGGGTTCACCTCCTAGTGCCCCAAGACCCCATAGAGGAGCCTCCACTGTCGGATGCACTTTAACGTCATGCCCAGGACACAATATATATACATACAGGTAAAAGCCAGTAAATTAGAATATTTTGAAAAACTTGATTTATTTCAGTAATTGCATTCAAAAGGTGTAACTTGTACATTATATTTATTCATTGCACACAGACTGATGCATTCAAATGTTTATTTCATTTCATTTTGATGATTTGAAGTGGCAACAAATGAAAATCCAAAATTCCGTGTGTCACAAAATTAGAATATTACTTAAGGCTAATACAAAAAAGGGATTTTTAGAAATGTTGGCCAACTGAAAAGTATGAAAATGAAAAATATGAGCATGTACAATACTCAATACTTGGTTGGAGCTCCTTTTGCCTCAATTACTGCGTTAATGCGGCGTGGCATGGAGTCGATGAGTTTCTGGCACTGCTCAGGTGTTATGAGAGCCCAGGTTGCTCTGATAGTGGCCTTCAACTCTTCTGCGTTTTTGGGTCTGGCATTCTGCATCTTCCTTTTCACAATACCCCACAGATTTTCTATGGGGCTAAGGTCAGAGGAGTTGGCGGGCCAATTTAGAACAGAAATACCATGGTCCGTAAACCAGGCACGGGTAGATTTTGCGCTGTGTGCAGGCGCCAAGTCCTGTTGGAACTTGAAATCTCCATCTCCATAGAGCAGGTCAGCAGCAGGAAGCATGAAGTGCTCTAAAACTTGCTGGTAGACGGCTGCGTAGACCCTGGATCTCAGGAAACAGAGTGGACCGACACCAGCAGATGACATGGCACCCCAAACCATCACCCAACCATGCAAATTTTGCATTTCCTTTGGAAATCGAGGTCCCAGAGTCTGGAGGAAGACAGGAGAGGCACAGGATCCACGTTGCCTGAAGTCTAGTGTAAAGTTTCCACCATCAGTGATGGTTTGGGGTGCCATGTCATCTGCTGGTGTCGGTCCACTCTGTTTCCTGAGATCCAGGGTCAACGCAGCCGTCTACCAGCAAGTTTTAGAGCACTTCATGCTTCCTGCTGCTGACCTGCTCTATGGAGATGGAGATTTCAAGTTCCAACAGGACTTGGCGCCTGCACACAGCGCAAAATCTACCCGTGCCTGCTTTACGGACCATGGTATTTCTGTTCTAAATTGGCCCGCCAACTCCCCTGACCTTAGCCCCATAGAAAATCTGTGGGGTATTGTGAAAAGGAAGATGCAGAATGCCAGACCCAAAAACGCAGAAGAGTTGAAGGCCACTATCAGAGCAACCTGGGCTCTCATAACACCTGAGCAGTGCCAGAAACTCATCGACTCCATGCCACGCCGCATTAACGCAGTAATTGAGGCAAAAGGAGCTCCAACCAAGTATTGAGTATTGTACATGCTCATATTTTTCATTTTCATACTTTTCAGTTGGCCAACATTTCTAAAAATCCCTTTTTTGTATTAGCCTTACACAATATTCTAATTTTGTGACACACGGAATTTTGGATTTTCATTTGTTGCCACTTCAAATCATCAAAATTAAATGAAATAAACATTTGAATGCATCAGTCTGTGTGCAATGAATAAATATAATGTACAAGTTACACCTTTTGAATGCAATTACTGAAATAAATCAAGTTTTTCAAAATATTCTAATTTACTGGCTTTTACCTGTATACATATACATAGCCACACCATTACCACTAGTCATCATGCCACCGCAGCACCACTGCCTCACCACTCTATTTATCTACTTTACTCATTTTTTACTCAACTGTTGTGCTAACATGTGCTTTATTCTGCACACATGTAGCATCAGCTACAAATAATTGTTATAGCGACACCCAGTGGACACATTTAAAACAGCAGTTTCTTTCCTAGGTTTATACTTAGCAAACTCATCCCGCGGGCCGTACGTTTGACACCCCTGGCCTAGTGGTAATAATAATAATAATACTACTAATAGACTTTATTTGTAAAAAGCACTTCACATTGAGCAAACTAACTCAACGTGCTACAGTGTATTAAAAAAACAACAACTAAATAAATAAAAACTAGAACAGCCTAATAGCTAGAACTAGTATGCATATATCTAGAAAAAAAAAAAGTTTTTTTTAAAAAGAAGGGTTTTTAAGCCTTTTTTAAAAGTCTACACAGTCTGTGGTGCCCTCAGGTGGTCAGGGTGAGCAGTTCTTTGAGGACGAGGGGGGACATTACCATAGAGGCACTGGTGGTATGCCAATGAATCTCTTAATTAAAAAAAAGAAGGGTTTTTATGCCTTTTTTTAAAAGCATACACAGTCTGTGGTGCCCTCATGTGGTCAGGGAGAGCGTTCCACAGACTGGGAGCGGCGGAGCAGAAAGCCCGGTCTCCCATTTGTTCGTAGCTTTGTCCTCGGAAGGTTGGAAGAGGTTAGCCTGTCCGGAGCCGAGGATTTGGGGATGAGCGGGGGGGGGGGCATTACCATAGAGGCACTGGTGGTATGCCAATGAATCGCTCGATTAAAAAAAGGAAGGGTTTTTAAGCCTTTTTTAAAAGCATCCACAGTCTGTGGTGCCCTCAGGTGGTCAGGGAGAGCGTTCCACAGACTGGGAGCGGCAGAGCAGAAAGCCCGGTCTCCCATTTGTTCGTAGCTTTGTCCTCGGAAGGTTGGAAGAGGTTAGCCTGTCCGGAGCCGAGGATTTGGGGGTGAGCGGGGGGGGGCATTACCATAAAGGCACTGGTGGTATGCCAATCGCTCGATTTAAAAAAAAGAAGGGTTTTTAAGCCTTTTTTAAAAGCATCCACAGTCTGTGGTGCCCTCAGGTGGTCAGGGAGAGCGTTCCACAGACTGATATATTTATATATTTTTTTACATAATGCGGAAATAAAAATAAATAAATTAAATAAACTAAATAAATTAAATAAATACAATTAAAAATAAATAATAAAAGCAATGAAATAAATAAATAAATAAAAATCTCTAGACTGGCAGCTCAGTTGCCATAATTTTATCCGAAAATTGACGGTGTTTTTTTTACTGCAAATGGAAAAATTGTTCCACTGTGGTAAAATTCTGGCCAGTTTTTTACTGTAAAATCTATGGTTGTTTTTTACTGTTTTTTTGTTTTGTTTTTACCGTAAAAATCTGTTTTTAATCTGTTTCAATTTAACGCGTAACTCGCTTCGAAATCAAGTCAGATATTTTCATTTAAAAAGAAAATAAATGATGTGATATTTGTTACATTGCTAGGAAATAATAGTTCATTATTATTATTATTACACATTAAATCAATTTTGCAGCCTAACTTCATCCAAACGTAACTTATATCACGTTAACATGAACAAGAGTATTATTATTACAAATGTATACTTAAGTCAAGTAGATATTTGAGTAATCATTTTTATTTGAACATGTCACGAGGGAGGCGCTGGACATTGAGTCCGAGTGGACCATGTTCCGCGCCTCTATTGTCGAGGCGGCCGATTGGAGCTGTGGCCGCAAGGTAGTTGGTGCTCGTCGTGGCGGTAATCCTAGAACCCGTTGGTGGACGCCGGCGGTGAGGGATGCCGTCAAGCTGAAGAAGGAGTCCTATCGGGTTCTTTTGGCTCATAGGACTCCTGAGGCAGCGGACAGGTACCGACAGGCCAAGCGGTCTGCGACTTCAGCGGTCGCGGAGGCAAAAACTCGGACATGGGAGGAGTTCGGGGAAGCCATGGAAAACGACTTCCGGACGGCTTCGAAGCAATTCTGGACCACCATCCGCCGCCTCAGGAAGGGGAAGCAGTGCACTATCAACACCGTGTATGGTGAGGATGGTGCTCTGTTGACCTCGACTGCGGATGTTGTGGATCGGTGGAGGGAATACTTCGAAGACCTCCTCAATCCTACCAGCACGTCTTCCTATGAGGAAGCAGGGCCTGTGGACTCTGAGGTGGGCTCTCCTATTTCTGGGGCTGAGGTTGCCGAGGTAGTTAAAAAGCTCCTCGGTGGCAAGGCCCCGGGGGTGGATGAGATCCGCCCGGAGTTCCTTAAGGCTCTGGATGTTGTGGGGCTGTCTTGGTTGACAAGACTCTGCAACATCGCGTGGACATCGGGGGCGGTACCTCTGGATTGGCAGACCGGGGTGGTGGTTCCTCTCTTTAAGAAGGGGAACCGGAGGGTGTGTTCTAACTATCGTGGGATCACACTCCTCAGCCTTCCCGGTAAAGTCTATTCAGGTGTACTGGAGAGGAGGCTACGCCGGATAGTCGAACCTCGGATTCAGGAGGAACAGTGTGGTTTTCGTCCTGGTCGTGGAACTGTGGACCAGCTCTATACTCTCGGCAGGGTCCTTGAGGGTGCATGGGAGTTTGCCCAACCAGTCTACATGTGCTTTGTGGACTTGGAGAAGGCATTCGACCGTGTACCCCGGGAAGTCCTGTGGGGAGTGCTCAGAGAGTATGGGGTAACGGACTGTCTTATTGTGGCGGTTCGCTCCCTGTATGATCAGTGTCAGAGCTTGGTCCGCATTGCCGGCAGTAAGTCGGACACGTTTCCAGTGAGGGTTGGACTCCGCCAAGGCTGCCCTTTGTCACCCATTCTGTTCATAACTTTTATGGACAGAATTTCTAGGCGCAGTCAAGGCGTTGAGGGGATCTGGTTTGGTGGCTGCAGGATTAGGTCTCTGCTTTTTGCAGATGATGTGGTCCTGATGGCTTCCTCCGGCCAAGATCTTCAGCTCTCACTGTATCGGTTCGCAGCCGAGTGTGAAGCGACTGGGATGGGAATCAGCACCTCCAAGTCCGAGTCCATGGTTCTCGCCCGGAAAAGGGTGGAGTGCCATCTCCGGGTTGGGGAGGAGATCTTGCCCCAAGTGGAGGAGTTCAAGTACCTCGGAGTCTTGTTCACGAGTGAGGGAAGAGTGGATGGTGAGATCGACAGGCGGCGTCTTCAGTAATGCGGACGCTGTATCGATCCGTTGTAGTGAAGAAGGAGCTGAGCCGGAAGGCAAAGCTCTCGATTTACCGGTCGATCTACGTTCCCATCCTCACCTATGGTCATGAGCTTTGGGTCATGACCGAAAGGACAAGATCACGGGTACAAGCGGCCGAAATGAGTTTCCTCCGCCGGGTGGCGGGGCTCTCCCTTAGAGATAGGGTGAGAAGCTCTGTCATCCGGGAGGAGCTCAAAGTAAAGTTGTGCTCCTCCACATGGAGAGGAGCCAGATGAGGTGGTTCGGGCATCTGGTCAGGATGCCACCCGAACGCCTCCCTAGGAAGGTGTTTAGGGCACGTCCGACCAGTAGGAGGCCACGGGGAAGACCCAGGACACGTTGGGAAGACTATGTCTCCCGGCTGGCCTGGGAACGCCTGGGGATCCCCCGGGAGGGGCTGGACCAAGTGGCTGGGGAGAGGGAAGTCTGGGCTTCCCTGCTTAGGCTGCTGCCCCCGCGACCCGACCTCGGATAAGCGGAAGAAGATGGATGGATGGATGGAAAATTGAATAAGAATAAATGCAATTGCATTCAGTGCATGTATTTGTTTTTTTCTGTCAAAATGGGAAGAACGAGTAAATTTAGTAAAGAAAAATGACAAAGTACTTTATTGACAAATATTATTTATTCATCAGCCGTGCCTTAAAAGTCATTATTGAACTTATTTTAACGTGAATCATGATTTGGAGTGCATGAGAAAGTGGAAAGTAAAAGAGCTGACCACTCGTACTCACCCGTTATGCTATTTTGTTCCCAAAAAGATATTCAGTAGACTACATCAGGAGGTTGCCTACAGCCACTTTTTTTTTTTTTTTTAATTGAAATATATATATTTTTTTTAACCCAGAGTTTAATTTGAGCTGATCTTTGTTTGGGTTGCAGGATGCTCGACCTTGCGTTTGTATTTTTTTTTTTTAATAGACCACTCACATGACCGTACTCTTTATTAACTGGCGTGTTGACTCCGCCCATTTTCAGACGGTGGCGTCCAGGTGGCGTCCAGCGGTCGCGCAGACAGAGCCGCAAAGACCACGTCGCAGCACATGAGCGCGGCCGAGCAGAAGAGTCGCATGGACCTGCAAATGTCCTCAGCACTACACGGTGAGAGTTATTACACACACACACACACACACACACACACACACATTCTTGTAATAATAATAATAATAATAATATATACATACTATGCAAATATAAAAAATTAGTTGGAATTTCACAGGAAAAAGGTCACAATTTCACAAGTAAAACTTAAGATTTTGTCAGTATTATAATAAAAGTCCTCATTTTACAAGAAAAACTGGACATTTGTGCAATATTATGATAAAAGATGGAATTTTACTCAATAACAGACGCAATTTTACAAGAAAAGCTTAACATTTTGACAATTTTATGAAAAGAGTCGTCATTTTACGCGACAAAAGTCACAAACTTGACAATTTTGGCAATATTAAAACAATAATGGGAATTTCACTTGGCAAAAGTCATCATTTTACCCAAAAATATTCCACTGTTTTACAAGAACAACAACAAAAATTGGCAATATTGTGATAAGTCTGAATTTTATATGGCGAATGTCACCGTTTTGCAATAAAAAGCAAATAAGTTTACATGAAAAAAGTCATAATTATACGAGAAAATATTGCAACGTTACAGAAGCAGAAAGAATATGAGAAATTGCTCCCAATTTTATAAGAAAAATGTTGACACATTGTGAGAAAAAGACTGCTTTTAGTTTTTTTTTAAAAACATTAAAAAACTGAATTTTTTTCTTGGTAATTGGTTTTTAATCTCCATTATTTACTTCAAGTTATTACAGTATGTCTCTATATACATATTTATTTATTTTTTGTATTAATTTTGGCCAAAGGGGGCGCATTTCAATTTCTTACACACACTTGTTATTTCATATGTTGACCAGAGGGGGAGCACTTTTAAAAGTGACACACAGTCAATTTGAAAAAAATCCCTCCTTTTTGGGACCACCCTCATTTTGATTAGATGTCACCAGCAGGGGTGAAAATGAGACGGTTTTCCGTATTGGGACCAGGATTTCGGTCCTAACTTGTTCACCGGTCCTCATATGGAAGATACTTTTCCTCGTTGATGTCTCATGAAGGGTAGAAATACAAGAACACACACACACACATTCTTGTAATAATAATAATATATACATACTATGCAAATATAAAAAATGAGTTGGAATTTCACAAGAAAAAGGTCACAATTTCACAAGTAAAACTTAAGATTTTGTCAGTATTATAATAAAAGTCCTCATTTTACAAGAAAAACTGGACATTTGTGCAATATTATGATAAAAGATGGAATTTTACTCAATAACAGTCGCAATTTTACAAGAAAAGCTTAATATTTTGACAATTGTATGAAAAGAGTCGTCATTTTACGCGACAAAAGTCACAAACTTGACAATTTTGGCAATATTAAAACAATAATGGGAATTTCACTTGGCAAAAGTCATCATTTTACCCGAAAATATTCCACTGTTTTACAAGAACAACAACAAAAATTGGCAATATTGTGATAAAAGTCTGAATTTTATATGGCGAATGTCACCGTTTTGCAATAAAAAGCAAATAAGTTTACATGAAAAAAGTCATAATTATACGAGAAAATATTGCAACGTTACAGAAGCAGAAAGAATATGAGAAATTGCTCCCAATTTTGTAAGAAAAAAGTCGACACATTGTGAGAAAAAGACTGCTTTTAGTTTTTTTTTTAAAACATTAAAAAACTGAATTTTTTTCTTGGTAATTGGTTTTTAATCTCCATTATTTACTTCAAGTTATTACAGTATGTCTCTATATACATATTTATTTTTTTAATTAATTTTGGCCAAAGGGGACGCATTTCAATTTCTTACACACACTTGTTATTTCATATGTTGACCAGAGGGGGAGCACTTTTAAAAGCGACACACAGTCAATTTGAAAAAAAATCCCTCCTTTTTGGGACCACCCTCATTTTGATAGATGTCACCAGCAGGGGTGAAAATGAGACGGTTTTCCGTATTGGGACCATGATTTCGGTCCTAACTTGTTCACCGGTCCTCATATGGAAGATACTTTTCCTCGTTGATGTCTCATGAAGGGTAGAAATACAAGAATACACACACACACATTCTTGTAATAATAATAATAATAATAATATATACATACTATGCAAATATAAAAAATGAGTTGGAATTTCATAGGAAAAAGGTCACAATTTCACAAGTAAAACTTAAGATTTTGTCAGTATTATAATAAAAGTCCTCATTTTACAAGAAAAACTGGACATTTGTGCAATATTATGATAAAAAAATGGAATTTTACTCATTAACAGACACAATTTTACAAGAAAAGCTTAACATTTTGACAATTTTATGAAAAGAGTCGTCATTTTACGCGACAAAAGTCACAAACTTGACAATTTTGGCAATATTAAAACAATAATGGGAATTTCACTTGGCAAAAGTCATCATTTTACTCAAAAATATTCCACTGTTTTACAAGAACAACAACAAAAATTGGCAATATTGTGATAAAAGTCTGAATTTTATATGGCGAATGTCACCGTTTTGCAATAAAAAGCAAATAAGTTTACATGAAAAAAGTCATAATTATACGAGAAAATATTGCAACGTTACAGAAGCAGAAAGAATATGAGAAATTGCTCCCAATTTTATAAGAAAAAAGTTGACACATTGTGAGAAAAAGACTGCTTTTAGTTTTTTTTTTAAAACATTAAAAAACTGAATTATTTTCTTGGTAATTGTTTTTTAATCTCCATTATTTACTTCAAGTTATTACAGTATGTCACTATATACATATTTATTTATTTTTTTAATTAATTTTGGCCAAAGGGGACGCATTTCAATTTCTTACACACACTTGTTATTTCATATGTTGACCAGAGGGGGAGCACTTTTAAAAGCGACACACAGTCAATTTGAAAAAAATCCCTCCTTTTTGGGACCACCCTCATTTTGATTAGATGTCACCAGCAGGGGTGAAAATGAGACGGTTTTCCGTATTGGGACCATGATTTCGGTCCTAACTTGTTCACCGGTCCTCATATGGAAGATACTTTTCCTCGTTGATGTCTCATGAAGGGTAGAAATACAAGAACACACACACACACACATTCTTGTAATAATAATAATAATAATAATATATACATACTATGCAAATATAAAAAATGAGTTGGAATTTCACAAGAAAAAGGTCACAATTTCACAAGTAAAACTTAGACTTTTGTCAGTATTATAATAAAAGTCCTCATTTTACAAGAAAAACTGGACATTTGTGCAATATTATGATAAAAAAATGGAATTTTACTCATTAACAGACGCAATTTTACAAGAAAAGCTTAACATTTTGACAATTTTATGAAAAGAGACGTCAATTTACTCGACAAAAGTCACAAACTTGACAATTTTGGCAATATTAAAACAATAATGGGAATTTCACTTGGCAAAAGTCATCATTTTACTCAAAAATATTCCGTTGTTTTACAAGAACAACAACAAAAATTGGCAATATTGTGATAAAAGTCTGAATTTTATATGGCGAATGTCACCGTTTTGCAATAAAAAGCAAATAAGTTTACATGAAAAAAAAGTCATAATTATACGAGAAAATATTGCAACGTTACAGAAGCAGAAAGAATATGAGAAATTGCTCCCAATTTTATAAGAAAAAGTGGACACATTGTGAGAAAAAGACTGCTTTTAGTTTTTTTTAAAAACATTAAAAAACTGAATTTTTTTTCTTGGTAATTGGTTTTTAATCTCCATTATTTACTTCAAGTTATTACAGTATGTCACTATATACATATTTATTTATTTTTTTAATTAATTTTGGCCAAAGGGGACGCATTTCAATTTCTTACACACACTTGTTATTTCATATGTTGACCAGAGGGTGAGCACTTTTAAAAGTGACACACAGTCAATTTGAAAAAAATCCCTCCTTTTTGGGACCACCCTCATTTTGATAGATGTCACCAGCAGGGGTGAAAATGAGACGGTTTTCCGTATTGGGACCATGATTTCGGTCCTAACTTGTTCACCGGTCCTCATATGGAAGATACTTTTCCTCGTTGATGTCTCATGAAGGGTAGAAATACAAGAACACACACACACACGTTCTTGTAATAATAATAATAATAATAATATATACATACTATGCAAATATAAAAAATTTGTTGGAATTTCACAAGAAAAAGGTCACAATTTCACAAGTAAAACTTAGACTTTTGTCAGTATTATAATAAAAGTCCTCATTTTACAAGAAAAACTGGACATTTGTGCAATATTATGATAAAAAAATGGAATTTTACTCATTAACAGACGCAATTTTACAAGAAAAGCTTAATATTTTGACAATTTTATGAAAAGAGTCGTCATTTTACGCGACAAAAGTCACAAACTTGACAATTTTGGCAATATTAAAACAATAATGGGAATTTCACTTGGCAAAAGTCATCATTTTACTCAAAAATATTCCACTGTTTTACAAGAACAACAACAAAAATTGGCAATATTGTGATAAAAGTCCGAATTTTATATGGCGAATGTCACCGTTTTGCAATAAAAAGCAAATAAGTTTCCATGAAAAAAGTCATAATTATACGAGAAAATATTGCAACGTTACAGAAGCAGAAAGAATATGAGAAATTGCTCCCAATTTTGTAAGAAAAAGTCGACACATTGTGAGAAAAAGACTGCTTTTAGTTGTTTTTTTTTAAACATTAAAAAACTGAATTTTTTTCTTGGTAATTGGTTTTTAATCTCCATTATTTACTTCAAGTTATTACAGTATGTCACTATATACATATTTATTTATTTTTTTAATTAATTTTGGCCAAAGGGGACGCATTTCAATTTCTTACACACACTTGTTATTTCATATGTTGACCAGAGGGGGAGCACTCTTAAAAGCGACACACAGTCAATTTGAAAAAAATCCCTCCTTTTTGGGACCACCCTCATTTTGATAGATGTCACCAACAGGGGTGCAAATGAGACGGTTTTCCGTATTGGGACCATGATTTCGGTCCTAACTTGTTCACCGGTCCTCATATGGAAGATACTTTTCCTCGTTGATGTCTCATGAAGGGTAGAAATACAAGAACACACACACACACATTCTTGTAATAATAATAATAATAATAATATATACATACTATGCAAATATAAAAAATGAGTTGGAATTTCACAAGAAAAAGGTCACAATTTCACAAGTAAAACTTAAGATTTTGGCTGTATTATAATAAAAGTCCTCATTTTACAAGAAAAACTGGACATTTGTGCAATATTATGATAAAAGGTGGAATTTTACTCAATTACAGTCGCAATTTTACAAGAAAAGCTTAATATTTTGACAATTTTATGAAAAGAGACGTCAATTTACTCGACAAAAGTCACAAACTTGACAATTTTGGCAATATTAAAACAATAATGGGAATTTCACTTGGCAAAAGTCATCATTTTACTCAAAAATATTCCACTGTTTTACAAGAACAACAACAAAAATTGGCAATATTGTGATAAAAGTCTGAATTTTATATGGCGAATGTCACCGTTTTGCAATAAAAAGCAAATAAGTTTACATGAAAAAAGTCATAATTATACGAGAAAATATTGCAACGTTACAGAAGCAGAAAGAATATGAGAAATTGCTCCCAATTTTATAAGAAAAAGTCGACACATTGTGAGAAAAAGACTGCTTTTAGTTTTTTTTTTAAAACATTAAAAAACTGAATTTTTTTCTTGGTAATTGGTTTTTAATCTCCATTATTTACTTCAAGTTATTACAGTATGTCTCTATATACATATTTATTTATTTTTTTAATTAATTTTGGCCAAAGGGGATGCATTTCAATTTCTTAAACACACTTGTTATTTCATATGTTGACCAGAGGGGGAGCACTTTTAAAAGCGACACACAGTCAATTTGAAAAAAATCCCTCCTTTTTGGGACCACCCTCATTTTGATAGATGTCACCAGCAGGGGTGAAAATGAGACGGTTTTCCGTATTGGGACCATGATTTCGGTCCTAACTTGTTCACCGGTCCTCATATGGAAGATACTTTTCCTCGTTGATGTCTCATGAAGGGTAGAAATACAAGAACACACACACACACACATTCTTGTAATAATAATAATAATAATAATATATACATACTATGCAAATATAAAAAATGAGTTGGAATTTCACAAGAAAAAGGTCACAATTTCACAAGTAAAACTTAAGATTTTGTCAGTATTATAATAAAAGTCCTCATTTTACAAGAAAAACTGGACATTTGTGCAATATTATGATAAAATATGGAATTTTACTCATTAACAGACTCAATTTTACAAGAAAAGCTTAATATTTTGACAATTTTATGAAAAGAGATGTCAATTTACTCGACAAAAGTCACAAACTTTACAATTTTGGCAATATTAAAACAATAATGGGAATTTCACTTGGCAAAAGTCATCATTTTACTCAAAAATATTCCACTGTTTTACAAGAACAACAACAAAAATTGGCAATATTGTGATAAAAGTCAGAATTTTATATGGCGAATGTCACCGTTTTGCAATAAAAAGCAAATAAGTTTACATTAAAAAAAGTCATAATTATATGAGAAAATATTGCAACGTTACAGAAGCAGAAAGAATATGAGAAATTGCTCCCAATTTTGTAAGAAAAAAGTCGACACATTGTGAGAAAAAGACTGCTTTTAGGATTTTTTATAAAACATTAAAAAACTGCATTTTTTTGTTGGTAATTGGTTTTTAATCTTCATTATTTACTTCAAGTTATTACAGTATGTCTCTATATACATATTTATTTATTTTTTGTATTAATTTTGGCCAAAGGGGGCGCATTTCAATTTCTTACACACACTTGTTATTTCATATGTTGACCAGAGGGGGAGCACTTTTAAAAGCGACACACAGTCAATTTGAAAAAAATCCCTCCTTTTTGGGGCCACCCTCATTTTGATAGATGTCACCAGCAGGGGTGAAAATGAGACGGTTTTCCGTATTGGGACCATGATTTCGGTCCTAACTTGTTCACCGGTCCTCATATGGAAGATACTTTTCCTCGTTGATGTCTCATGAAGGGTAGAAATACAAGAACACACACACACACATTCTTGTAATAATAATAATAATAATAATAATAATATATACATACTACGCAAATATAAAAAATGTGTTGGAATTTCACAAGAAAAAGGTCACAATTTCACAAGTAAAACTTAAGATTTTGTCAGTATTATAATAAAAGTCCTCATTTTACAAGAAAAACTGGACATTTGTGCAATGTTATGATAAAATATGGAATTTTACTCATTAACAGACGCAATTTTACAAGAAAAGCTTAACATTTTGACAATTTTATGAAAAGAGTCATTTTACTCGACAAAAGTCACAAACTTGACAATTTTGGCAATATTAAAACAATAATGGGAATTTCACTTGGCAAAAGTCATCATTTTACTCAAAAATATTCCACTGTTTTACAAGAACAACAACAAAAATTGGCAATATCGTGATAAAAGTCAGAATTTTATATGGCGAATGTCACCGTTTTGCAATAAAAAGCAAATAAGTTTACATGAAAAAAGTCATAATTATACGAGAAAATATTGCAACGTTACAGAAGCAGAAAGAATATGAGAAATTGCTCCCAAATTTGTAAGAAAAAAGTCGACACATTGTGAGAAAAAGACTGCTTTTAGTTTTTTTTTTTAAAACATTAAAAAACTGAATTTTTTTTCTTGGTAATTGTTTTTTAATCTCCATTATTTACTTCAAGTTATTACATTATGTCACTATATACATATTTATTTATTTTTTTTAATTAATTTTGGCCAAAGGCGACGCATTTCAATTTCTTACACACACTTGTTATTTCATATGTTGACCAGAGGGGGAGCACTTTTAAAAGCGACACACAGTCAATTTGAAAAAAATCCCTCCTTTTTGGGACCACCCTCATTTTGGTAGATGTCACCAGCAGGGGTGAAAATGAGACGGTTTTCCGTATTGGGACCATGATTTCGGTCCTAACTTGTTCACCGGTCCTCATATGGAAGATACTTTTCCTCGTTGATGTCTCATGAAGGGTAGAAATACAAGAACACACACACACATATTCTTGTAATAATAATAATATATACATACTATGCAAATATAAAAAATGAGTTGGAATTTCACAAGAAAAAGGTCACAATTTCACAAGTAAAACTTAAGATTTTGGCTGTATTATAATAAAAGTCCTCATTTTACAAGAAAAACTGGACATTTGTGCAATATTATGATAAAAAAATTGAATTTTACTCATTAACAGACGCAATTTTACAAGAAAAGCTTAATATTTTGACAATTTTATGAAAAGAGTCGTCATTTTACTCGACAAAAGTCACAAACTTGACAATTTTGGCAATATTAAAATAATAATGGGAATTTCACTTGGCAAAAGTCATCATTTTACTCAAAAATATTCCACTGTTTTACAAGAACAACAAAAATTGGCAATATTGTGATAAAAGTCAGAATTTTATATGGCGAATGTCACCGTTTTGCAATAAAAAGCAAATAAGTTTACATGAAAAAAGTCATAATTATATGAGAAAATATTGCAACGTTACAGAAGCAGAAAGAATATGAGAAATTGCTCCCAATTTTGTAAGAAAATAGTCGACACATTGTGAGAAAAAGACTCATTTTAGAAAAACACTTAATTTTTTTGTTGGCAATTGGTTTTTAATCTTCATTATTTACTTCAAGTTATTACAGTATGTCTCTATATACATATTTATTTATTTTTTTTAATTAATTTTGGCCAAAGGCATTTCAATTTCTTGCACACACTTGTTATTTCATATGTTGACCAGAGGGGGAGCACTTTTAAAAGCGACACACAGTCCATTTGAAAAAAATCCCTCCTTTTTGGGCCCACCCTCATTTTGATAGATGTCACCAGCAGGGGTGCAAATGAGGAAATTGGAACCATGATTTAAGTCATCACTTGTTCACACCTCCTCATATGGAAGATACTTTTCCTTGCCTGAAGAAGGGTAGAAATAGAAGAAGACACACCACAGGATGGCAAAGCTCCTTCACACTGCAACATTCCCACATGAACATGCTGCTTCTCGCTGCCGGAGCGTCTCTAAGAGACAAGTCTTGGCACATGCACCAACTCTCCGCTGGAATTTTTGCCTCTTTGGAGACCCGAACTGAAAATGTTGTTCTCATCTTCAGACGTGAACACAAATAACTTTTGTAAGTCCTTCGGAAGAACTTTACTTCTAGCTTTGAACGTCACTAATAGAGTATGCAAGTCTTTAGTTTTAATAGTCCTGCCCTAATGAAGAGTGGATTTGTGTGGTCTCTATTTCCTACTTTAAAAATAATACCAATTGCTCTTTTCTTTTTTTACCTTGAAAAAAAAATTTGACCTTGAAAATCATTTTTAACCTTGAAAAAAAAAATTTTACCTTGAAAAATTTTTTTTACCTTGAAAATAATTTTTAACCTTTAAAATCATTTTTTACCTTGAAAACATTTTTTTTACCTAGAAACATTTTTTTTACCTTGAAAATAATTTTTTTCTTTGAAAATCATTTTTTACCTTGAAAATCATTTTTTACCTTGAAAAAAAAATTTACTTTGAAAAAAAATTTTTACGTTAAGATTTTTTACCTTGAAAATCATTTTTTACCTTGAAAACATTTTTTTACCTTGAAACATTTTTTTTACCTTGAAAATAATTTTTTACCTTGAAAAATTTTTTTTACCTTAAATTTTTTTTTTACCTTGAAAATCATTTTTTTCTTTGAAAATCATTTTTTACCTTGAAAAAAAATTTTTACCTTGAAATTTTTTTTTTACCTTGAAAATCATTTTTTACCTTGAAAAAAGAATTTTACTTTGAAAAAATTTTCTTACGTTAAAAAGATTTTTTACCTTGAAAATCATTTTTTACCTTGAAAACTTTTTTTACCTTGAAACATTTTTTTTACCTTGAAAATCATTTTTACCTTGAAAAAAATTTTTTTACCTTAAATTTTTTTTTTACCTTGAAAATCATTTTTTTCTTTGAAAATCATTTTTTACCTTGAAAATAATTTTTTACCTTGAAAATCATTTTTTACCTTGAAAATTTTTTTTTACCTTGAAAATCATTTTTTACCTTGAAAATCATTTTTTACCTTGAAAAAAAAATTTTACTTTGAAAAAAAAATTTTACGTTAAAAATTTTTTTTACCTTGAAAATCATTTTTTACCTTGAAAACATTTTTTTTACCTTGAAACATTTTTTTTACCTTGAAAATCATTTTTTACCTTGAAAAATTTTTTTTACCTTAAATTTTTTTTTTACCTTGAAAATCATTTTTTTCTTTGAAAATCATTTTTTACCTTGAAAATCATTTTTTACCTTGATTAAAAAAAAAATTACCTTGAAAAATTTGTTTTACCTTGAAAATCATTTTTTACCCTAAAAGAAGTAAAAGTAAAAAAAATAAAGGCAGTATGTATGTATATGATATAGGTATTTATATTATTCACATGTGAATAATGCTGTATAATAGACTGGATTTATATTATTCACATGTGAATAATGCTGCATAATAGACTGTATTTATATTATTCACATGTGAATAATGCTGTATAATAGACTGTATTTATGTTATTCACATGTGAATAATGCTGTATAATAAGACTGTATTTATATTATTGACATGTGAATAATGCTGTATAATAGATTGTATTTATATTATTCACATGTGAATAATGCTGTATAATAGACTGTATTTATATTATTCACATGTGAATAATGCTGTATAATAGACTGTATATTATTCACATGTGAATAATGCTGTATAATAGACTGTATTTGTATTATTCACATGTGAATAATGCTGTATAATAGACTGTATTTGTTATTCACATGTGAATAAGGCCGTATAATGGACTGTATTTATATTATTCACATGTGAATAAGGCCGTATAATGGACTGTATTTATATTATTCACATGTAAAAAATACCTAAGTGTTTATTGTCTATTGTGAGCAAACTGTGGTGCTGAATTTCCCCCAGGGATCAATAAAGTACTTTCTATTCTCTATTCTATTTCCCCATATTTCTGCACAATGATTGAAATAAGGTAGAATAATTGAGCAAAATAACATTCTCATTGTATTATATGGGAAACTTGTTCAAAATTATTTTTTACATGCAATATATGAGCTTTCCATGTCAACTTTTCATCTAAGATGACCCCAAGAAGTCTGATTTCAGACACCACCTCAATGTTCACACTGTTTATGGACTATCAATCAGTCCAACAAATAATACAATAATAATAATATTAAAAAGGAATAATAATGCCTGTTAAAAGGGGACCAAACAAGTGTCTCATAAACAGGCTGCCTCCATGTTAGTTAGTTGTAGTTATATTGTAACCGAGCCCTAAAAAGGCCCTGACAAAAGAGAAATGTTGCATGATTGGTGACTCAAACATAGCTTTTGTCTCGTGCTCCTCAAGGTCAGCCATCGCTAAAGTCCATCATGAAGAAACAAGACGGCCACCCGGACTCCAGCAGCACCAAGAAGAACCTGCAGTTTGTGGGCGTGAACGGCGGGTGAGTACCAACATGAACTCACTCCTTCCTCTGTGATCTTTACTTGTGTGGCGCCCCCTTGTGGATCAGCTATGAGACCACATGAACTCACTCCTTCATCTGTGATCTTTACTTGTGTGGCGCCCCCTTGTGGATCAGATATGAGACTCTGTGATCTTTACTTGTGTGGCGCCCCCTTGTGGATCAGATATGAGACTCTGTGATCTTTACTTGTGTGGCGCCCCCTTGTGGATCAGCTATGAGACTCTGTGATTTTTACTTGTGTGGCGCCCCCTTGTGGATCAGATATGAGACCACATGAACTCACTCCTTCATCTGTGATCTTTACTTGTGTGGCGCCCCCTTGTGGATTATCTATGAGACTCTGTGATCTTTACTTGTGTGGCGCCCCCTTGTGGATCAGTTATGAGACTGTGATCTTTACTTGTGTGGCGCCCCCTTGTGGATCATCTATGAGACTGTGATCTTTACTTGTGTGGCGCCCCCTTGTGGATCAGTTATGAGACTGTGATCTTTACTTGTGTGGCGCCCCCTTGTGGATCAGATATGAGACCACATGAACTCACTCCTTCATCTGTGATCTTTACTTGTGTGGCGCCCCCTTGTGGATCATCTATGAGACTCTGTGATCTTTATTTGTGTGGCGCCCCCTTGTGGATCAGTTATGAGACCACATGAACTCACTTCTTCATCTGTGATCTTTACTTGTGTGGCGCCCCCTTGTGGATCAGATATGAGACCACATGAACTCACTCCTTCATCTGTGATCTATACTTGTGTGGCGCCCCCTTGTGGATCAGATATGAGACTCTGTGATCTTTATTTGTGTGGCGCCCCCTTGTGGATCAGTTATGAGACCACATGAACTCACTTCTTCATCTGTGATCTTTACTTGTGTGGCGCCCCCTTGTGGATCATCTATGAGACTCTGTGATCTTTATTTGTGTAGCGCCCCCTTGTGGATCAGATATGAGACTCTGTGATCTTTACTTGTGTGGCGCCCCCTTGTGGATCAGATATGAGACCACATGAACTCACTCCTTCATCTGTGATCTTTACTTGTGTGGCGCCTCCTTGTGGATCATCTATGAGACTCTGTGATCTTTACTTGTGTGGCGCCCCCTTGTGGATCAGTTATGAGACTGTGATCTTTACTTGTGTGGCGCCCCCTTGTGGATCAGCTATGAGACCACATGAACTCACTCCTTCATCTGTGATCTTTACTTGTGTGGCGCCCCCTTGTGGATCAGATATGAGACTCTGTGATCTTTACTTGTGTGGCGCCCCCTTGTGGATCAGATATGAGACTCTGTGATCTTTACTTGTGTGGCGCCCCCTTGTGGATCAGCTATGAGACCACGTCCAGCGACGACTCCAGCTCGGAGGACAGCAGCTCCTCCGAGGACGAGGAGGAGGAGGATGAGGATGGGAAAGAAACGGAGGGATTCCGGAAGTTGGAGGAGGAGGAAGAGGAGGAGGAGAAGAGTGTGAGGGATGAGTTCCAGCCGGAGGGAGCGGAGGACGTGGACGTGACCGAGGAAGGCCGTTTGGAGACCAGAGAAAGGTGAGGACAGCTGGAGATGATGTTGTTGACGGACCATGTGATCATGTGACCATGTGACCATGTGACCATGTGACCATGTGACGCTCCTGAAGGCAGGAGCTCAGCGAGAAGATGTTGGCGGCGTGTAACGTCCTCCAAAGTCACCTCAGCGACCCCAAGGAGGTCAGCAGTAAAGAGATGGTGAGAATGTTTTTCTTCACATCCATTTTTTATTTTGTCATCGGTGCAAGGCTCTGTCAAGTTCTATAGCCAAAATGCTTGTCAAAGATCCATATTTTGACAGGAGTACTCTGGTTTTAAAGATCTACTGCAAAAATCTTTGTCAAAGATAATTTTTTTGACGTGAGTACTCTGTTTTTAAAGATCTACTGCCAAAATGCTTGTCAAAGATCCTGTTTTTGACAGGAGTACTCTGTTCTTAAAGATCTACTGCAAAAATGCTTGTCAAAGATCCTTTTTTTGATATGAGTACTCTGTTTTTAAAGATCTATTGCAAAAATCCTCGTCAAAGATCCTTTTATGACAGGAGTACTCAGTTTTTAAAGATCTACTGCCAAAATGCTTGTCAAAGATCCATATTTTGACATGAGTACTCTGTTTTTAAAGATCTATTGCAAAAATGCTTGTCAAAGATCCTTTTTTTGAAAGGAGTACTCTGTTTTTCATAATCTACTTCCAAAATGCTTGTCAAAGATCCATATTTGGACAGGTGTACTCTGGTTTTAAAGATCCACTGCAAAAATGCTTGTCAAAGATCCTTTTTTTGACATGAGTGCTCTGTTTTTAAAGATCTATTGCAAAAATCCTCGTCAAAGATCCTTTTATGGCAGGAGTACTCAGTTTTTAAAGATATACTGCCAAAATGCTTGTCAAAGATCCATATTTTGACAGGAGTACTCTGGTTTTAAAGATCTACTGCAAAAATCTTTGTCAAAGATAATTTTTTTGACGTGAGTACTCTGTTTTTAAAGATCTACTGCCAAAATGCTTGTCAAAGATCCTGTTTTTGACAGGAGTACTCTTGTTCTTAAAGATCTACTGCAAAAATGCTTGTCAAAGATCCTTTTTTTGATATGAGTACTCTGTTTTTAAAGATCTATTGCAAAAATCCTCGTCAAAGATCCTTTTATGACAGGAGTACTCAGTTTTTAAAGATCTACTGCCAAAATGCTTGTCAAAGATCCTTTTTTTGAAAGGAGTACTCTGTTTTTCATAATCTACTTCCAAAATGCTTGTCAAAGATCCATATTTGGACAGGTGTACTCTGGTTTTAAAGATCCACTGCAAAAATGCTTGTCAAAGATCCTTTTTTTGACATGAGTGCTCTGTTTTTAAAGATCTATTGCAAAAATCCTCGTCAAAGATCCTTTTATGGCAGGAGTACTCAGTTTTTAAAGATATACTGCCAAAATGCTTGTCAAAGATCCATATTTTGACAGGAGTACTCTGGTTTTAAAGATCTACTGCAAAAATCTTTGTCAAAGATATATTTTTTTTGATGTGAGTACTCTGTTTTTAAAGATCTACTGCAAAAATCCTTGTCATAGATCCTTGTTTTGACAGGAGTGCTCTGTTTTTCGTAATCTATTGCAAAAATCCTTGTCAAAGATCCTTTTATGACAGGAGTACTCTGTTTTTAAAGATCTACTGCAAAAATGCTTGTCAAAGATCCTTTTTTTGACAGGAGTACTCTGTTTTTCATAATCTATTGCAAAAATGCTTGTCAAAGATCCTTTTTTTGACAGGAGTACTCTGTTTTTCATAATCTATTGCAAGAATCCTTGTCAAAGATCCTTTTTTTGATATGAGTAGTCTGTTTTTAAAAATATACTGCAAAAATCTTTGTCAAAGATCCTTTTTTTGACAGGAGTACTCTGTTTTCAAAGATTACTGCCAAAATGCTTGTCAAAGATCCATATTTTGACAGGAGTACTCTGGTTTTAAAGATCTACTGCAAAAATCTTTGTCAAAGATAATTTTTTGGACGTGAGTACTCTGTTTTTAAAGATCTACTGCCAAAATGCTTGTCAAAGATCCTGTTTTTGACAGGAGTACTCTGTTTTTAAAGATTTACTGCAAAAATCCTTGTCACAGATCCTTGTTATGACAGGAGTACTCTGTTTTTCGTAATCTATTGCAAAAATCCTTGTCAAAGATCCTTTTATGACAGGAGTACTCTGGTTTTAAAGATCTACTGCAAAAATCTTTGTCAAAGATAATTTTTTTGACGTGAGTACTCTGTTTTTAAAGATCTACTGCCAAAATGCTTGTCAAAGATCCTTTTTTTGACAGGAGTACTCTGTTTTTAAAGATCTACTGCAAAAATCCTTGTCACAGATCCTTGTTTTGACAGGAGTGCTCTGTTTTTCGTAATCTATTGCAAAAATCCTTGTCAAAGATCCTTTTAGGACAGGAGTACTCTGTTTTTAAAGATCTACTGCCAAAATGCTTGTCAAAGATCCATATTTTGACAGGAGTACTCTGGTTTTAAAGATCTACTGCCAAAATGCCTGTCAAAGATCCATATTTTGACAGGAGCACTCTGTTTTTAAAGATTTACTGCAAAAATCCTTGTCAAAGAAAAAAAAATTTGACAGGAGGACTCTGTTTTTCATTATCTACTTCCAAAATGCTTGTCAAAGATCCATATTTGGACAGGTGTACTCTGGTTTTAAAGATCCACTGCAAAAATGCTTGTCAAAGATCCTTTTTTTGACAGGAGTACACTGTTTTTAAAGATCTACTGCCAAAATGCTTGTCAAAGATCCATATTTTGACAGGAGTACTCTGGTTTTAAAGACCTACTGCAAAAATCTTTGTCAAAGATTATTTTTTTGACGTGAGTACTCTGTTTTTCGTAATCTATTGCAAAAATCCTTGTCAAAGATCCTTTTATGACAGGAGTACTCTGTTTTTAAAGATCTACTGCCAAAATGCTTGTCAAAGATCCTGTTTTTGACAGGAGTACTCTGTTTATAAAGATTTACTGCAAAAATCCTTGTCAAAGATCCATATTTTGACAGGAGCACTCTGTTTTTAAAGATTTACTGCAAAAATGCTTGTCAAAGATCCATTTTTGACCGGAGTACTCTGTTTTTCATAATCTACTTCCAAAATGCTTGTCAAAGATCCTGTTTTTGACAGGAGTACTCTGTTTATAAAGATTTACTGCAAAAATCCTTGTCAAAGATCCATATTTTGACAGGAGTACTCTGTTTTTCATAATCTACTTCCAAAATGCTAGTCAAAGATCCATATTTTGACAGGAGTACTCTGTTTTTAAAGATCTACTGCCAAAATGCTTGTCAAAGATCCATATTTTGACCGGAGTACTCTGTTTTTCATAATCTACTTCCAAAATGCTAGTCAAAGATCCATATTTTGACCGGAGCACTCTGTTTATAAAGATTTACTGCAAAAATCCTTGTCAAAGATCCTTTTTTTGACAGGAGTGCTCTGTTGTTTATGATCTACTGCAAAGACGCTGGTCAAAGATCCTGTAAATGTATTTGTGAGCTGCTTGTACGCCAGTAAAGATCCTCTATATGACAGGAGCGCTGTGCTGCGTGTGTCCACAGAGGGCGTGCGTGAACACGGTGCAGCACGAGTGGTTCCGCGTGTCCAGCCAGAAGGCGGCCACGGCCGGCGCGGTGGACGACTACCTGGCGGGCTTCGGCGCCGTGTCGCCGGCCGTGCTGCGCCACGTGGTCAACATGGCGGACGGCAACGGCAACACGGCGCTGCACTACAGCGTGTCTCACTCCAACTTCAGGGTGGTGAAGGAGCTGCTGGAAGCAGGTGAGTCCACTAGAGGTCATGTGACACTAGAGGTCACATGACACTAGAGGTCACATGACACTCGCTCCAACAGGTGGGTCGACTAGAGGTCACATGACACTAGAGGTCACATGACACAAGAGGTCATGTGACACTAGAGGTCACATGACACTAGAGGTCACATGACACTCGCTCCAACAGGTGGGTCGACTAGAGGTCACATGACACTAGAGGTCACATGACACTAGAGGTCACATGACACTAGAGGTCACGTGACACAAGAGGTCATGTGACACTAGAGGTCACATGACACAAGAGGTCATGTGACACTAGAGGTCACATGACACTAGAGGTCACATGACACTAGAGGTCACATGACACTAGAGGTCACATGACACTCGCTCCAACAGGTGGGTCCACTAGAGGTCACATGACACTAGAGGTCACATGACACTAGAGGTCACATGACACTCGCTCCAACAGGGGGTCGGCTAGAGGTCACATGACACTAGAGGTCACATGACACTAGAGGTCACATGACACTCGCTCCAACAGGTGGGTCCACTAGAGGTCACATGACACTAGAGGTCACATGACACTCGCTCCAACAGGTGGGTCGGCTAGAGGTCACATGACACTAGAGGTCACATGACACTAGAGGTCACATGACACTCGCTCCAACAGGTGGGTCCACTAGAGGTCACATGACACTAGAGGTCACATGACACTCGCTCCAACAGGTGGGTCGGCTAGAGGTCACATGACACTAGAGGTCACATGACACTAGAGGTCACATGACACTAGAGGTCACATGACACTCGCTCCAACAGGTGGGTCGGCTAGAGGTCACATGACACTAGAGGTCACATGACACTCGCTCCAACAGGTGGGTCGACTAGAGGTCACATGACACTCGCTCCAACAGGTGGGTCGACTAGAGGTCACATGACACTAGAGGTCACATGACACAAGAGGTCACATGACACTCGCTCCAACAGGTGGGTCCACTAGAGGTCACATGACACTAGAGGTCACATGACACTAGAGGTCACATGACACTCGCGCCAACAGGTGGGTCGGCTAGAGGTCACGACACTAGAGGTCACATGACACTAGAGGTCACATGACACTCGCGCCAACAGGTGGGTCCACTAGAGGTCACATGACACTAGAGGTCACATGACACTAGAGGTCACATGACACTCGCTCCAACAGGTGGGTCGGCTAGAGGTCACATGACACTTTGAGGTCACATGACACTCGCTCCAACAGGTGGGTCGGCTAGAGGTCACATGACACTAGAGGTCACATGACACTCTCCAACAGGTGGGTCGACTAGAGGTCACATGACACTAGAGGTCACATGACACTAGAGGTCACATGACACAAGAGGTCACATGACACTAGAGGTCACATGACACTAGAGGTCACATGACACTCTCCAACAGGTGGGTCGACTAGAGGTCACATGACACAAGAGGTCACATGACACTAGAGGTCACATGACACTAGAGGTCACATGACACTCTCCAACAGGTGGGTCGACTAGAGGTCACATGACACTAGAGGTCACATGACACTAGAGGTCACATGACACTAGAGGTCACATGACACTAGAGGTCACATGACACTAGAGGTCACATGACACTCAGTCCAACAGGGCTTCAAAGGCTTTTAGCTCTTTTGTGTGCAGCCCTGCAAAGATCCTTTATAAGACAGAGGCAGGGCCACAATCAGTGATTGACGGAAGGAAGCGTGTGTACTTTCAAAGACAGCGTTTCATGACCGTGTGTGTGTGTGTGTGTGTGTGTGTGTGTGTGTGTGTGTGTGTTAGACGTGTGTAACGTCAACCAGCAGAACAAGGCGGGCTACACACCCATCATGCTGGCCGCGCTGGCTGCCGTGGAAACGCCCAAAGACATGCAGATCGTGGAGGAGCTCTTCAGCAAAGGCGACGTCAACGCCCGAGCCAGTCAGGTGGGTGTGGAAACTGTCTCTCTCCCCCCCGCCCCCGGGGTCAAAGGTCAGTGGCGGGGCACAAGGGTGGCCACTGTGTTGCTGCTTTATTAGCCAGAACTGTGCTGTGTTGTGGCACCACCTGCTGGTGGAAAAACAGAAATAATTATACGAACCCCGTTTCCATATGAGTTGGGAAATGGTGTTAGATGTAAATATAAACGGAATACAATTATTTGCAAATCCTTTTCAAGCCATATTCAGTTGAATATGCTACAAAGACAACATATTTGATGTTCAAACTCATAAACTTGTTCAAATAATCATTAACTTTAGAATTTGATGCCAGCAACACGTGACAAAGAAGTTGGGAAAGGTGGCAATAAATACTGATAAAGTTGAGGAATGCTCATCAAACACTTATTTGGAACATCCCACAGGTGTGCAGGCTAATTGGGAACAGGTGGGTGCCATGATTGGGTATAAAAACAGCTTCCCAAAAAAATGCTCAGTCTTTCACAAGAAAGGATGGGGCGAGGTACACCCCTTTGTCCACAACTGCGTGAGCAAATATTCGAACAGTTTAAGAACAACGTTTCTCAAAGTGCAATTGCAAGAAATTTAGGGATTTCAACATCTACGGTCCATAATATCATCAAAAGGTTCAGAGAATCTGGAGAAATCACTCCACGTAAGCGGCATGGCCGGAAACCGTGACCTTCGATCCCTCAGACGGCACTGTATCAAAAACCCTCATCAATCTCTAAAGGATATCACCACATGGGCTCAGGAACACTTCAGAAAACCACTGCCGCTAAATACAGTTGGTCGCTACATCTGTAAGTGCAAGTTAAAGCTCTACTATGCAAAGCCAAAGCCATTTATCAACAACACCCAGAAACGCCGCCGGCTTCTCTGGGCCCGAGATCATCTAAGATGGACTCATGCAAAGTGGGAAAGTGTTCTGTGGTCTGACGAGTTCACATTTCCAAATAGTTTTTGGAAATATTCGACATCGTGTCATCCGGACCAAAGGGGAAGCGAACCATCTGACGCAAAGTTGAAAAGCCAGCATGTGTGATGGTATGGGGGTGCATTAGTGCCCAAGGCATGGGTAACTTACACATATGTGAAGGCACCATTAATGCTGAAAGGTACATACAGGTTTTGGAACAACATATGCTGCCATCGAAGCGCCGTCTTTTTCATGGACGCCCCTGCTTATTTCAGCAAGACAATGCCAAGCCACATTCAGCACGTGTTACAACAGCGTGGCTTCGTTAAAAAAAGAGTGCGGGTACTTTCCTGGCCCCGCCTGCAGTCCAGACCTGTCTCCCATCGAAAATGTGTGGCGCATTATGAAGCGTAAAATACCCCCGGACTGTTGAACGACTGAAGCTCTACATAAAACAAGAATGGGAAAGAATTCCACTTTCAAAGCTTCAACAATTAGTTTCCTCCGTTCCCAATCGTTTATTGAGTGTTGTTAAAAGGAAAGGCCCTTTCCAAACTACTTTGGTACGTGTTGCAGCCATGAAATTCTAAGTTAATTATTATTTGCAAAAAAAAAAATAAAGTTTGAGTTTGAACATCAAATATGTTGTCTTTGTAGCATATTCAACTGAATATGGGTTGAAAAGGATTTGCAAATCATTGTATTCCGTTTATATTTACATCTAACACAATTTCCCAACTCATATGGAAACGGGGTTTGTATTTTAATGCAGACTTCTTTTCAAGTCCAATGACCAAAAATTACCCAAAACTGCTGTAAAAAAAGAAAAAAAAAAAATCAACCAAAACTGCTGTAAAAGAAATCTAATAAAAGAGTAAGTCTTTTTAAAACTGTTATCGTAGGATATTTGACAAATATTTTTGCAGTAGATTTTTAAAAAACACAGTACTCATGTCAAAAAAAGGATCTTTGACAAAGATTTTTGTAGTAGATTTTTAAAACCAGAGTACCGTATTTTCCGCACTATAAGGCGCACCTAAAAACCACAAATTTTCTCAAAAGCTGACAAGTGCGCCTTATAACCCGGTGCGCTTTATATATGGATTAATATTACGATTCATTTTCATAAAGTTTCGATCTCGCAACTACGGTAAACAGCCGCCATCTTTTTTCCCCGTAGAACAGGAAGCGCTTCTTCTTCTACGCAAGCAACCGCCAAGGTAAGCACCCGCCCCCATAGAACAGGAAGCGCTTCTTCTTCTACTGTAAGCAACCACCCGCCCGCGTAGAAGAAGAAAAAGCGCGCGGATATTACCGTACGTTTCATTTCCTTTGTGTGTTTACATCTGTAAAGACCACAAAATGGCTCCTACTAAGCGACAGGGATCCGGTTCATGAAAAGACGCAATCTCTCCATCCGCACACGGATTACTATTTCACAGCAACTGATATTCCTGTGAACCGCACTGTGGATACAACGGGAGCACGTACGGTGAATATTCGCACCACAGGGAATGAGAAGTCATCCTTCACTGTGGTTCTAGCTTGCCATGCTAATGGCCAGAAACTTCCACCCATGGTGATATTCAAAAGGAAGACCTTGCCAAAAGAGACCTTTCCAGCCGGCGTCATCATAAAAGCTAACTCGAAGGGATGGATGAAGAAAAGATGAGCGAGTGGTTAAGGTAAGTTTAAGTTTACGCGAAGAGGCCGGGTGGCTTTTTTCACGCAGCTCCGTCCATGTTGATATACGACTCCATGCGCGCCCACATCACGCTGGTTTTAATATATTATTAAAGTTTGACTGACCTATCTGACTGTTTTTTTGACATTCCTTTAGCGCAGTTAGATGCGGCTTACAACACGGGGCGGCTTATAGGTGGACAAAGTTTTGAAATATGCCGTTCATTGAAGGCGCGGCTTATAACCCAGGGCGCCTTATGGTGCGGAAAATACGGTACTCATGTCAAAAAAAGGATCTTTTACAAGGATTTTTGCAGTAAATCTTTAAAAACAGAGTACTCAGGTCAAAAAAAGGATCTTTGACAAAGATGTTTGCAGTATATTTTTTAAAAACATAGTACGCATGTCAAAAAATAGCATCTTTGACAAGGATTTTTGCAGTAGATCTTTAAAAGCAGAGTACATTTGAGGGATTTAACCCTCTTGAATGACATCATTTTTACATCATTTTTTAAAAATGGAAAAAAATTTTTTTTTAATGAATATGTCTAATTATTAAGCACTGAGCTTGGTCAATGATTGGCTGCAACATTGTTTGGATTATGCATATTATTTTTGCTTAAACAAAAATGACACTCAAATAAATGTCCACTTCCCAAAAACAGCTATAAATGTATTTAAATATGTTCCCCTACTATAAACAAATACATTTTTCAAAAGGATTTCTGCATGATATGCACATGTCAAATAATATTTGCGATTTGTAATCCATGGAAGTGCAGTTTAACGTAATCCCACTTTTTTTTCTTTTTTTTTCTAAACAAGTAATAACACCCCTCATTTTATGCCCCGTACAAACGTTTGTCAAAAAAAAAACCTAATTGCAACACATAATTTCCGTAGAAAACGGTAAAAGGTGACATTTTGCTGCATGCTTTGATTAGGAGAAAGTAGCACCATCTGGTGGACAAATGTAAAAATGCATCATTGAAAGCCAGTCATTCAGTTTGTAATGTAAACACAAAATATTGTATTTGAGATAAATGTGGGAATAAAAATGTCATTTTAATTATCATTTTGTGCCAATTTCGGGAAGATTACAAAGTAGTATTAGTGATTTTAAAATATAATATATAATCAGCCAACTCACCTGGTGGTGAATTGGCTGCGATGGTGGGGGAGGATGCCGGACAGACCTGGCAGGCCCAAACGCATTGTGAGGGTTTGCTGGGAAGGAGTCTCCTGTCAGAGAGAGTTTCAATTCCCACCTCCGGAAGAACTTTGAACATGTCACGAGGGAGGTGCTGGACATTGAGTCCGAGTGGACAATGTTCCGTACCTCTATTGTCGAGGCGGCCGATTGGAGCTGTGGCCGCAAGGTAGTTGGTGCTTGTCGTGGCGGTAATCCTAGAACCCGTTGGTGGACGCCGGCGGTGAGGGATGCCGTCAAGCTGAAGAAGGAGTCCTATCGGGTTCTTTTGGCTCATGGGACTCCTGAGGCAGCAGACAGGTACCGACAGGCCAAGCGGTGTGCGGCTTCAGCGGTCGCGGAGGCAAAAACTCGGACATGGGAGGAGTTCGGGGAGGCCATGGAAAAAGACTTCCGGACGGCTTCGAAGCAATTCTGGACCACCATCCGCCGCCTCGGGAAGGGGAAGCAGTGCAGTGTCAACACCGTGTATGGTGGGGATGGTGCTCTGCTGACCTCGACTGCGGATGTTGTGGATCGGTGGAGGGAATACTTCGAAGACCTCCTCAATCCTACCAGCAGGTCTTCCTATGAGGAAGCAGGGCCTGGGGAATTCTGTGGTGGGCTCTCCTATTTCTGGGGCTGAGGTTGCCGAGGTAGTTAAAAAGCTCCTCGGTGGCAAGGCCCCGGGGGTGGATGAGATCCGCCCGGAGTTCCTTAAGGCTCTGGATGTTGTGGGGCTGTCTTGGTTGACAAGACTCTGCAACATCGCGTGGACATCGGGGGCGGTACCTCTGGATTGGCAGACCGGGGTGGTGGTTCCTCTCTTTAAGAAGGGGAACCGGAGGGTGTGTTCCAACTATCGTGGGATCACACTCCTCAGCCTTCCCGGTAAGGTCTATTCAGGTGTACTGGAGAGGAGGCTACGCCGGATAGTCGAACATCGGATTCAGGAGGAACAGTGTGGTTTTTGTCCTGGTCGTGGAACTGTGGACCAGCTCTATACTCTGGGCAGGGTCCTTGAGGGTGCATGGGAGTTTGCCCAACCAGTCTACATGTGCTTTGTGGACTTGGAGAAGGCATTCGACCGTGTACCCCGGGAAGTCCTGTGGAGAGTGCTCAGAGAGTATGGGGTAACGGACTGTCTTATTGTGGCAGTCCGCTCCCTGTATGATCAGTGTCAGAGCTTGGTCCGCATTGCCGGCAGTAAGTCGGACACGTTTCCAGTGAGGGTTGGTCTCCGCCAAGGCTGCCCTTTGTCACCGATTCTGTTCATAACCTTTATGGACAGAATTTCTAGGCGCAGTCAGGGCGTTGAGGGGATCTGGTTTGGTGGCTGCAGGATTAGGTCACTGCTATTTGCAGATGATGTGGTCCTGATGGCTTCCTCCGGCCAAGATCTTCAGCTCTCACTGGATCGGTTCGCAGCCGAGTGTGAAGCGACTGGGATGGGAATCAGCACCTCCAAGTCCGAGTCCATGGTTCTCTCCCGGAAAAGGGTGGAGTGCCATCTCCGGGTTGGGGAGGAGATCTTGCCCCAAGTGGAGGAGTTCAAGTACCTCGGAGTCTTGTTCACGAGTGGGGGAAGAGTGGATGGTGAGATCGACAGGCGGATCGGTGCGGCGTCTTCAGTAATGCGGACGCTGTATCGATCCGTTGTGGTGAAGAAGGAGCTGAGCCGGAAGGCAAAGCTCTCGATTTACCGGTCAATCTACGTTCCCATCGTCACCTATGGTCATGAGCTTTGGGTCATGACCGAAAGGACAAGATCACGGGTACAAGCGGCCGAAATGAGTTTCCTCCGCCGGGTGGCGGGGCTCTCCCTTAGAGATAGGGTGAGAAGCTCTGTCATTCGGGGGGAGCTCAAAGTAAAGCCGCTGCTCCTCCACATGGAGAGGAGCCAGATGAGGTGGTTCGGGCATCTGGTCAGGATGCCACCCGAACGCCTCCCTAGGAGGGTGTTTCGGGCACGTCCGACCGGTAGGAGGCCACGGGGAAGACCCAGGACACGTTGGGAAGACTATGTCTCCCGGCTGGCCTGGGAACGCCTCGGGATCCCCCGGGAGGAGCTGGACGAAGTGGCTGGGGAGAGGGAAGTCTGGGCTTCCCTGCTTAGGCTGCTGCCCCCGCGACCCGACCTCGGATAAGCGGAAGAAGATGGATGGATGGATGGATCTGAATGGAATAAAATGTCCCTTTTTAGGATTTACTGAAGTTTATAACGTTAACATTTGGGAGAAAATAGCACCATCTGGTGGACAAATGTAAAACTGCATCATTGAAAGCCAGTCATTTGAATTGAAATGTAAACACAAAAGATTGTATTTAAAATATAATTTTAGGCTAATTTCAGGAATATGACAAAGTATAATTAGTCCTTTAAAAAAAAGATTATCATGTAAATTTGACAAAAAGTCCGAATGGCACAAAATGTCCCATTTGGGGATGTATTCAAGTTCCTAACGAGTGTGTTGGGTCCTGCAGGCGGGTCAGACGGGTCTGATGCTGGCGGTCAGCCACGGCAGGATGGATATGGTCCGCGCCTTGCTGGCTCACGGCGCCGACGTCAACGTGCAGGACGATGAGGGCTCCACGGCGCTGATGTGCGCCAGCGAGCACGGGCACGTGGAGATCGTCAAGCTGCTGCTGGCACAGCCCGACTGCGACGCCACGCTCAGCGACAGCGTGAGTCAACAACGCCGCGTCATCACTTTTGAAATATTCTAATATATAATACTTGTCCGACACGTACTCCACTACTGTTTCAACACTACTTTTTTTTTCCAGAAATTGTAAAGGGAAAAAATATTTCTCTAAATGTGGTCAATCATACTTTATTTGTTTGGAGCCGAAAAATAGTTATAATACAATAATTATTATAAAAATACATGGTTAAATGTATACAAGATTTGGGCAAAAAAAGTTGAAAATGTATGTGATTATTCAATTATATAGTTTGAGCTCATTTACAGCACGAAATCTAATTATACAGGTAAAAGCCAGTAAATTAGAATATTTTGAAAAACTTGATTTATTTCAGTAATTGCATTCAAAAGGTGTAACTTGTACATTATATTTATTCATTGCACACAGACTGATGCATTCAAATGTTTATTTCATTTAATTTTGATGATTTGAAGTGGCAACAAATGAAAATCCAAAATTCCGTGTGTCACAAAATTAGAACATTACTTAAGGCTAATACAAAAAAGGGATTTTTAGAAATGTTGGCCAACTGAAAAGTATGAAAATGAAAAATATGAGCATGTACAATACTCAATACTTGGTTGGAGCTCCTTTTGCCTCAATTACTGCGTTAATGCGGCGTGGCATGGAGTCGATGAGTTTCTGGCACTGCTCAGGTGTTATGAGAGCCCAGGTTGCTCTGATAGTGGCCTTCAACTCTTCTGCGTTTTTGGGTCTGGCATTCTGCATCTTCCTTTTCACAATACCCCACAGATTTTCTATGGGGCTAAGGTCAGGGGAGTTGGCGGGCCAATTTAGAACAGAAATACCATGGTCCGTAAACCAGGCACGGGTAGATTTTGCGCTGTGTGCAGGCGCCAAGTCCTGTTGGAACTTGAAATCTCCATCTCCATAGAGCAGGTCAGCAGCAGGAAGCATGAAGTGCTCTAAAACTTGCTGGTAGACGGCTGCGTTGACCCTGGATCTCAGGAAACAGAGTGGACCGACACCAGCAGATGACATGGCACCCCAAACCATCACTGATGGTGGAAACTTTACACTAGACTTCAGGCAACGTGGATCCTGTGCCTCTCCTGTCTTCCTCCAGACTCTGGGACCTCGATTTCCAAAGGAAATGCAAAATTTGCATGGTTGGGTGATGGTTTGGGGTGCCATGTCATCTGCTGGTGTCGGTCCACTCTGTTTCCTGAGATCCAGGGTCAACGCAGCCGTCTACCAGCAAGTTTTAGAGCACTTCATGCTTCCTGCTGCTGACCTGCTCTATGGAGATGGAGATTTCAAGTTCCAACAGGACTTGGCGCCTGCACACAGCGCAAAATCTACCCGTGCCTGGTTTACGGACCATGGTATTTCTGTTCTAAATTGGCCCGCCAACTCCCCTGACCTTAGCCCCATAGAAAATCTGTGGGGTATTGTGAAAAGGAAGATGCAGAATGCCAGACCCAAAAACGCAGAAGAGTTGAAGGCCACTATCAGAGCAACCTGGGCTCTCATAACACCTGAGCAGTGCCAGAAACTCATCGACTCCATGCCAGGCCGCATTAACGCAGTAATTGAGGCAAAAGGAGCTCCAACCAAGTATTGAGTATTGTACATGCTCATATTTTTCATTTTCATACTTTTCAGTTGGCCAACATTTCTAAAAATCCCTTTTTTGTATTAGCCTTAAGTAATATTCTAATTTTGTGACACACGGAATTTTGGATTTTCATTTGTTGCCACTTCAAATCATCAAAATTAAATGAGATAAACATTTGAATGCATCAGTCTGTGTGCAATGAATAAATATAATGTACAAGTTACACCTTTTGAATGCAATTACTGAAATAAATCAAGTTTTTCAAAATATTCTAATTTACTGGCTTTTACCTGTAATTCAGTGTAGAGTTGAGCAAAAAATAGCATTTAATTAATTAAGTAGTTAATGTAGAATACTTTTCAGTGAAATTTAAGAACAATTTAAAGGAATTGAGCAAAAAAATACAGAATTTACACATTTAAGTAAACATGTTTTTAAAGAATTAAAAATATATATTTTTGAGAACAAAGTATTTTTTTTAAAGTATAACTATAAAGCAAGAAACAAATGTTCATTAAATTGTTCATGATAAATGTTTTTACATTTTCCAGCTATTTCTTAATTTATATAAAACGTATTTTACGTTTATATTCATTTATTTTTAATTCAGTATTTTTTTGTAATTTGTTTTATTTGCGATAAAGTTATAAAATTGAGTTTAATACTAAAAGTGTATAATAAACTTTAGTGATAATGTTTCAATTTATCCTCATTTTCAGCATTTAAAAAAAAAAAAAAAAAAAAAATTATGCCAGCAATGGACTGGACTCTCACTATTATGTTAGATCCACTATGGACTGGACTCTCACTATTATGTTAGATCCACTATGGACTGGACTCTCTCACTATTATGTTAGATCCACTATGGACTGGACTCCCACTATTATATTAGATCCACTATGGACTGGACTCTCACACTATCATGTTAGATCCACTATGGACTGGACTCTCACTATCATGTTAGATCCACTATGGACTGGACTCTCACTATTATGTTAGATCCACTATGGACTGGACTATCACTATTATGTTAGATCCACTATGGACTGGACTCTCACACTATTATGTTAGATCCACTATGGACTGGACTCTCACTATTATGTTAGATCCACTATGGACTGGACTCTCACACTATTATGTTAGATCCACTATGGACTGGACTCTCACACTATTATGTTAGATCCACTATGGACTGGACTCTCACTATTATGTTAGATCCACTATGGACTGGACTCTCACACTATTATGTTAGATCCACTATGGACTGGACTCTCACACTATTATGTTAGATCCACTATGGACTGGACTCTCACTATTATGTTAGATCCACTATGGACTGGACTCTCACACTATTATGTTAGATCCACTATGGACTGGACTCTCACACTATTATGTTAGATCCACTATGGACTGGACTCTCACTATTATGTTAGATCCACTATGGACTGGACTCTCACACTATTATGTTAGATCCACTATGGACTGGACTCTCACACTATTATGTTAGATCCACTATGGACTGGACTCTCACTATTATGTTAGATCCACTATGGACTGGACTCTCACACTATTATGTTAGATCCACTATGGACTGGACTCTCACAATATTATGTTAGATCCACTATGGACTGGACTCTCACAATATTATGTTAGATCCACTATGAACTGGACTCTCACTATTATGTTAGATCCACTATGGACTGGACTCTCACTATCATGTTAGATCCACTATGGACTGGACTCTCACTATTATGTTAGATCCACTATGGACTGGACTCTCACACTATTATGTTAGATCCACTATGGACTGGACTCTTACTATTATGTTAGATCCACTATGGACTGGACTCTCACACTATTATGTTAGATCCACTATGGACTGGACTCTCACACTATTATGTTAGATCCACTATGGACTGGACTCTCACTATTATGTTAGATCCACTATGGACTGGACTCTCACTATTATGTTAGATCCACTATGGACTGGACTCTCACTATTATGTTAGATCTACTATGGACTGGACTCTCACACTATTAACTAGATCCACTCGACGTCCATTGCACCAGTCGCCCTAGGGGGGGGTTCCCCACATCTGCGGTCCTCTCCAAGGTTTCTCATTGTCCCATTGGGTTGAGTTTTTCCTTGCCCTGATGTGGGATCTGAGCCGAGGATGTGGTTGTGGCTTGTGCAGCCCTTTGAGACATTGGTGATTTAGGCCTATATAAGTAAACATTGATTGATTGATTGAAATGTAAGGAAAGTATACTCTCTGACATTGGTGGGGGAATTTCTTCTACTTTATTGATATAATACGATGATTGATTGATTGAAATGTAAGGAAAGTATACTCTCTGACATTGGTGGGGGAATTTCTTCTACTTTATTGATATAATACGATGATTGATTGATTGAAATGTAAGGAAAGTATACTCTCTGACATTGGTGGGGGAATTTCTTCTACTTTATTGATATAATACGATGATTGATTGATTGAAATGTAAGGAAAGTATACTCTCTGACATTGGTGGGGGAATTTCTTCTACTTTATTGATATAATACGATGATTGATTGATTGAAATGTAAGGAAAGTATACTCTCTGACATTGGTGGGGGAATTTCTTCTACTTTATTGATATAATACGATGATTGATTGATTGATTGATTGAAATGTAAGGAAAGTATACTCTCTGACATTGGTGGGGGAATTTCTTCTACTTTATTGATATAATACGATGATTGATTGATTGAAATGTAAGGAAAGTATACTCTCTGACATTGGTGGGGGAATTTCTTCTACTTTATTGATATAATACGATGATTGATTGATTGAAATGTAAGGAAAGTATACTCTCTGACATTGGTGGGGGAATTTCTTCTACTTTATTGATATAATACGATGATTGATTGATTGAAATGTAAGGAAAGTATACTCTCTGACATTGGTGGGGGAATTTCTTCTACTTTATTGATATAATACGACGATTGATTGATTGAAATGTAAGGAAAGTATACTCTCTGACATTGGTGGGGGAATTTCTTCTACTTTATTGATATAATACGACGATTGATTGATTGAAATGTAAGGAAAGTATACTCTCTGACATTGGTGGGGGAATTTCTTCTACTTTATTGATATAATACGACGATTGATTGATTGAAATGTAAGGAAAGTATACTCTCTGACATTGGTGGGGGAATTTCTTCTACTTTATTGATATAATACGATGATTGATTGATTGAAATGTAAGGAAAGTATACTCTCTGACATTGGTGGGGGAATTTCTTCTACTTTATTGATATAATACGATGATTGATTGATTGAAATGTAAGGAAAGTATACTCTCTGACATTGGTGGGGGAATTTCTTCTACTTTATTGATATAATACGATGATTGATTGATTGAAATGTAAGGAAAGTATACTCTCTGACATTGGTGGGGGAATTTCTTCTACTTTATTGATATAATACGATGATTGATTGATTGAAATGTAAGGAAAGTATACTCTCTGACATTGGTGGGGGAATTTCTTCTACTTTATTGATATAATACGATGATTGATTGATTGAAATGTAAGGAAAGTATACTCTCTGACATTGGTGGGGGAATTTCTTCTACTTTATTGATATAATACGATGATTGATTGATTGAAATGTAAGGAAAGTATACTCTCTGACATTGGTGGGGGAATTTCTTCTACTTTATTGATATAATACGATGATTGATTGATTGAAATGTAAGGAAAGTATACTCTCTGACATTGGTGGGGGAATTTCTTCTACTTTATTGATATAATACGATGATTGATTGATTGAAATGTAAGGAAAGTATACTCTCTTGACATTGGTGGGGGAATTTCTTCTACTTTATTGATATAATACGATGATTGATTGATTGAAATGTAAGGAAAGTATACTCTCTGACATTGGTGGGGGAATTTCTTCTACTTTATAGATATAATACGATGATTGATTGATTGAAATGTAAGGAAAGTATACTCTGACATTGGTGGGGGAATTTCTTCTACTTTATAGATATAATACGATGATTGATTGATTGAAATGTAAGGAAAGTATACTCTCTGACATTGGTGGGGGAATTTCTTCTACTTTATTGATATAATACGATGATTGATTGATTGAAATGTAAGAAAAGTATACTCTCTGACATTGGTGGGGGAATTTCTTCTACTTTATTGATATAATACGATGATTGATTGATTGAAATGTAAGGAAAGTATACTCTCTGACATTGGTGGGGGAATTTCTTCTACTTTATTGATATAATACGACGATTGATTGATTGAAATGTAAGGAAAGTATACTCTCTGACATTGGTGGGGGAATTTCTTCTACTTTATTGATATAATACGATGATTGATTGATTGAAATGTAAGGAAAGTATACTCTCTGACATTGGTGGGGGAATTTCTTCTACTTTATTGATATAATACGATGATTGATTGATTGAAATGTAAGGAAAGTATACTCTCTGACATTGGTGGGGGAATTTCTTCTACTTTATTGATATAATACGATGATTGATTGATTGAAATGTAAGGAAAGTATACTCTCTGACATTGGTGGGGGAATTTCTTCTACTTTATTGATATAATACGATGATTGATTGATTGAAATGTAAGGAAAGTATACTCTCTGACATTGGTGGGGGAATTTCTTCTACTTTATTGATATAATACGACGATTGATTGATTGAAATGTAAGGAAAGTATACTCTCTGACATTGGTGGGGGAATTTCTTCTACTTTATTGATATAATACGACGATTGATTGATTGAAATGTAAGGAAAGTATACTCTCTGACATTGGTGGAGGAATTTCTTCTACTTTATTGATATAATACGATGATTGATTGATTGAAATGTACGGAAAGTATACTCTCTGACATTGGTGGGGGAATTTCTTCTACTTTATTGATATAATACGATGATTGATTGATTGAAATGTAAGGAAAGTATACTCTCTGACATTGGTGGGGGAATTTCTTCTACTTTATTGATATAATACGACGATTGATTGATTGAAATGTAAGGAAAGTATACTCTCTGACATTGGTGGGGGAATTTCTTCTACTTTATTGATATAATACGATGATTGATTGATTGAAATGTAAGGAAAGTATACTCTCTGACATTGGTGGGGGAATTTCTTCTACTTTATTGATACAATACGATGATTGATTGATTGAAATGTAAGGAAAGTATACTCTCTGACATTGGTGGGGGAATTTCTTCTACTTTATTGATATAATACGATGATTGATTGATTGAAATGTAAGGAAAGTATACTCTCTGACATTGGTGGGGGAATTTCTTCTACTTTATTGATATAATACGATTGATTCGTAATCAATGCTCTGATTGATTTATCTGCTCCAGGATGAGAGTAACGCTCTGTCCATCTCTCTGGAGGCGGGACACAAGGACATCGCGGTCCTGCTCTACGCACACGTCAACTTCTCCAAAGCTCAGTCACCAGTGAGTCCTCGCATTTTTATTCTTTCATTGGATCTTTGAACCTTCCTGGGTTGCCATTAATAATGTGTCCCTGTCCCTGTCCCTGTCCCTTCCAGGGAACGCCTCGACTGGGCCGAAAGACGTCGCCCAGCCCAACTCGCAGAGGTGCGTTTGATTAGTGCGCCCACGTCGGCCTTATGAGAGACGCCTTAATGTGAATGTACCAGCAGGTCGACTCCTGACTCTTTTTCAACTTTTTCCTCCGTTTTTTTTTGGGTTTTTTTTGCAATCCAACAAATGATATTTTCTATTTTTTTCGCCCCCGAGTAGTAAAGTTGTGTACATATTTTGATCTCAAGTCCAACATCAGCCAATGAGCTCCACTTTTATACAAATCCTTTGCATCTATTTAAAAGAAACTCTACAGTATTTTCAATATTTCCTATTATTATTATTATTATTACAAATATTGATCCATGAAGTTCTGTATTTATCAAGGTATAGTTTTTAAAGCAGATCTATGTATTTCGTTGTACATACCGCTAGCTCAACGCCACTTTCTTTTCGTCTCCTTTCCACTTTGTGTCCTTTTAAATTGACCTCGACGTCACCATGTAACAATAAACATCCATTAAAAGATATTTTTTATGTTTTTTCTTTTTAGTTGCTCGTATTAATAACAGAAAGAATGAGGTACGACTTCTAAAAGAGCCAACTGAATAATCATTTAATTGAAATAAAAACTAATCATCAGCTGTGTATGATGGCTGAAGGTGAGAATAACAGATTTGATACAATGATATATTCGAATTGATAAAATTGTTGAATAAACACAATTTAACAACAATGTATTCTAGCAGCCCTTTGAGACACTTGTGATTAAGGGCTATATATATATATTTTTTATTAGGGCCCGCCATGGCCCATTGCATAAGGACTCCCACAGGGAGTCCTTATGCAATGGGACATAAGGACCTATTGAATTTCTAAGGTTTTATTCTTTATTATTATTATTATTCTTTATTATTCTTCCGCCGCCTCTTTGAGCACTAATTTGACCCACTTAACATGCTTCAAAACTCACCAAATTTGACCCACCCATCAGGACCTGCGAAAATTGTCTTTTAATACAAAAACCAAACCGCAAAAATCAAAATTGCGCTCTAGCGCCCCCTAGAAAAAAAAAAACTAGACTGCCTGTAACTCCCACTAGGAAGGTCAGAGAGACATGAAACAAAATCCTCTATGTAGGTCTGACTCAGACCTAACTTTCATAATGGTACATTCTCGGGCTAAAATCAACAGGAAGTTGGCAATTCCCCCTTCAAGACAAAAAAGTACTAAAAACAGTCACTTTTGCCTCTTTGAGCTGTAATTAGACCCCCTTAACATGCTTCAAAACTCACCGAACTGAACGCACACATCAGGACTGGCAAAAACTGTGATCTAATAAAAAAACCTAACCCCAAATTCAAAAATTGCGCTCTACAGCAATTTTTTTATAAAACGGAGACAAAACTGCTCCTCGGAAGAAAAAATTTCCAAAACTGCCTGTAACTCCCACCGGGAAGGTCGCAGAGACATGAAACAAAAACCTCTCCGTAGGTCTCACTTACACCTACATTTCATCAATTGACAACCCCCAGCAAAAATATACAGGAACTTTGCTATTCCCCCTTCAACACAACATTTTTGTAAAAACCGGTCACCTTTCTTCAAAAATTATCTCCTCTGAGCGCCTTTGTTGTTTCGGCTTCAAACTAACACAGCTGAGAGATTGAACCCTTCTGATTAAAAGTTGGCGAAAGAGTTGTGATACCTGCTCCGGTTTGGATTTTATGACCCTTCAAAGACCCGCTGCACTTATGCTCCTGCGGTGCTGTTTTTTTTAAGATGGCTGCTCAAAAGCAGGAAGCACCAACGTGCCCACACAATGCAGACAAGGTAGGTACACTAGACAAAAGTCTTGGGACACTTCAGACTAAAAGTAGACAAAAGTATTGGGACACTTAGGACTAGCACCTGCCAAATACGCGGGCCCGAACAACGCTGCTTGCAGCTTTAATTTTTTTTTTTTTTAAACAGATGTGTTATATCAACTAAAGCCCTCACTTCAACTTTCCACGTGCAAGATTGAATCTATTTAAAAAAGTGTAACCGAGGGTTTATAAATGTCGCCTATACTGTATGAAACTACAAAATAACAAACACGGAGGCTCCAGTTTACACGAGGACCACTTTATTTACCTTCTTTCAAAAACCTCCGCTCCACTCCAACGTGTCGTCACGTCCGCTCTTAGCGCCTTCAAAATAAGAGCTCAAGGCATATACTGTATAACAGCGCATAACAGGAACTTAACATCACAAATAGGAAAGCCCATAAAAATAGGTTACAAAAGTTATTTAATAAGAAGCCAAAAAGTGCAAAAACAATAATGTTCGTGTTGGAGGAGTTGTGAATTAGGTACACCTGCAGTCTGCAGGTGTACCTAATGTTGTGGCCCTGCAGTCATTCACAACTCCTCCAACACCAACATTATAGTTTTTGCACTTTTTGGCTTCCTATGAAATAACTTTTTTAAATAGATTCAATCTTGCACGTGGAAAGTTTAAGTGTGGGCTTTAGTTGATATAACAATTCTACGGCGGGGGTGCAGGAGGCGGGGCTACTGGAGCCTCAGCCAGTGCGTCTTTTGCAGCCGTTTTATGATCGCTCAGCACAAGAAATACGTTACACACATACAGTTGTTGACAAAATACACTGTACATTATATACCTCAGCTAACTAAACTATGGAAATGTATAATATAGTTCATGTAGCAATACGGTCTCATTGCACAGCAAGCCGGCAGTTAGCCGAGTCCGTCCATGTTGAGGCACTGAGTGACGTGCCTCGACTGGCTGCTGTTCACCGCACCGTCTCTTCTCAGTATTTGAACGGCAAAAGTGAAAATTCGGCGATTTTGAATAAAAATAATCTAAAACTGGTGAAGTTAATGGAAAATAATTTTATAGTATAATCACTGCATACATATAACAATTTAATTAATTTTTTTCCTTTTTTGTACGAACATTAGGTAGGTAAATATGTACTGTATTTGTGCATGTATGTGGGAGCGTAGGTACCTATGTACGTATGTGAGCATATGTGAATTTTTTGATTAAGGGCTATATAAATAAACTTTGATACTAAATTGCTGAGATTTTACATTCACAATCATTTAAAGAAAGTATATTACAATAAAATAAATGTTAATAATTTTTCAACATGGATTATAAAACTGCTTAATAGCTGCAATGTTACTTGAATACTGTTGCGTTTTGGACCAGTTGTTCCTCCCAGGGAATTCAAGTCTCAATTCGCTCCCAAGTTCTTTTCCGACACTTAAAGCTGAGTTGAAAAACCACCAGAGACAGAATAGGTATTTTCTTGTATATTCTCAAAGCTTTGCCAATATACATTTTTTGATTGAGACCAGTCTAACCCTAGAACCTTCTATCGCGCACACCCAAAATGGTCTGTCTTCCCAACGCCAAAAACCTCTCTTTCCTTCCCCCTCCTTAGCCATAACAAAAGCACAACGTCTCCCTAGCCATAATACATTCCAAAGAACTCAAGGTTATCACACATAGTATGCTTGCTGACAGAGCATCAAGAGACTAAATGGAAAAGACGAGCTGTTTTCAAATATGACTAATAAATGAAAGAAGTACAACTTAAATTCGGATATATGTAAATATCTGCCTCCGACAATACACATTAAAAAAAAAGAAAGAAATATTACATTTGAACAAAAGGTAGTTACAAAATATATAAAAATAAGATTATGCCATTGTGATAGTAATAATAATAATAATAATAATTAAAGCTGCAAGCAGCATTGGTCGGGCCCGCATATTTGGCAGGTGCTAGTCCTAAATGTCCCAATACTTTTGTCCAGTGATAGTCCTAAGTGTCCCAATACTTTTGTCTACTTTTAGTCTGAAGTGTCCCAAGACTTTTGTCTAGTGTACCTACCTTGTCTGTATTGTGTGGGCACGTTGGTGCTTCCTGCTTTTAAGCAGCCATCTTAAAAAAACAGCAGCGCAGCAGCATCAGCGCAGCGGGTCTTTGATGGGTCATAAAATCAAAACCGGAGCAGTTAGAAAAAAAGCGCTTCTGTCACTGTAATCACAAGGGTTCAATCTCTCTCCTGTGTTAGTTTGAAGGCGAAACGCGCTCAGAGGAGATAGTTTTTGAAGGAAGGTGACCGGTTTTTACAAAGAAATTGTTTTGAAGGGGGAATAGCAAACTTCCTGTTGATTTTTGCTGGGGGTTGTCAATTAATGAAATGTAGGTCTAAGTGAGACCTACATAGAGGTTTTTGTTTCATGTCTCTCCGACCTTCCCAGTGGGAGTTACAGGCAGTTTTGTCATTTTTTTCTTCTGAGGAGCAGTTTTTTTTGCGTTTTATTAAAAAATTGCAGTAGAGCGCAATTTTGAGATTTGGGGTTTTTAGATCGCAATGTTTGCCAGTCCTGATGTGTGCGTTCAGTTTGGTGAGTTTTGAAGCATGTTAAGGGGGTCACAATACAGCTCAAAGAGGCAAAAGTGACTGTTTTTAGTACTTTTTTTGTCTTGAAGGGGAATTGCCAACTTCCTGTAGATTTTTGCCCGAGGAAATTAATTAATGAAAAGTAGGTCTAAGTGAGACCTACATAGAGGTTTTTGTTTCATGTCTCTCCGACCTTCCCAGTGGGAGTTACAGGCAGTTTTGTCATTTTTTTCTTCCGAGGAGCAGTTTTTTTTTGCGTTTTATTCAAAAATTGCAGTAGAGCGCAATTTTGAGATTTGGGGTTAGGTTTTTTTTTTTAGATCGCAATGTTTGCCAGTCCTGATGTTGTGCGTTCAGTTTGGTGAGTTTTGAAGCATGTTAAGGGGGTCACAATACAGCTCAAAGAGGCAAAAGTGACTGTTTTTAGTACTTTTTTTGTCTTGAAGGGGGAATTG
>NC_084550.2:2842500-2880000 GCF_033978685.3 Nerophis lumbriciformis
TTGTCCCAACGTGGTCTTTTACATCGCTAATTCCTCCGTGTCCGATCGAAAAAATCTTGTCTGCACAAGGTGCAATTCGCGTAGTTTTCACCCTTTTTGGAACGGATAATTATTCCCGGATAGGCTTTTGAATATTCTTCACGGAATGACTGCAGTTTTCTTTTCGGTTTAAGACTCGTATGCGATTTTTCTCCGGCTGATTCCATGATCGTTCGCTCGTTTGGAAACAATGGGCAACTGGTGCCTCGTGCTTGGCAGCGGTGCTATAAATAGCCTCGCGCATGGCATTCGGAATGGCTCGATAGGAAGTTACGGGAAGCAGTGTCGATTGTCATTGTTGTTACGCGATTTCGTGAATAAAACTTTTTTTTAAATATATTTTTTTAATGAATGAAAAACTGTATTTTTTATCACTGCAACCGTAACCCGGAATAGGTTGATGAAAACCGTACTTATTACGGGAAAACCGGAGTAGTTGGCAGGTATGAGATTGTCATTGCTGCCACAAATGGTGGAGAACTGTATTTTAACTGAGTACCGCTGCGGCCCGTAAGGACCACAATAGAGAAACATAATTTTTTTGGCAGCCAACAATGGGCCCTATGGTTAAAAAACACTGGGCGAGACTACTCTAATGGCCTTCTCACTGGGCTCTCTAAATCATACTTGCCAACCTTGAGACCTCCGATTTCGGGATGTGGGGGGAGGGGGCGTGGCTAAAAGGGGAGGAGTATATTTACAGCTAGAATTCACCAAATCAAGTATTACGGGAAAACCGGAGTAGTGGGCAGGTATGTAAAAGCCATGAATTGGTTTTTCAGCCTGATCAACTTGACTCACCACACAGTTTTCTGTGGGAGTTTTCAATGTTTTTGTCCTGTGGAGGGTGCATGTTTGGCTTTCAAAGTGGGTCGTGAGAATTGGAAGTGGAAACTGGAACTTTCTGTCCTGTTTGGGAGACAAGCATACCTGCCAACTACTCCGGTTTTCCCGTAATTAGTACGGTTTTCATCAACCTATTCCGGGTTACGGTTGCAGTGATAAAAAATACGGTTTTTCATTAATTAAATTTTTTTTTTTTTTTTAAGTTTGTTTCACGAAATCGCGTAACAACAATGACAATCGACACTGCTTCCCGTAACTTCCTATCGAGCCATTCCGAATGCCATGCGCGAGGCTATTTATAGCACCGCTGCCAAGCACGAGGCCATTGTTTCCAAACGAGCGAACGATCATGGAATCAGCCGGAGAAAAATCGCATACGAGTCTTAAACTGTTGGGTTTCCTCTTTCTTCATTCATCTTCAATGAATACTCCAGTTGTATATATATGAAAGATGATGGTTTATTTTAAGGATGGTTCAGTACAATGCCTCACAGCACCGGGAAACAAAACATCGGTAACTGTGGAAAATAGAACACACCTCCATTGAACTTTTCTGTGTGTGTCTCATATTCTCTCGCGCGAAGTGAACCGGAAGAGATCACGTGACGATAGCGCGGATGAACCTGCACTACCGTATATAACCTATTGGAGGCGCATAACAACAACAGCAAGCCTTTCTTCTCATGATACACAGAAACAGCATTAATAACAATGAGATCACATTTACTCAACATAAACCGAAAAGAAAACTGCAGTCATTCCGTGAAGAATATTCAAAAGCCTATCCGGGAATAATTATCCGTTCCAAAAAGGGTGAAAACTAGGCGAATTGCACCTTGTGCAGACAAGATTTTTCGATCAGACACGGAGGAATTAGCGATGTAAAAGACCACGTTGGGACAAAAAAAACACAAGTCTAATGCCGTTGCTAGCGATACAAGTGGAAAACTTTCAACGTTTTTCGTCGCCCAAACAGATTCTTTGGATGTGATAAATGCCGAAGTTTTATTTACGGAGGCAATAATTGAGCAAACAAAAAGGTAATGACACCAATGTTATCTATTGGAATTGTTTAGTACTGTTATACTGTTAAAAGTGTTTATACTATTTATGCTTTCAAGTCCAAGTTGAAGAAATCTTGTTAAATGTTGACAGCATAACTACCAAAATACAGAAGTATGTCCTTAATATTTTTGCAGGGCTATTTCTGTTGAAAAGTTCAAATGATTACATTAGAGATGTGATGTGCCACTTTTCAAGTGTCTGATGGCTTCAATTAATTGTCATGAATTTTTCATATTTTGAATTCTTTTGAAAGGCTTACAAAAAAACTACATTTGAATTGTAATTCCATGCTATTGACAGGACTATTAATTTTAATGAAGTTAGCTTACCATGTTTACAGTATGATAATTGTGATAGAAATGTGAATTTTAGGCACAGAATATTTTTTACAATTGAACAAGGCAGTAGATTATACAAGCTTGGACAGAAAGTTAATAATGACACCAATTGTTTTTTTAATGGAATTGTTTAGTACTGTTTTACCATTTGTTTACTGTAAAAAGTGTTTATACTTTCAATGAACAAATTGAAGTCTTGTGAAAGGTTGACAGGATAACTGGCATTAACTGTCAAAATAATTTCAAACTATTGAAGTTAGCTTACAGAATAAACATGTCAATCAACCCATATGATTTTTGCTGTAATATTTTTGTTTTGAAAAGTCACTGTGACTGATAGAAAAGTGATGGTTTTAGCAACATTTTAACCTGTCTGAATGCAATCAATCATTTTGCGTCGGGGGGCGAAGGAACCCCCCACCAGGATTTTGTCCTGGACCTAACGGGGTCTGTGGCCCTTGGACCCTGGCTACTAGGTTTTTCTGATTTCAAAAGTTGGCAGGTATGGACAAGGAGCAAACTACACTGCAGTAGACCTTCGTACAAACATTTCCTGCTGGTCTTTACCGCCTGTCAGAGGTGAGCTTGCTGGCGTCGCTCATCGAGGGGGCGTGGCCTTCCAGGATGACCAGAAGCTTCCGCATCAGCTGATTCCACCGGACCGCCTCCGGGTTCTGATGTGCTTCCTGCACAAAGTGACGATAATGAAGATCTAAAGAAGACCCGGATGACAGGATGCGTCTTCATCACCATGACAACATGTCTGACAGCGGCCACGGCTTCCTGCATTTTGGACCTTCTCTCCCTCTCCTGCTGTAGCTCCGCCTCCAGTCGCGCCGCCAAAGCACGGTTTTTGCTGGACTGCTTGATGGCGATGGTATGGCTGTCTCTGGAGAGGGGAAAAAAAAGTTTATTTACCATAAATCCTCCAAATAACGTTTTTAACAGCAGCATTTTGAAGTATGAGTTGCATTATGTTAACTTTTTATAAATAACCAGTCGGTCATTCCACTATAGCATACTTGCCAACCTTGAGACCTCCGATTTCGGAAGGTGGGGGGAGGGGGGAGGGGTGCGTGGTTGGGGGCGTGGCTAAAAGGGGAGGAGTATATTTACAGCTAGAATTCACCAAGTCAAGTATTTCATATATATATATATATATATATATATACATCTAAGAAATACTTGACTTTCAGTGAATTCTAGCTATATATATATATATTTATTTTATTATATGTATATATATATATATATATATATATATATATACGTATATATATATCAATTTTTTTATATATACATATATAAAAAATAAATACTTGAATTTCAGTGTTCATTTATTTACACATATACCGTATTTTCCGCACCATAAGGCGCCCTGGGTTATAAGCCGCGCCTTCAATGAACGGCATATTTCAAAACTTTGTCCGCCTATAAGCCGCCCCGTGTTATAAGCCGCATCTAACTGCGCTAAAGGGAATGTCAAAAAAACAGTCGGATAGGTCAGTCAAACTTTAATAATATATTAAAAACCAGCGTGATGTGGGCGCGCATGGAGTCGTATATCAACATGGACGGAGCTGCGTGAAAAAAGCCACCCGGCCTCTTCGCGTAAACTTAAACTTCCCTTAACCACTCGCTCATCTTTTCTTCATCCATCCCTTCGAGTTAGCTTTTATGATGACGCCGGCTGGAAAGGTCTCTTTTGGCAAGGTCTTCCTTTTGAATATCACCATGGGTGGAAGTTTCTGGCCATTAGCATGGCAAGCTAGAACCACAGTGAAGGATGACTTCTCATTCCCTGTGGTGCGAATATTCACCGTACGTGCTCCCGTTGTATCCACAGTGCGGTTCACAGGAATATCAGTTGCTGTGATATAGTAATCCGTGTGCGGATGGAGAGATTGCGTCTTTTCATGAACCGGATCCCTGTCGCTTAGTAGGAGCCATTTTGTGGTCTTTACAGATGTAAACACACAAAGGAAATGAAACGTACGGTAATATCCGCGCGCTTTTTCTTCTTCTACGCGGGCGGGTGGTTGCTTACAGTAGAAGAAGAAGCGCTTCCTGTTCTATGGGGGCGGGTGCTTACCTTTCTTTCTTTAGTTTATTTCAAACATGAACACACTTACAGTATAATACATCACACAGTTTTATATCATTTCACTTTACATCATGTCCGAAAAGGAGTAGGAAGAAGCAAAGCTTATTGAATCCTACCCCTTTCCCACTTCAGAGCGTTTATAAATATATAGAATCATTTACTGACCTTTTTATACTAAAATACCATCAGTGAATTAGGATACACAACAGTTTTGTAATATGTAATTAATTAATTCAGTCATTATTAATATACTGAGATGAAGAATATCTTATTTTCAATAAGGTTGAAAGTATTTCTCATAATTCTTCTTCTTTGTACTTTGTAAGCACCATTAATTTGAACTTGGCGGTTGCTTGCGTAGAAGAAGAAGCGCTTCCTGTTCTACCGGGAAAAAAGATGGCGGCTGTTTACCGAAGTTGCGAGACCAAAACTTTATGAAAATGACTCGTAATATTAATCAATATATAAAGCGCACCGGGTTATAAGGCGCACTGTCAGCTTTTGAGAAAATTTGTGGTTTTTAGGTGCGCCTTATAGTGCGGAAAATACGGTATACATATATATATATACATCTAAGAAATACTTGACTTTCAGTGAATTCTAGCTATATATATATATATTTTTTATTTTTATTTTTTTTTTATTATATATATATATATATACGTATATATATATATATCAATTTTTTTATATATATATATATATATATAAAAAATAAATACTTGAATTTCAGTGTTCATTTATTTACACACATATACACACACATAACACTCATCTACTCATTGTTGAGTTAAGGGTTGAATTGTCCATCCTTGTTCTATTCTCTGTCACTATTTTTCTAACCATGCCGAACTCTGATGATGCATTGATGTGTGGCACGCACAAAAGTGCTTTCATCAAATGCACTAGATGGCAGTATTGTCCTGTTTAAGAGTGTCACAACATTGCTGTTTACGGCAGACGAACTGCTTTACGGTAGACAAAAACGTGACTGCTGTTGTTGTGTGTTGTTGCCGCGCTGGGAGGACGTTAATGAAACTGCCTAACAATAAACCCACATAAGAACCCAAGAACTCGCCCTCCATCATTCTACAGTTATAACATGATTGGGCAGGTATGCTGGTTATATTTTGGGTTAGCGGACTCAGGTCCTCATGGACCTGAGTCCGCCTGAATTTCGGGAGAAAATTTGTCCCGGGAGGTTTTCGGGAGAGGCGCTGAATTTCGGGAGTCTCCCGGAAAATCCGGGAGGGTTGGCAAGTATGCACTATAGTGCTTTCTTATGCACTCTAGGGCTGCAGCTAACGATTATTTTTCTATCGATTAATCTATATATTATTTTTTCGATTAATCGGTTAATCTATAGATTATTTTTTCGATTAATCTATAGATTATTTTTCCTTTTACCGATTTTTTTTTAAATTTAAAATGAAGAGGAAAAAATAAATGTAGGCCAGTTTTTTCAAAAGGCATGGCTTTTATTTACAAAAAAAAAAGTATGGCCACTAGTCAGTCAACATTGACAACAACATGACAAAATATTCTGTAACAATGTAAACATTTAAAACTTTTAACATTTAACAAAATTAAAAGTAGCTTATTTGCTTTTTAATGTGCAAATATAAAAGTAAACATCCAGTGCAAATCTTAATATTCTGGAATAGTATAAGCATTTCAAAAGTAAAAGTATTGCTTATTTTGCTTTAAAATGTGCAAAAATAAAGATAAACATCCAATACAAAAAAGTGCAAAACGGAAATATTCTGTAACAAGTGTAAACATTTCAACAAAAGTAAAAGTATTGCTTATTTGCTAAAATGTGCAAAAATAAAGCTAAACATCCAATACAAAAAAGTGTACAGTGTAAACATTTCAACAAAAGTAAAAGTATTGCTTATTTTGCTTAATAACACAACAATGATAGTATGATTAAAGTGAAAGTTAATTGTTGGTTTGTACATAGTATATGTAACTGTTAATGTTGTAAAAGGTATTTGCACAACTAATTAACGTTAGCGTTTGTGACACGTCTTGTGCCGTGGGGTTCTTTTAGGACCGACAGACTGAACGCCAGACGGCTTTGCCAGGTTTACAATCTTTTAATTTTACACAAAGTCCACAGCGTTAAAGAGGAGCGCGTCTTTGTAAACACTGAACAGGCACGCCAAACGCGCCTCTCAGAGCGAAACGGTGCTTTAGTTTATGAATTTACAACGCAGATACAAATGACACATTCATGTTTTTGTGTAATAATGACAACGTATACGCACGCGGACGATTGACTTGTTGATGGTGATGGCAAGAACGCTGTCGGGGGTTTTCTTTTCAAATGTTCGTTCATAGCCGTTGTGCTGCTATGATAGGCCATTTCCGCTCGACACAGTGTGCATACAACAACATTATTAGGCCGTTTATTGAAATACTCCCACACTTTTGACGACTTTTGGCGTGCTTTTTTTCCCCTCGCTCGCATCGTCTGCTTTGCGCTCCGCCATGACAGTAAAGTAGTGTGACGTAAATATGCGACGCGCCGACGCACAAAAACGGCGTCGACGTATTTACGTAACCGATGACGTCGACTACGTCGACGCGTCGTTTCAGCCTTAATGCACTCCAAATCATTATTAAAGTTTAAAAAGAAAAAAAAAGCAGAGCATTTACGACATGTGTTGTTATTGTGTTCTTTAACCTGACTTCCTCCAGTTGGCCTCGGACTTTCTCATGTTTGCTCCCAAGTTGCTCCAAGTCATGGCTGCTCTCCTTCAGCTGCGTCTGCAGCTGCTGGCACTTTGAGGTCAGCTGCTCCGCCACCTGGTGGAGGAAGGACGTCAACACAGCTAAATACAAATAAGATAAAATAATATTTTTTATACATATAAAAAGTTTAATCCAAAAAGCAAAATTATATTTAAATTTAGTTTTTAGTAGAATAATTTTTTTTTTAAATAAATGCCGATTTAAAAGTGTGAAAGAAAAAGCTTCTAAGATAAAAAACATTAAGTTGTCAAAGATGTATTTAATTATTTGCTTTAAAGTAAAATGTTAGGAACTTCTCAATGTTTTTTTCAGGTAAAAAGAAAAATACTATATTTAAAAAAACTTGAAAAAAAAAAATACTGTCTGATTGTGGCAGTCCGCTCCCTGTATGATCAGTGCCAGAGCTTGGTCCGCATTGCCGGCAGTAAGTCGGACACGTTTCCAGTGAGGGTTGGACTCCGCCAAGGCTGCCCTTTGTCACCCATTCTGTTCATAACCTTTATGGACAGAATTTCTAGGCGCAGTCAAGGTGTTGAGGGGATCTGGTTTGGTGGCTGCAGGATTAGGTCTCTGCTTTTTGCAGATGATGTGGTCCTGATGGCTTCATCTGGCCAGGATCTTCAGCTCTCGCTGGATCGGTTCGCAGCCGAGTGTGAAGCGACTGGGATGAGAATCAGCACCTCCAAATCCGAGTCCATGGTTCTCGCCCGGAAAAGGGTGGAGTGCCATCTCCGGGTTGGGGAGGAGATCTTGCCCCAAGTGGAGGAGTTCAAGTACCTCGGAGTCTTGTTCACGAGTGAGGGAAGAGTGGATGTGAGATTGACAGGCGGCGTCTTCAGTAATGCGGACGCTGTATCGATCCGTTGTGGTGAAGAAGGAGCTGAGCCGGAAGGCAAAGCTCTCAATTTACCGGTCGATCTACGTTCCCATCCTCACCTATGGTCATGAGCTTTGGGTCATGACCGAAAGGACAAGATCACGGGTACAAGCGGCCCAAATGAGTTTCCTCCGCCGGGTGGCGGGGCTTTTCCTTAGAGATAGGGTGAGAAGCTCTGTCATCCGGGGGGAGCTCAAAGTAAAGCCGCTGCTCCTCCACATGGAAAGGAGCCAGATGAGGTGGTTCGGGCATCTGGTCAGGATGCCACCCGAACGCCTCCCTCGGGAGGTGTTTAGGGCACGTCTGACCGGTAGGAGGCCACGGGGAAGACCCAGGACACGTTGGGAAGACTATGTCTACCGGCTGGCCTGGGAACGCCTCGGGATCCCCCGGGAGGAGCTGGACGAGGTGGCTGGGGAGAGGGAAGTCTGGGCTTCCCTGCTTAGGCTGCTGCCCCCGCGACCCGACCTCGGATAAGCGGAAGAAGAAGATGGATGGACATATAAAAAGTTTAATCCAAAAAGCAAAATTACATTTAAATTTAGTTTTTAGTAGAATAATGTTTTTTTTTTAAATAAATGCCGATTTAAAAGTGTGAAGAAAAAAGCTTCAAAGATTAAAAAAAAAGATTAAGTTGTCAAAGATGTATTTAATTATTTGCTTTAAAGTAAATCAATCAATCAATCAATCAATGTTTATTTATATAGCCCTAAATCACAAGTGTCAAATTGTCAAATTGTTAGGAACTTCTCAACAATGTTTTTTTTTCAGGTAAAAAGAAAAATACAATATTTAAAAAAACTTGGAAAAAAAAAATCCAATAGTGATTTATTTTTTGGGAAATTAAAAGATGTCTGATTACAGTAGAACCTCATTTTACAAACGTAATTGGTTCCTGGAAAAAGTTTGTATAGTAAAGCCGAGTTCACCATAAGAAACAATGTAAACATGAATAATTGCTTCTAGCCTCCACAAAAGTCCCTATTTAAGTAAAGGTTTGCACATTGTGTGTGTGTGTGTGTGTGCGTGTGTGTGTGTGTGTGTGTGTGTGTGTGTGTGTGTGTGTGTGTGTGTGTGTGTGTGTGTGTGTGTGGCTATACATTATATGTATGTAGTATATATTGTATGTTATATTGCATATATACATTTATTTATATATATATATTAGATATATTATGTGTATATATTAGGGGTGTGGGAAAAAATCGATTCAAATTAGAGTTGTGATTCTCACGTTGTGCGATTCAGAATCGATTCTCATTTTTAAAAAATCGATTTTTTTTAAATTTATTTTTTTAATTAATCAATCCAACGAAACAATACCATAACAATGCAATTCAATTCCAAAACTAAAGCCGACCTAGCAACAACCAGAAGTGCAATAAACAGAGCAATTGAGAGGAGACACAAACACCACACAGAACAAACCAAAAGTAGTGAAACAAAAAGCTTCTAAGATAAAAAAAAAAAGATGTATTTAATTATTTGCTTTAAAGTAAAATGTTAGGAACTTCTCAATGTTTTTTTCAGGTAAAAAGAAAAATACTATATTTTAAAAAACTTGAAAAAAAAAATCCAATAGTGTTTTAATTTTTGGGAAATTAAAAGATGTCTGATTACAGTGGAACCTCATTTTACAAACTTAATTGGTTCCTGGAAAAAGTTTGTATAGTAAAGCCAAGTTCACCATAAGAAACAATGTAAACATGAATAATTGCTTCTAGCCTCCACAAAAGTCCCTATTTAAGTAAAGGTGTGTGTGTGTGTGTGTGTGTGTGTGTGTGTGTGTGTGTGTGTGTGTGTGTGTGTGTGTGTGTGTGTGTGTGTGTGTGTGTGTGTGTGTGTGTGTGTGTGTGTGTGTGGCTATACATTATATGTATGTAGTATATATTGTATGTTATATTGCATACATACATATATTTATTTATATATATATATTAGATATACTATGTGTATATACTAGAGGTGTGGGGGAAAAAATCGTTTCAAATTCAAATCGCGATTCTCACATGCGATTCAGAATCGATTCTCATTTTTAAAAAATCGATTTTTTTTTTTTTATTGATTTTTTTTAATTAATCAATCCAACGAAACAATACACAGCAATACCATAACAATGCAATCCAATTCCAAAAGCAAAGCCGAACTAGCAACACTCAGAAGTGCAATAAACAGAGCAATTGAGAGGAGACACAAACACCACACAGAACAAACCAAAAGTAGTGAAACAAAAAGCTTCTAAGATAAAAAAAAGATGTCAAAGATGTATTTAATTATTTGCTTTAAAGTAAAATGTAAGGAACTTCTCAATGTTTTTTTCAGGTAAAAAGAAAAATACTATATTTTAAAAAACTTGAAAAAAAAAATCCAATAGTGTTTTAATTTTTGGGAAATTAAAAGATGTCTGATTACAGTGGAACCTCATTTTACAAACTTAATTGGTTCCTGGAAAGAGTTTGTATAGTAAAGCCAAGTTCACCATAAGAAACAATGTAAACATGAATAATTGCTTCTAGCCTCCACAAAAGTCCCTAATTGGGGGTTAAATCACCAAAATGATTCCCGGGCGCGGCCACCGCTGCTGCCCACTGCTCCCCTCACCTCCCAGGGGGTGATCAAGGGTGATGGGTCAAATGCAGAGAATAATCTCGCCACACCTAGTGTGTGTGTGACAATCATTGGTACTTTAACTTTAACTTTTATTTAAGTAAAGGTTTGCTGTGTGTGTGTGTGTGTGTGTGTGTGTGTGTGTGTGTGTGTGTGTGTGTGTGCGTGCGTGTGTGTGTGTGTGTGTGGCTATACATTATATGTATGTAGTATATATTGTATGTTATATTGCATATATACATATATTTATTTATATATATATTAGATGTATTATGTGTATATATTAGGGGTGTGGGAAAAAATCGATTCAAATTAGAATCGCGATTCTCACGTTGTGCGATTCTCATTTTTAAAAAATCGATTTTTTTATTTTTATTTTATTTTTTTTTATTTTTTCTAAATTAATCAATCCAACAAAACAATACACAGCAATACCATAACAATGCAATCCAATTCCAAAAGCAAAGCCGAGCCAGCAACACTCAGAAGTGCAATAAACAGAGCAATTGAGAGGAGACACAAACACCACACAGAACAAACCAAAAGTAGTGAAACAAAAATGAATATCATCAACAACAGTATCAATATTAGTTACAATTTCAACATAGCAGTGATTAAAAACCCCTCATTGACATTATCATTAGACATTTATAAAAAAGAACAATAGTGTCACAGTGGCTTACACTTGCATCGCATCTCATAAGCGTGACAACACACTGTGTCCAATATTTTCACAAAGATAAAAAAAAGTCATATTTTTGCTTCATTTAATAGTTAAAACAAATGTACATTATTGCAATCAGTTGATAAAACATTGTCCTTTACAATTATAAAAGCTTTTTACTCTGCTTGCATGTCAGCAGACTGGGGTAGATCCTGCTGAAATCTATGTATTGAATGAATAGACAATCCTTTTGCATTGGGAAAATATTGTTTTTGAATCGAGAATTGTGTTGAATTGAAAAAAATTCTATTTTGAATCGAATCGTAACCCCAAGAATTGATATTGAATCGAATCGTGGGACACCCAAAGATTCACAGCCCTTATATATATATATATATATATACAGTGGGGCAAAAAAGTATTTAGTCAGCCACCAATTGTGCAAGTTCTCCCACTTAAAATGATGACAGAGGTCTGTAATTTTCATCATAGGTACACTTCAACTGTGAGAGACAGAATGTGAAAACAAAATCCAGGAATTCACATTGTAGGATTTTTAAAGAATTTATTTGTAAATTATGGTGGAAAATAAGTATTTGGTCAATAACAAAAATTCAACTCAATACTTTGTAATATAACCTTTGTTGGCAATAACAGAGGTCAAACGATTACTATAGGTCTTTACCAGGTTTGCACACACAGTAGCTGGTATTTTGGCCCATTCCTCCATGCAGATCTTCTCGAGAGCAGTGATATTTTGGGGCTGTCGCCGAGCAACACAGACTTTCAACTCCCTCCACAGATTTTCTATGGGGTTGAGGTCTGGAGACTGGCTAGGCCACTCCAGGACTTTCAAATGCTTCTTACGGAGCCACTCCTTCGTTGCCCGGGCGGTGTGTTTGGGATCATTGTCATGCTGGAAGACCCAGCCACGTTTCATCTTCAAAGCTCTCACTGATGGAAGGAGGTTTTGGCTCAAAATCTCACGATACATGGCCCCATTCATTCTTTCCTTAACACGGATCAGTCAGCCTGTCCCCTTAGCAGAAAAACAGCCCCAAAGCATGATGTTTCCACCCCCATGCTTCACAGTAGGTATGGTGTTCTTGGGATCCAACTCAGTATTCTTCTTCCTCCAAACACGACGAGTTGAGTTTATACCAAAAAGTTCTATTTTGGTTTCATCTGACCACATGACATTCTCCCAATCCTCTGCTGTATCGTCCATGTGCTCTCTGGTAAACTTCAGACGGGCCTGGACATGCACTGGCTTAAGCAAGGGGACACGTCTGGCACTGCAGGATTTGATTCCCTGTCGGCGTAGTGTGTTACTGATGGTAACCTTTGTTACTTTGGTCCCAGCTCTCTGCAGGTCATTCACCAGGTCCCCCCGTGTGGTTCTGGGATTTTTGCTCACCGTTCTCATGATCATTTTGACCCCACGGGATGAGATCTTGCGTGGAGCCCCAGATCGAAGGAGATTATCAGTGGTCTTGTATGTCTTCCATTTTCTGATAATTGCTCCCACAGTTGATTTTTTTCACACCAAGCTGCTTGCCTATTGTAGATTCACTCTTCACAGTCTGGTGCAGGTCTACAATTATTTTCCTGGTGTCCTTCGACAGCTCTTTGGTCTTGGCCATAGTGGAGTTTGGAGTCTGACTGTTTGAGGCTGTGGACAGGTGTCTTTTATACAGATAACCAGTTCAAACAGGTGCCATTAATACAGGTAACAAGTGGAGGACAGAAGAGCTTCTTAAAGAAGAAGTTACAGGTCTGTGAGAGCCAGAGATCTTCCTTGTTTGAAGTGACCAAATACTTATTTTCCACCATAATTTACAAATAAATTCTTTAAAATTCCTACAATGTGAATTCCTGGATTTTTTTTCACATTCTGTCTCTCACAGTTGAAGTGTACCTATGATGAAAATTACTGACCTCTGTCATCATTTTAAGTGGGAGAACTTGCACAATTGGTGGCTGACTAAATACTTTTTTGCCCCACTATATATATATATGTATATATATATATATATATTTACACACACACACACTGTGTGTGTGTTTTCGTGCGTGTGTGTGTGTATATACATGTACTTGTATAACCGCGTGTGTATATAAGTGTATGTGTGTATATATATACGTGTACAGGAAGTGACGTCATGAAAATAGTTGGCCTCAAGCGGCATGCAGAATGAATGAATGAATGAATGATTGGTATGCCAACACATGTTTGGCACACAGAGGTGTGATGTAAACAAAAGGTGTCACACAGAGGTGTGATGTAAACAAAAGGTGTCACACAGGTGAATGGACTGTATGACATTTATGATGATACAGTTTGTGTATTTCAGATAAAAAGAAGAGAAAAGTCCAAATGGAATAAAATGTGACACAAAAGAGACGCCATGTTTGTGTAAACAAGTTCCTGGTAAAGCTGCTCGTTGTCAGGAAAGAGAAGACCTAACAGATTGTTGCTCTCACCTTCTTGCGGACACAAGTCTGACGGGACATTTCCCTGATGGTCTCCTCCAAGACGTCCACGTCTGCGGCCAGCTTGGTCTTCTGGTCCCGCAGGGCGGCGTTCTCCTGGGCCAGGTCGTGGGCCCTCTCGGAGAGCACGCCGTATCGCACCTTGACCCGCTGGTTCTCCCGCAGGGTCCTCCTGGTGGTCTCGGGCAGTTTGCTCTCCGCCATGCGCTCCAAGTCCACCGCCTGGACCTCCATCTGACTCACCAGCCTGTCCAGCCGGGGGAAGGGAGAGGTCAACTGTGGCGGCCATCTTGGAGCAGGCAAGAACAACTTGGAGGATGTGCTGTGTCAGCGCTTTTTTTTTGTTTTTTTTCACCTGCGCTTTTCCAGCAGAGCCTTCATCTCCACAGCGTGCACGGCAGCGGCGTGTGCCTCCTCCTGATTGGTCAGCTGCTTCTCCAGCGACACCATCTTGGACATCGTCTGCTCCTTCTGCCTCTCAAACTCCTCCACAGCAGTCAGCCTGGCCACTAGGGGGCGCAAGAGAAAGACACCCGCACTTTTAAGTGGCGATATTTCAGGGTTAGGAGAAATGCTGTTGATTCCTAAAAACAGCAGCACACTCCTGTCATATAGAGGATCTTTGTCTGTTGTTTTTAGGGAATATACTGTAAAAATGCCAAATTACTCCTGTCATAGAGGATCTTTGACGTTTTTCACAGTCTTCTCTTAAATTCCAGTGCACCTGTCGTATAGAGGATCTTTGACTGTTGTTTTAGGGAACAAAATAAATACCACATCACTCCTGTCATAGAGGATCTTTGACGTTTTTCACAGTCTTCTCTAAACATATAGAGGATCTTTGACTGTTGTTTTTAGGGAATATACGGTAAAAATGCCAGATTACTCCTGTCATAGAGGATCTTTGACTGTTAGTTTTAGGGAACATATTGCAAAATACCAGATCACTCCTGTCATAGAGGATCTTTGACGTTTATCACAGTCTTCTCTTAACATATAGAGGATCTTTGACTGTTGTTTTTAGGGAATATACTGTAAAAATGCCAGATTACTCCTGTCATAGAGGATCTTTGACTGTTGTTTTAGGGAACATGTTGCAAAATACCAGATCACTCCTGTCATAGAGGATCTTTGACGTTTATCACAGTCTTCTCTTAACATATAGAGGATCTTTGACTGTTGTTTTTAGGGAATATACTGTAAAAATGCCAAATCACTCCTGTCATAGAGGATCTTTGACTGTTGTTTTAGGGAACATATTGCAAAATACCAGATCACTCCTGTCATAGAGGATCTTTGACGTTTTTCACAGTCTTCTCTTAACATATACAGGATCTTTGACTGTTGTTTTTAGGGAATATACTGTAAAAATGCCAAATCACTCCTGTCATAGAGGATCTTTGACTGTTGTTTTAGGGAACATATTGCCAAAATACCAGATCACTCCTGTCATAGAGGATCTTTGACGTTTTTCACAGTCTTCTCTTAACATATAGAGGATCTTTGACTGTTGTTTTTAGTGAATATACTGTAAAAATGCCAGATTACTCCTGTCATAGAGGATCTTTGACTGTTGTTTTAGGGAACATATTGCAAAATACCAGATCACTCCTGTCATAGAGGATCTTTGACGTTTTTCCACAGTCTTCTCTTAAATTCCAGTGCACCTGTCGTATAGAGGATCTTTGACTGTTGTTTTAGGGAACAAAATAAATACCACATCACTCCTGTCATAGAGGATCTTTGACGTTTGTCACAGTCTTCTCTTAACATATAGAGGATCTTTGACTGTTGTTTTTAGGGAATATACTGTAAAAATGCCAGAGTACTCCTGTCATAGAGGATCTTTGACTGTTGTTTTAGGGAACATATTGCAAAATACCAGATGACTCCTGTCATAGAGGATCTTTGACATTTTTCACAGTCTTCTCTTAAATTCCAGTGCACCTGTCGTATAGAGGATCTTTGACTGTTGTTTTAGGGAACATATTGCAAAATACCAGATCACTCCTGTCATAGAGGATCTTTGACGTTTTTTTACAGTCTTCTCTTAAATTCCAGTGCACCTGTCGTATAGAGGATCTTTGACTGTTGTTTTAGGGAACAAAATACCACATCACTCCTGATCTTTGACGTTTTTCACAGTCTTCTCTTAACATATAGAGGATCTTTGACTGTTGTTTTTAGGGAATATACTGTAAAAATACCAGATCACTCCTGTCATAGAGGATCTTTGACGTTTTTCACAGTCTTCTCTTAAATTCCAGTGCACCTGTCGTATAGAGGATCTTTGACTGTTGTTTTAGAGAACAAAATACCACATCACTCCTGTCATAGAGGATCTTTGACGTTTTTCACAGTCTTCTCTTAACATATAGAGGATCTTTGACTGTTGTTTTTAGGGAATATACTGTAAAAATGCCAGAGTACTCCTGTCATAGAGGATCTTTGACGTTTTTCACAGTCTTCTCTTAAATTCCAGTGCACCTGTCGTATAGAGGATCTTTGACTGTTGTTTTAGGGAACAAAATAAATACCACATCACTCCTGTCATAGAGGATCTTTGACGTTTTTCACAGTCTTCTCTTAACATATAGAGGATCTTTCACTGTTGTTTTTAGGGAATATACTGTAAAAATGCCAGATTACTCCTGTCATAGAGGATCTTTGACTGTTGTTTTAGGGAACATATTGCAAAATACCAGATCACTCCTGTCATAGAGGATCTTTGACGTTTTTCACAGTCTTCTCTTAAATTCCAGTGCACCTGTCGTATAGAGGATCTTTGACTGTTGTTTTAGGGAACAAAATACCACATCACTCCTGTCATAGAGGATCTTTGACGTTTTTCACAGTCTTCTCTAAACATATACAGGATCTTTGACTGTTGTTTTTAGGGAATATACAGTAAAAATGCCAAATCACTCCTGTCATAGAGGATCTTTGACTGTTGTTTTAGGGAACATATTGCAAAATACCAGATCACTCCTGTCATAGAGGATCTTTGACATTTTTCACAGTCTTCTCTTAAATTCCAGTGCACCTGTCGTATAGAGGATCTTTGACTGTTGTTTTAGGGAACAAAATACCACATCACTCCTGTCATAGAGGATCTTTGACGTTTTTCACAGTCTTCTCTTAACATATAGAGGATCTTTGACTGTTGTTTTTAGGGAATATACAGTAAAAATGCCAGATTACTCCTGTCATAGAGGATCTTTGACATTTTTCACAGTCTTCTCTTAAATTCCAGTGCACCTGTCGTATAGAGGATCTTTGACTGTTGTTTTAGGGAACAAAATAAATACCACATCACTCCTGTCATAGAGGATCTTTGATGTTTATCACAGTCTTCTCTTAACATATAGAGGATCTTTGACTGTTGTTTTTAGGGAATATACTGTAAAAATGCCAGATTACTCCTGTCATAGAGGATCTTTGACTGTTGTTTTAGGGAACATATTGCAAAATACCAGATCACTCCTGTCATAGAGGATCTTTGACGTTTTTCACAGTCTTCTCTTAAATTCCAGTGCACCTGTCGTATAGAGGATCTTTGACTGTTGTTTTAGGGAACAAAATACCACATCACTCCTGTCATAGAAGATCTTTGACGTTTTTCACAGTCTTCTCTTAACATATAGAGGATCTTTGACTGTTGTTTTTAGGGAATATACTGTAAAAATGCCAGATTACTCCTGTCATTGAGGATCTTTGACTGTTGTTTTAGGGAACATGTTGCAAAATACCAGATCACTCCTGTCATAGAGGATCTTTGACGTTTTTCACAGTCTTCTCTTAAATTCCAGTGCACCTGTCGTATAGAGGATCTTTTGACTGTTGTTTTAGGGAACAAAATACCACATCACTCCTGTCATAGAGGATCTTTGACGTTTTTCACAGTCTTCTCTTAACATATAGAGGATCTTTGACTGTTGTTTTTAGGGAATATACGGTAAAAATGCCAGATTACTCCTGTCATAGAGGATCTTTGACTGTTGTTTTAGGGAATATACTGTAAAAATGCCAAATTACTCCTGTCATAGAGGATCTTTGACGTTTTTCACAGTCTTCTCTTAAATTCCAGTGCACCTGTCGTATAGAGGATCTTTGACTGTTGTTTTAGGGAACAAAATAAATACCACATCACTCCTGTCATAGAGGATCTTTGACGTTTTTCACAGTCTTCTCTAAACATATAGAGGATCTTTGACTGTTGTTTTTAGGGAATATACGGTAAAAATGCCAGATTACTCCTGTCATAGAGGATCTTTGACTGTTAGTTTTAGGGAACATATTGCCAAAATACCAGATCACTCCTGTCATAGAGGATCTTTGACGTTTTTCACAGTCTTCTCTTAACATATACAGGATCTTTGACTGTTGTTTTTAGGAAATATACTGTAAAAATGCCAAATCACTCCTGTCATAGAGGATCTTTGACTGTTGTTTTAGGGAACATATTGCAAAATACCAGATCACTCCTGTCATAGAGGATCTTTGACGTTTTTCACAGTCTTCTCTTAACATATACAGGATCTTTGACTGTTGTTTTTAGGGAATATACTGTAAAAATGCCAAATCACTCCTGTCATAAAGGATCTTTGACTGTTGTTTTAGGGAACATATTGCAAAATACCAGATCACTCCTGTCATAGAGGATCTTTGACGTTTTTCACAGTCTTCTCTAAACATATAGAGGATCTTTGACTGTTGTTTTTAGGGAATATACTGGAAAAATGCCAAATCACTCCTGTCATAGAGGATCTTTGACTGTTGTTTTAGGGAACATATTGCCAAAATACCAGATCACTCCTGTCATAGAGGATCTTTGACGTTTTTCACAGTCTTCTCTTAACATATACATGATCTTTGACTGTTGTTTTTAGGGAATATACTGTAAAAATGCCAGATTACTCCTGTCATAGAGGATCTTTGACTGTTGTTTTAGGGAACAAAATACCACATCACCCCTGTCATAGAGGATCTTTGATGTTTTTCACAGTCTTCTCTTAACATATAGAGGATCTTTGACTGTTGTTTTTAGGGAATATACTGTAAAAATGCCAGAGTACTCCTGTCATAGAGGATCTTTGACGTTTTTCCACAGTCTTCTCTTAAATTCCAGTGCACCTGTCGTATAGAGGATCTTTGACTGTTGTTTTAGGGAACAAAATACCACATCACTCCTGTCATAGAGGATCTTTGACGTTTATCACAGTCTTCTCTTAACATATAGAGGATCTTTGACTGTTGTTTTTAGGGAACATATTGCAAAATACCAGATCACTCCTGTCATAGAGGATCCTTGACGTTTTTTACAGTCTTCTCTTAAATTCCAGTGCACCTGTTGTATAGAGGATCTTTGACTGTTGTTTTAGGGAACAAAATACCACATCACTCCTGTCATAGAAGATCTTTGACGTTTTTCACAGTCTTCTCTTAACATATAGAGGATCTTTGACTGTTGTTTTTAGGGAATATACTGCAAAGATGCCAGATTACTCCTGTCATAGAGGATCTTTGACGTTTTTCACAGTCTTCTCTTAAATTCCAGTGCACCTGTCGTTTCGAGGATCTTTGACTGTTGTTTTAGGGAACAAAATACCACATCACTCCTGTCATAGAGGATCTTTGATGTTTTTCACAGTCTTCTCTTAACATATAGAGGATCTTTGACTGTTGTTTTTAGGGAATATACTGTAAAAATGCCAAATCACTCCTGTCATAGAGGATCTTTGACGTTTTTCACAGTCTTCTCTTAAATTCCAGTGCACCTGTCGTATAGAGGATCTTTGACTGTTGTTTTAGGGAACAAAATAAATACCACATCACTCCTGTCATAGAGGATCTTTGACATTTATCACAGTCTTCTCTTAACATATAGAGGATCTTTGACTGTTGTTTTTAGGGAATATACTGTAAAAATGCCAGATTACTCCTTTCATAGAGGATCGTTGACTGTTGTTTTAGGGAACATATTGCAAAATACCAGATCACTCCTGTCATAGAGGATCTTTGACGTTTTTTACAGTCTTCTCTTAAATTCCAGTGCACCTGTCGTATAGAGGATCTTTGACTGTTGTTTTAGGGAACAAAATACCACATCACTCCTGATCTTTGACGTTTTTCACAGTCTTCTCTTAACATATAGAGGATCTTTGACTGTTGTTTTTAGGGAATATACTGTAAAAATACCAGATCACTCCTGTCATAGAGGATCCTTGACGTTTTTTACAGTCTTCTCTTAAATTCCAGTGCACCTGTTGTATAGAGGATCTTTGACTGTTGTTTTAGGGAACAAAATACCACATCACTCCTGTCATAGAGGATCTTTGACGTTTTTCACAGTCTTCTCTTAACATATAGAGGGTCTTTGACTGTTGTTTTTAGGGAATATACTGTAAAAATGCCAAATCACTCCTGTCATAGAGGATCTTTGACGTTTTTCCACAGTCTTCTCTTAAATTCCAGTGCACCTGTCGTATAGAGGATCTTTGACTGTTGTTTTAGGGAACAAAATAAATACCACATCACTCCTGTCATAGAGGATCTTTGACGTTTATCACAGTCTTCTCTTAACATATAGAGGATCTTTGACTGTTGTTTTTAGGGAATATACTGTAAAAATGCCAGATTACTCCTGTCATTGAGGATCTTTGACTGTTGTTTTAGGGAACATGTTGCAAAATACCAGATCACTCCTGTCATAGAGGATCTTTGACGTTTTTCACAGTCTTCTCTTAAATTCCAGTGCACCTGTCGTATAGAGGATCTTTGACTGTTGTTTTAGGGAACAAAATAAATACCACATCACTCCTGTCATAGAGGATCTTTGACGTTTTTCACAGTCTTCTCTAAACATATAGAGGATCTTTGACTGTTGTTTTTAGGGAATATACGGTAAAAATGCCAGATTACTCCTGTCATAGAGGATCTTTGACTGTTAGTTTTAGGGAACATATTGCAAAATACCAGATCACTCCTGTCATAGAGGATCTTTGACGTTTATCACAGTCTTCTCTTAACATATAGAGGATCTTTGACTGTTGTTTTTAGGGAATATACTGTAAAAATGCCAGAGTACTCCTGTCATAGAGGATCTTTGACTGTTGTTTTAGGGAACAAAATACCACATCGCTCCTGTCATAGAGGATCTTTGATGTTTTTCACAGTCTTCTCTTAACATATAGAGGATCTTTGACTGTTGTTTTAGGGAACAAAATACCACATCACTCCTGTCATAGAAGATCTTTGGCGTTTTTCACAGTCTTCTCTTAACATATAGAGGATCTTTGACTGTTGTTTTTAGGGAATATACTGTAAAAATGCCAGATTACTCCTGTCATAGAGGATCTTTGACGTTTTTCACAGTCTTCTCTTAAATTCCAGTGCACCTGTCGTATAGAGGATCTTTGACTGTTGTTTTAGGGAACAAAATAAATACCACATCACTCCTGTCATAGAGGATCTTTGACGTTTATCACAGTCTTCTCTTAACATATAGAGGATCTTTGACTGTTGTTTTTAGGGAATATACTGTAAAAATGCCAAATTACTCCTGTCATAGAGGATCTTTGACTGTTGTTTTAGGGAACATATTGCAAAATACCAGATCACTCCTGCCATAGAGGATCTTTGACGTTTTTCACAGTCTTCTCTTAAATTCCAGTGCACCTGTCGTATAGAGGATCTTTGACTGTTGTTTTAGGGAACAAAATACCACATCACTCCTGTCATAGAAGATCTTTGATGTTTTTCACAGTCTTCTTTTAACATATAGAGGATCTTTGACTGTTGTTTTTAGGGAATATACTGTAAAAATGCCAGATTACTCCTGTCATAGAGGATCTTTGACTAGCAAAACCGAACACTCCTGTCATGCGAAGGATTTTCCTTATGTCAACTTTTACTAAGAGAGGAACCTGGAAGAGAACCTCCCAGTTACCTAGCTTCACGTTCTGTTCCGCCAGCTCGTCGCTGCGCTCCACCACTTCCTGTCTCTCCCGAGCCAGCTGCAGTCGCAGAGCATCCATGCCCTGGTCGGCCTCTCGCCGCAGAGCCCGCAGACGCTCGGACGTGTCGTCCAGCTCGTCCTCTTTCTCCAGCAGGGAGCGCTTGAGAAAGTCCACAATGTCCTCCTTCTCCTTCTCCAGAAAGCTGCACTGAGACATCAAGGCCTTCTTCTCATTGGTCACTTCCTTACATTTCAGCTGATATCTTCAAAAAAAAAAAAAAAGACAAGAAAAAATACAAAGTTGTTTTTTGAACTGGAAAAATTTCCGGTTTTCCCGAAATTCCAGGAATTCCGTAATATCATTTCTCAATTCAACATGTTACTACTTCAACATTTCTCCACCGATTTGAAAAATTCCAACACCAACCATTTCAACTCATTCAGACCATTCAAGTTTTTTACCATTTTCCAAAAAATTCCAGCTTTTCCCGACATTCTTCAAAGTTCCACAACTTCCACATTTTCCCCCCGATTCAAACCGTTCCAACTTCAAACTGTTCAACCTGTTCGGGAATCGCGGGCTTTCCCTTGACAAATTCCAAAAATTCCCAGATTTCCCAGAATTCCAGGTTTCCCGGGACATTTTTCCCCATTCAAAATGTTCACCATTTCCACATTTTTCAACCTATTCAAACCATTCCACCTTCAACACATTCCACCATTCTGGAAATTCAAACTATCATTTCTCCAAGTTCAAAAAAATTCCAGGATTTTCCAGAATTCCTGCTTTTCCAAAGCCCAATTTCCACCCCTTTTTTCTGATGACTACTCCTTCTACAAAAATCCCACTTTTCTCAAAATTCCCAAATTTCCAGGAAGTTCCCATTGAAATGAATGGGACGTTTTTACAAGTTGCACAATTCCCACATTTTTCAACCTATTCAAACCATTCCACCTTCAACACATTCCACCATTCTGGCAATTCAAACTATAATTTTTCCAAGTTCAAAAAAATTCCAGGATTTCCCATAATTCCTTTTTTTTTTTTTTTTTTGCATTTTCCTCATTCCAAATTAATTGGACATTTTTCAAACTTCCACAATTCCCACATTCTTCAACCCATCCCACCTTTAACACATTGCACCATTCTGTAAATTCAAACTACACTCTTTCCAAGTTAAAAAAAATTCCAGGATTTTCCCGAAATTCCCTAATACCATTTACTACTTCCAACATTTCTTGCCCGATTTAAACAATTCCAATACCAACCAATTCAGCTCATTCAGGACATTCATGCTCCTAATCGTTTTCTACAAATATCCCACTTTTCTCAAAATCCCCAAATTTCCAGGAAGTTCCCATTGAAATGAATGGGACATTTTTACAAGTTGCACAATTCCCACATTTTTCAAGCTATTCAAACCATTCCACCTTCAACACATTCCACCATTCTGGAAATTCAAACTAACATTTCTCCAAGTTCAAAAAAATTCCAGGATTTTCCAGAATTCCTGCTTTTCCAAAGCCCAATTTCCACCCCTTTTTTCTGACGACTACTCCTTCCACATTTTTCAACCCACTTCAACTGTTCCACCGTCAAAACATTCCTCCTAATCAGGAAAAAATACAAAGTTGTTTTTTGAACTGGAAAAATTTCCGGTTTTCCCGAAATTCCAGGAATTCCGTAATATCATTTCTCAATTCAACATGTTACTACTTCAACATTTCTCCACCGATTTGAAAAATTCCAACACCAACCATTTCAACTCATTCAGACCATTCAAGTTTTTTACCATTTTCCAAAAAATTCCCGCTTTTCCCGACATTCTTCAAAGTTCCACAACTTCCACATTTTCCCCCGATTCAAACCGTTCCAACTTCAAACTGTTCAATCTGTTCGGGAATCGCGGGCTTTCCCATGACAAATTCCAAAAATTCCCAGATTTCCCAGAATTCCCGGGACATTTTTCCCCATTCAAAATGTTCACCATTTCCACATTTTTCAACCTATTCAAACCATTCCACCTTCAACACATTTCACCATTCTGGAAATTCAAACTATCATTTCTCCAAGTTAAAAAAAATTCCAGGATTTTCCAGAATTCCTGCTTTTCCAAAGCCCAATTTCCACTTCTTTTTTTCTGACGACTACTCCTTCCACATTTTTCAACCCACTCCAACTGTTCCACCGTCAAAACATTCCTCTTGATCAAGAAAAAATACAAAGTTGTTTTTTGAACTGGAAAAATGTCCGGTTTTCCCGAAATTCCAGGAATTCCATAATATCATTTCTCAATTCAACATGTTACTACTTCAACATTTCTCCACCGATTTGAAAAATTCCAACACCAACCATTTCAACTCATTCAGACCATTCAAGTTTTTTAGCATTTTCCAAAAAATTCCCGCTTTTCCCGACATTCTTCAAAGTTCCACAACTTCCACATTTTTCCCCGATTCAAACCGTTCCAACTTCAAACTGTTCAATCTGTTCGGGAATCGCGGGCTTTCCCATGACAAATTCCAAAAATTCCCAGATTTCCCAGAATTCCAGGTTTCCCGGGACATTTTTCCCCATTCAAAATGTTCACCATTTCCACATTTTTCAAGCTATTCAAACCATTCCACCTTCAACACATTCCACCATTCTGGAAATTCAAACTATCATTTGTCCAAGTTCAAAAAATTCCAGGATTTTCCAGAATTTCTGCTTTTCCAAAGCCCAATTTCCACCCCTTTTTTCTGACGACTACTCCTTTCACATTTTTCAACCCACTTCAACTGTTTCACTGTCAAAACATTCCTCTTGATCAAGAAAAAATACAAAGTTGTTTTTTGAACTGGAAAAATTTCTGGTTTTCCCGAAATTCCAGGAATTCCGTAATATCATTTCTCAATTCAACATGTTACTACTTCAACATTTCTCGACCGATTTGAAAAATTCCAACACCAACCATTTCAACTCATTCAGACCATTCAAAGTTTTACTATTTTCCAAAAAATGCCCGCTTTTCCCGACATTCTTCAAAGTTCCACAACTTCCACATTTTCCCCCCGATTCAAACCGTTCCAACTTCAAACTGTTCAACCTGTTCGGGAATCGCGGGCTTTCCCTTGACAAATTCCAAAAATTCCCAGATTTCCCAGAATTCCAGGTTTCCCGGGACATTTTTCCCCATTCAAAATGTTTACCATTTCCATATTTTTCAAGCTATTCAAACCATTCCACCTTCAACACATTTCACCATTCTGGAAATTCAAACTATCATTTCTCCAAGTTCAAAAAAATTCCAGGATTTTCCAGAATTCCTGCTTTTCCAAAGCCCAATTTCCACCCCTTTTTTCTGATGACTACTCCTTCTACAAAAATCCCACTTTTCTCAAAATTCCCAAATTTCCAGGAAGTTCCCATTGAAATGAATGGGACATTTTTACAAGTTGCACAATTCCCACATTTTTCAAGCTATTCAAACCATTCCACCTTCAACACATTCCACCATTCTGGAAATTCAAACTATAATTTCTCCAAGTTCAAAACAATTCCAGGATTTCCCATAATTCCCTTTTTTTGTGTGCATTTTCCTCATTCCAAATTAATTGGACATTTTTCAAACTTCCACAATTCCCACATTCTTCAACCCATCCCACCTTTAACAAATTGCACCATTCTGTAAATTCAAACTACCCTCTTTCCAAGTTAAAAAAAATTCCAGGATTTTCTTGAAATTCCCTAATACCATTTACTACTTCAACATTTCTTGCCCAATTTAAACCGTTCCAACACCAACCAAATCAGCTCATTCAGGACATTCATGCTCCTAATCGTTTTCTAAAAAAAATCCCGCTTTTCTCAAAAATTCCCAAATTTCCAGGAAGTTCCCATTGAAATGAATGGGACATTTTACAAGTTGCACAATTCCCACATTTTCAACCTATTCAAACCATTCCACCTTCAACACATTCCACCATTCTGGCAATTCAAACTATAATTTTTCCAAGTTCCAAAAAATTCCAGGATTTTCCATAATTCCTTTTTTTTTTTTTTTTTTTTTTTTTTTGGCATTTTTCTCATTCCAAATGAATTGGACATTTTTCAAACTTCCACAATTCCCACATTCTTCAACCCATCCCACCTTTAACAAATTGCACCATTCTGTAAATTCAAACTACCCTCTTTCCAAGTTCAAAAAAATTCCAGGATTTTCCCGAAATTCCCTAATACTATTTACTACTTCAACATTTCTTGCCCGATTTAAACAATTCCAATACCAACCAAATCAGCTCATTCAGGACATTCATGCTCCTAATCGTTTTCTACAAATATCCCGCTTTTCTCAAAATCCCCAAATTTCCAGGAAGTTCCCATTGAAATAATTGGGACATTTTTACAAGTTGCACAATTCCCACATTTTTCAAGCTATTCAAACCATTCCACCTTCAACACATTCCACCATTCTGGAAATTCAAACTGTCATTTTTTCAAGTTCAAAAAAATTCCAGGATTTCCCATAATTCCTTTTTTTTTTTATTTCTGGCATTTTCCTCATTTGAAATTAATTGGACATTTTTCAAACTTCCACAATTCCCACATTCTTCAACCCATCCCACCTTTAACAAATTGCACCATTCTGTAAATTCAAACTACCCTCTTTCCAAGTTCAAAAAAATTCCAGGATTTTCCCGAAATTCCCTAATACCATTTAGTACTTCAACATTTCTTGCCCGATTTAAACAATTCCAACACCAACCAAGTCAGCTCATTCAGGACATTCATGCTCCTAATCGTTTTCTTAAAAAATCCCGCTTTTTTCAAAATCCCCAAATTTCCAGGAAGTTCGCATTGAAATAATTGGGACATTTTTCCAGGTTGCACAATTCCCACATTTTTCAAGCTATTCAAACCATTCCACCTTCAACACATTCCACCATTCTGGAAATTCAAACTGTCATTTTTTCAAGTTCAAAAAAATTCCAGGATTTCCCATAATTCCTTTTTTTTTTATTTCTGGCATTTTCCTCATTTGAAATTAATTGGACATTTTTTTCAAACTTTCACAATTCCCACATTCTTCAACCCATCCCACCTTTAACAAATTGCACCATTCTGGAAATTCAAACTACCCTTTTTCCAAGTTCAAAAAAATTCCAGGATTTTCCCGAAATTCCCTAATACCATTTACTACTTCAACATTTCTTGCCCGATTTAAACAATTCCAACACCAACCAAATCAGCTCATTCAGGACATTCATGGTCCTAATCGTTTTCTACAAAAATCCCGCTTTTCTCAAAATTCCCAAATTTACAAGAAGTTCCCATTGAAATGAATGGGACATTTTTACAAGTTGCACAATTCCCACATTTTTCAAGCTATTCAAACCATTCCACCTTCAACACATTCCACCATTCTGGCAATTCAAACTATAATTTTTCCAAGTTCCAAAAAATTCCAGGATTTCCCATAATTCCTTTTTTTTGTTTTGACATTTTCCTCATTCAAAATTAATTGGACATTTTTCAAACTTCCACAATTCCCAAATTCTTCAACCCGTTCCACCTTTAACAATTTGCACCATTCTGGAAATTCAAACGACCCTTTTTCCAAGTTAAAAAAAATTCCCCATTTTCCTGAAATTTCCTAATACCATTTACTACTTCAACATTTCTTGCCCGATTTAAACAATTCCAACACCAACCAAGTCAGCTCATTCAGGACATTCATGCTCCTAATCGTTTTCTAAAAAAAAAATCCCGCTTTTCTCAAAATCCCCAAATTTCCAGGAAGTTCCCATTGAAATAATTGGGACATTTTTCCAGGTTGCACAATTCCCACATTTTTCAAGCTATTCAAACCATTCCACCTTCAACACATTCCACCGTTCTGGAAATTCAAACTATCATTTTTCCAAGTTCAAAAGAATTCAAGGATTTCCCATAATTCCTCATTTTTTGGGGGGCATTTTCCTCATTCAAAATTAATTGGACATTTTTCAAACTTCCACAATTCCCATATTCTTCAACCCGTCCCACCTTTAACAAATTGCACCATTCTGGAAATTCAAACTACCCTTTTTCCAAGTTAAAAAAAAATCCCCATTTTCCCGAAATTCCCTAATACCATTTACTACTTCAACATTTCTTGCCCGATTTAAACAATTCCAACACCAACCAAGTCAGCTCATTCAGGACATTCATGCTCCTAATCGTTTTCTAAAAAAAATCCCGCTTTTCTCAAAAATTCCCAAATTTCCAGGAAGTTCCCATTGAAATGAATGGGACATTTTACAAGTTGCACAATTCCCACATTTTCAACCTATTCAAACCATTCCACCTTCAACACATTCCACCATTCTGGCAATTCAAACTATAATTTTTCCAAGTTCCAAAAAATTCCAGGATTTTCCATAATTCCTTTTTTTTTTTTTTTTTTTTTTTTTTTGGCATTTTTCTCATTCCAAATGAATTGGACATTTTTCAAACTTCCACAATTCCCACATTCTTCAACCCATCCCACCTTTAACAAATTGCACCATTCTGTAAATTCAAACTACCCTCTTTCCAAGTTCAAAAAAATTCCAGGATTTTCCCGAAATTCCCTAATACTATTTACTACTTCAACATTTCTTGCCCGATTTAAACAATTCCAATACCAACCAAATCAGCTCATTCAGGACATTCATGCTCCTAATCGTTTTCTACAAATATCCCGCTTTTCTCAAAATCCCCAAATTTCCAGGAAGTTCCCATTGAAATAATTGGGACATTTTTACAAGTTGCACAATTCCCACATTTTTCAAGCTATTCAAACCATTCCACCTTCAACACATTCCACCATTCTGGAAATTCAAACTGTCATTTTTTCAAGTTCAAAAAAATTCCAGGATTTCCCATAATTCCTTTTTTTTTTTATTTCTGGCATTTTCCTCATTTGAAATTAATTGGACATTTTTTTCAAACTTTCACAATTCCCACATTCTTCAACCCATCCCACCTTTAACAAATTGCACCATTCTGGAAATTCAAACTACCCTCTTTCCAAGTTCAAAAAAATTCCAGGATTTTCCCGAAATTCCCTAATACCATTTACTACTTCAACATTTCTTGCCCGATTTAAACAATTCCAATACCAACCAAATCAGCTCATTCAGGACATTCATGCTCCTAATCGTTTTCTACAAAAATCCCGCTTTTCTCAAAATTCCCAAATTTCCAGGAAGTTCCCATTGAAATGAATGGGACTTTTTTCCAAGTTGCACAATTCCCACATTTTTCAACCTATTCAAACCATTCCACCATTCTGGAAATTCAAACTATAATGTTTCCAAGTTCCAAAAAATTCCAGGATTTCCCATAATTCCTTTTTTTTTTCCTGGCATTTTCCTCATTCAAAATTAATTGGACATTTTTCAAACTTTCACAATTCCCACATTCTTCAACCCGTCCCACCTTTAACAAATTGCACCATTCTGGAAATTCAAACTACCCCTTTTCCAAGTTAAAAAAAAAATTCCCCATTTTCCCGAAATTCCCTAATACCATTAACTACTTCAACATTTCTTGCCCGATTTAAACAATTCCAACACCAACCAAGTCAGCTCATTCAGGACATTCATGCTCCTAATCGTTTTCTACAAAAATCCCGCTTTCTTCAAAATCCCCAAATTTCCAGGAAGTTCCCATTGAAATAATTGGGACATTTTTCCAAGTTGCACAATTCCCACATTTTTCAAGCTATTCAAACCATTCCACCTTTAACACATTCCACCATTCTGGAAATTCAAACTATCATTTTTCCAAGTTCAAAAAAATTCCAGGATTTCCCATAATTCCTTTTTTTTTTTTCTGGCATTTTCCTCATTGGAAATTAATTGGACATTTTTTACAAACTTTCACAATTCCCACATTCTTCAAACCATCCCACCTTTAACAAATTGCACCATTCTGAAAATTCAAACTACTCTTTTTCCAAGTTCAAAAAAATTCCCCATTTTCCCGAAATTCCCTAATACCATTAACTACTTCAACATTTCTTGCCCAATTGAAACAATTCCAACACCAACCAAGTCAGCTCATTCAGGACATTCATGCTCCTAATCATTTTCTAAAAAAAAAATCCCGCTTTTCTCAAAAATTCCCAAATTTCCAGGAAGTTCCCATTGAAATGAATGGGACTTTTTTCCAAGTTGCGCAATTCCCACATTTTTCAACCTATTCTAACCATTCCAACATCAACACATTCCACTCATCCTGGACATTCAAACTAACACTTTCCCAAGTTCCAAACCAAATTCCAGATTTCCTGGAAATTGAAACTCTTCAACATTGAAACCATTGCAACATTTAAACTATTCTTACATTCATACTACATTATGTCAGTATTTCAGTTCAACTTCAGCATTGGAGCATTCACAAGCAATTCCTTCAGGAATGACCTCTTCTAGTTATTTAATAAAATTATTACAACGTTAAAAGGTCATATATTAATTAGCCTGTTAGCTAGTTGGCTAGCGAGCTAGCTTCCAAGTCTGACTCACCTCTCCAGCTGTTCGCTTAAAAATCGAATTTGAATGAGATACAAATCTTTTTCTTTGTCGTTTTCTTCCACGGGAAGCGGCTGGCTTTGGTTTTTCTTCGTTTTCTTCTTGTCTTCGTCTTGCCCGTCGCCGTTTTTCTTCTCCTTCTTTTTGGGCATCGCGGGAAAGTCAAATTAGCCAAAGTTGACTCGGGCGAGCCGTGCGACTGGTTGCTAGGCAATGATGCGTTCAAGGACGCTGGGGGGAAAGGAGAATTTTGACGCACACTTCAGGGAACACAAAATTCCTCAACACAATTGGAAAATTGTTGTGGCATAATGCTGGAAAATATGCATAAAATCATAATGGGTTATAATCATGCACACTGTGTAATTCTGAACCACTTTCACTGACAAGCTGCCAATAAAAAGTCTAGACCGTGAAAAGAACGACACAAAAGAAGCCACCGTGAAGTCAACAACTAATTTGTGTGATGCTGTAATTTGACCACAAGAGGACACCCTGACCTACATCTGGCTTCACGACTGATTGATGCACAATAACTGCATACATCCATCCATTCATTTTCTACCGCTTGTCCCTTTTGCTGGAGCCTATCTCAGCTGCATTCGGGTACACCCTGGACAAGTCGCCACCTCATCACATGGCCAACACAGATAGACAGACAACATTCACACTCACATTCAGTCAATAATATTAAATTGTATACAGTGGGGCAAAAAAAGTATTTAGTCAGCCACCGATTGTGCAAGTTCTCCCACTTAAAATGATGACAGAGGTCTGTAATTTTCGTCATAGGTACACTTCAACTGTGAGAGACAGAATGTGAAAAAAAAATCCAGGAATTCACATTGTAGGGATTTTAAAGAATTTATTTGTAAATTATGGTGGAAAATAAGTATTTGGTCAATAACAAAAATTCAACTCAATACTTTGTTATTGCCAACATAGGTTATATTACAGAGGTCAAACGATTACTATAGGTCTTTACCAGGTTTGCACACACAGTAGCTGGTATTTTGGCCCATTCCTCCATGCAGATCTTCTCGAGAGCAGTGATGTTTTGGGGCTGTCGCCGAGCAACACGGACTTTCAACTCCCTCCACAGATTTTCTATGGGGTTGAGGTCTGGAGACTGGCTAGGCCAGGAATTCACATTGTAGGAATTTTAAAGAATTTATTTGTAAATCATGGTGGAAAATAAGTATTTGGTCACTTCAAACAAGGAAGATCTCTGGCTCTCACAGACCTGTAACTTCTTCTTTAAGAAGCTCTTCTGTCCTCCACTCGTTACCTGTATTAATGGCACCTGTTTGAACTGGTTATCTGTATAAAAGACACCTGTCCACAGCCTCAAACAGTCAGACTCCAAACTCCACTATGGCCAAGACCAAAGAGCTGTCAAAGGACACCAGGAAAAGAATTGTAGACCTGCACCAGACTGTGAAGAGTGAATCTACAATAGGTAAGCAGCTTGGTGTGAAAAAAATCAACTGTGGGAGCAATTATCAGAAAATGGAAGACATACAAGACCACTGATAATCTCCTTCGATCTGGGGCTCCACGCAAGATCTCATCCCGTGGGGTCAAAATGATCATGAGAACGGTGAGCAAAAATCCCAGAACCACACGGGGGGACCTGGTGAATGACCTGCAGAGAGCTGGGACCAAAGTAACAAAGGTTACCATCAGTAACACACTACGCCGACAGGGAATCAAATCCTGCAGTGCCAGACGTGTCCCCCTGCTTAAGCCAGTGCATGTCCAGGCCCGTCTGAAGTTTGCCAGAGAGCACATGGACGATACAGCAGAGGATTGGGAGAATGTCATGTGGTCAGATGAAACCAAAATAGAACTTTTTGGTATAAACTCAACTCGTCGTGTTTGGAGGAAGAAGAATACTGAGTTGGATCCCAAGAACACCATACCTACTGTGAAGCATGGGGGTGGAAACATCATGCTTTGGGGCTGTTTTTCTGCTAAGGGGACAGGCCGACTGATCCGTGTTAAGGAAAGAATGAATGGGACCATGTATCGTGAGATTTTGAGCCAAAACCTCCTTCCATCAGTGAGAGCTTTGAAGATGAAAGCTTCCAGCATGACAATGATCCCAAACACACCGCCCGGGCAACGAAGGAGTGGCTCCGTAAGAAGCATTTGAAAGTCCTGGAGTGGCCTAGCCAGTCTCCAGACCTCAACCCCATAGAAAATCTGTGGAGGGAGTTGAAAGTCCATGTTGCTCGGCGACAGCCCCAAAACATCACTGCTCTCGAGAAGATCTGCATGGAGGAATGGGCCAAAATACCAGCTACTGTGTGTGCAAACCTGGTAAAGACCTATAGTAATCCTTTGACCTCTGTAATATAACCTTTGTTGGCAATAACAAAGTATTGAGTTGAATTTTTGTTATTGACCAAATACTTATTTTCCACCATAATTTACAAATAAATTCTTTAAAAATCCTACAATGTGAATTCCTGGATTTTTTTTTTTTCACATTCTGTCTCTCACAGTTGAAGTGTACCAATGATGAAAATGACGGACCTCTGTCATCATTTTAAGTGGGAGAACTTGCACAATTGGTGGCTGACTAAATACTTTTTTGCACCACTGTATGTTTTGTGATACATGGCTTACATTTTAACATGACAACGTAAAGCTGCAACCAAAAACCTTAAAATTAATGACGTTTATCTGACAGTTTGACGTTTTCAACAAGGATGCACATTCAATGAACAGCAAGGAATTATAAGGTTTGACACAGCAATTAAATAAACCACGAAAGAAAAGGAGATCAATTAAATAAAAACGTGTATCTGACCCCTAATAAGTACAACTTTTGTATGACCTACAACAAAAAATAAACCAAAAACATCAGCTTACTCAAAGACATACAGGTAAAAGCCAGTAAATTAGAATATTTTGAAAAACTTGATTTATTTCAGTAATTGCATTCAAAAGGTGTAACTTGTACATTATATTTATTCATTGCACACAGACTGATGCATTCAAATGTTTATTTCATTTAATTTTGATGATTTGAAGTGGCAACAAATGAAAATCCAAAATTCCGTGTGCCACAAAATTAGAATATTACTTAAGGCTAATACAAAAAAGGGATTTTTAGAAATGTTGGCCAACTGAAAAGTATGAAAAAGAAAAATATGAGCATGTACAATACTCAATACTTGGTTGGAGCTCCTTTTGCCTCAATTACTGCGTTAATGCGGCGTGGCATGGAGTCGATGAGTTTCTGGCACTGCTCAGGTGCTATGAGAGCCCAGGTTGCTCTGATAGTGGCCTTCAACTCTTCTGCGTTTTTGGGTCTGGCATTCTGCATCTTCCTTTTCACAATACCCCACAGATTTTCTATGGGGCTAAGGTCAGGGGAGTTGGCGGGCCAATTTAGAACAGAAATACCATGGTCCGTAAACCAGGCACGGGTAGATTTTGCGCTGTGTGCAGGCGCCAAGTCCTGTTGGAACTTGAAATCTCCATCTCCATAGAGCAGGTCAGCAGCAGGAAGCATGAAGTGCTCTAAAACTTGCTGGTAGACGGCTGCGTTGACCCTGGATCTCAGGAAACAGAGTGGACCGACACCAGCTGGACTGCTGCTGAGTGGTCCAAAGTCATGTTTTCTGACGAAAGCAAATTTTGCATTTCCTTTGGAAATCGAGGTCCCAGAGTCTGGAGGAAGACAGGAGAGGCACAGGATCCACGTTGCCTGAAGTCTAGTGTAAAGTTTCCACCATCAGTGATGGTTTGGGGTGCCATGTCATCTGCTGGTGTCGGTCCACTCTGTTTCCTGAGATCCAGGGTCAACGCAGCCGTCTACCAGCAAGTTTTAGAGCACTTCATGCTTCCTGCTGCTGACCTGCTCTATGGAGATGGAGATTTCAAGTTCCAACAGGACTTGGCGCCTGCACACAGCGCAAAATCTACCCGTGCCTGGTTTACGGACCATGGTATTTCTGTTCTAAATTGGCCCGCCAACTCCCCTGACCTTAGCCCCATAGAAAATCTGTGGGGTATTGTGAAAAGGAAGATGCAGAATGCCAGACCCAAAAACGCAGAAGAGTTGAAGGCCACTATCAGAGCAACCTGGGCTCTCATAACACCTGAGCAGTGCCAGAAACTCATCGACTCCATGCCACGCCGCATTAACGCAGTAATTGAGGCAAAAGGAGCTCCAACCAAGTATTGAGTATTGTACATGCTCATATTTTTCATTTTCATACTTTTCAGTTGGCCAACATTTCTAAAAATCCCTTTTTTGTATTAGCCTTAAGTAATATTCTAATTTTGTGACACACGGAATTTTGGATTTTCATTTGTTGCCACTTCAAATCATCAAAATTAAATGAAATAAACATTTGAATGCATCAGTCTGTGTGCAATGAATAAATATAATGTACAAGTTACACCTTTTGAATGCAATTACTGAAATAAATCAAGTTTTTCAAAATATTCTAATTTACTGGCTTTTACCTGTATATTGTCATCTTTTTTTTAAATTATTCTTATGTTTCACTGTTTTAAATCTAGATGTTTAAAAATCTCAGTTCATTTTAGGTTTTAATTACTTTCTCTTTTTACAACTCTATTTTGAATGTTGTTTGATAAAAAACAATTTCTATATGTTTTATACATCATTTTGTAGGATATTGTATTCTACCAGTGTATTAATTTTCAACAGGTTTAAGAGCAATGTTTTTAGAGAACATTTCAAAATAAGGGAAAATAAACATAATTCCTGAATAAACATTAAAAGTTCGGGTATATTCAAGTAAATTATAGCTACAGAACATGTATGGAGCTAAATTACGGCCAAAAGTTTTGGACTTGAACTTTCATTTTCAAAGTTATATTTTTCAAGTTTTGATGTTGAAAGTTAAAAAATACAGCAGTGTATTCAAACTTAAAACAAGTGCAGTCCCTGAGTCTGAATCTGGAAAAAAATTGAATCTGAATCTTTTTGGGGCATTTTCCTCATTCAAAATTAATTGGACATTTTTCAAACTTCCACAATTCCCACATTCTTCAACCTGATCCACCTTTAACAAATTGCACCATTCTGTAAATTCAAACTACCCTTTTTCCAAGTTAAAAAAAATCCCCATTTTCCCGAAATTCCCTAATACCATTTACTACTTCAACATTTCTTGCCCGATTTAAACAATTCCAACACCAACCAAGTCAGCTCATTCAGGACATTCATGCTCCTAATCATTTTCTAAAAAAAATGCCGCTTTTCTCAAAAATTCCCAAATTTCCAGGAAGTTCCCATTGAAATGAATGGGACATTTTTACAAGTTGCACAATTCCCACATTTTCAACCTATTCAAACCATTCCACCTTCAACACATTCCACCATTCTGGCAATTCAAACTATCATTTTTACAAGTTCAAAAAAATTCCAGGATTTCCCATAATTCCTTTTTTTTTTTTTGCATTTTCCTCATTCCAAATCAATTGGACATTTTTCAAACTTCCACAATTCTCACATTCTTCAACCCATCCAACCTTTAACAAATTGCACCATTCTGGAAATCCAAACTACCCTTTCTCCAAGTTCAAAAAAATTCCCGGATTTTCCCGAAATTCCCTAATACCATTTACTACTTCAACATTTCTTGCACGATTTAAACAATTCCAACACCAACCAAGTCAGCTCATTCAGGACATTCATTCTCCTAATCGTTTTCTAAAAAAATCCCGCTTTTTTCAAAATCCCCAAATTTCCAGGAAGTTCCCACTGAAATAATTGGGACATTTTTCCAGGTTGCACAATTCCCACATTTTTCAAGCTATTCAAACCATTCCACCTTCAACACATTCCACCGTTCTGGAAATTCAAACTATAATTTTTCCAAGTTCAAAAAAATTCCAGGATTTCCCATAATTCCTTTTTTTTTTTTTTTTTTTTTTTTGCATTTTCCTCATTCCAAATTAATTGGACATTTTTCAAACTTCCACAATTCCCACATTCTTCAACCCATCCCACCTTTGACAAATTGCACCATTCTGTAAATTCAAACTACCGGTACCCTCTTTCCAAGTTCAAAAAAATTCCAGGATTTTCCCAAAAAAAAAATTGAATCTGAAAAAGTTAAATCTGAACTTAAAAACAAAAAAATAATTGGAAAGAATAAGAGTTGAATCTGAAAAATAACTTGAAAAAAAATAAATGTAATGACAGTAAACAGAAGCTAGAATATTAAAATATGTGAAAGTGAAAAATGAAAATAAAGAATTTGTTTAAAATAATTACCGGAATGAATCGTAATTATTTTCCTGGAAAGAAAAGTGTGAATACACATATATCTTTCAAAATTCAACATCCAATTTTTCAGTTTTAAAGTTTATTTTCTCAAGTACAACATTTCCAACCCTGATTTTTAGAGATTGGCTGAGACACAAGGGTGTGGAGATGTCACCATTCTCTATAGAAGAGATCAAATTTGGTATTTCTATAAATGAGACATTATTATGCTCCAGGCAAAGAAAAAAATTCTACAGAAATGTCGATTTATGAAAGTAAGGCCTACATTTTTTAATTGGCTTAATGGTTTACAATGATCAATCAACTCTTGGATAATGATTAAAGAGTACAAAAGCCCTTAAATTGATATTTTTGTTAAAAACATTTAAAGTGAATTAGGTAGCCCTTTTTGTCTTTAAATTTTTATTTTTTTAAATTATTAATATTTTTTTTCATTCATTCATTTTTTATTTATCTCCTTCATTGATGTGCATCTTTGATCGATAGACAATTATACCTCAATTATTCAATTAGCCAGCAGATGACATGGCACCCCAAACCATCACCCAACCATGCAAATTTTGCATTTCCTTTGGAAATCGAGGTCCCAGAGTCTGGAGGAAGACAGGAGAGGCACAGGATCCACGTTGCCTGAAGTCTAGTGTAAAGTTTCCACCATCAGTGATGGTTTGGGGTGCCATGTCATCTGCTGGTGTCGGTCCACTCTGTTTCCTGAGATCCAGGGTCAACGCAGCCGTCTACCAGCAAGTTTTAGAGCACTTCATGCTTCCTGCTGCTGACCTGCTCTATGGAGATGGAGATTTCAAGTTCCAACAGGACTTGGCGCCTGCACACAGCGCAAAATCTACCCGTGCCTGGTTTACGGACCATGGTATTTCTGTTCTAAATTGGCCCGCCAACTCCCCTGACCTTAGCCCCATAGAAAATCTGTGGGGTAT
>NC_084550.2:2887500-3007500 GCF_033978685.3 Nerophis lumbriciformis
GGAACTGTGCAGTCAGTCTTTAGGCTTTTGACGGGATGTACGGTTGAAATAAAAAATGGTCTTTTTTCCTTCACACTTTTGATTGATTGATTGGAACTTTTATTAGTAGATTGCACAGTACAGTACATATTCCGTACAATTGACCACTAAATGGTAACACCCCAATAAGTTTTTCAACTTGTTTAAGTCAGGTCATGTGACCCCTGGCTCTGTTTGATTGGTCCAACGTCACCAGTGACTGCATCTGATTGGTGGAACGGAGTGAACGTCACCAGTGACTGTATTTGTTGAAACGCAGGCACTATGAAGGTCTGTCTGACAGACCAAAACAAACAAAGCGTGCATCAACAGATCGATAAAAATTAGTAGCGAGTAGCGAGCTGAATGTAGATAAAAGTAGCGGAGTAAAAGTAGCGTTTCTTCTCTATAAATATACTCAAGTAAAAGTAAAAGTATGTTGCATTAAAACTACTCTTAGAAGTACAATTTATCCCAAAAGTTACTCAAGTAGATGTAACGGAGTAAATGTAGCGCGTTACTACCCACCTCTGCAGACGACTAACAAATATGTTTACTTCCGGTTCTCATTTTGTAAAACAATTGACATCAGTGACTTCTAAATGGTTTAAGCTGCTGGATGCTAATCACTCATGACTAGGGGTGTAACGGTACACAAAAATGTCGGTTCGGTACGTACCTCGGTTTAGAGGTCACGGTTCGGTTCATTTTCGGTACAGTAAGAAAACAACAAAATATACATTTTTGGGTTATTTATTTACCAAATTTGCAAAATCTTCCACCCAAAAATATTTTTCTTAGTGTAATATTTGATGTGAAGTAATGGGAACCTTGGATAGGTCAATAATTCATAATAACATTGATTTTGATTCAATATTATGTTTTGAGCAATGACAGTTTGAAAGAAAAATATATATTTATAAATATATATATATATATATATATATATATATATATATATATATATATATATATATATATATATATATATATATATATATATATATATATATATATTTATATATTAGGGGTGTAACGGTACACAAAAATTTCGGTTCGGTACATACCTCGGTTTAGAGGTCACGGTTCGGTTCGTTTTCGGTACAGTAAGAAAACAACAAAATATAAATTTTTTGGTTATTTATTTACCAAATTTGCAAAATCTTCCACCAAAAATATTTTTCTTAGTGTAATATTTGATGTGAAGTAATGGGAACCTTGGATAGGTCAATAATTCATAATAACATTGATTTTGATTCAATATTATGTTTTGAGCAATGACAGTTTAAAAGGAAAAATAAACAGCTTTGTTTTATTAGTCAACATTGCAACTTTTTCTAAATTACATTTAACCTTTAAGCTTTTTTAATTTCACTTTTGTTATGTTTTTGTTTATTTGAATAGTATTTTTAGAATGTGCCGTGGGCCTTTAAAACATTAGCTGTGGGCCGCAAATGGCCTCCGGGGCACACTTTTGACACCCCTGCTATAGGTAATAAAAAATTTAATGTGATAAATCTATAGATAAAAAGCAGAGCCTGGCGACGCATGCGCGTTTATCATAACTCTCTCTCTCTCTCTCTCTCTGTCTCTGCCCCTCCCTCACCAATGCTGCTGTTTGTTTTGTTTTTAACCCCTTCTTAACCGTGAACGTACATTAAAAATACACGCAACCCTAACTCAAAATGCCGGACATTTGAGGCATTTAAGAAACTCCGCCCTGACAGCTCCGCAAAAGAGGACATGTCCGGTGAAAAGAGGACGTATGGTCAGTCTATCCTAGCCCGTTAGCTGCTAGAAAGCCGTGTGTTGTGCCTCGCTGTGCATTGTTTACACAACGTGCGTTACGCTACTTACCGAACCGAAACCCCCGTACCGAAACGGTTCAATACAAATACACGTACCGTTACACCCCTACAATACGGGAACTTTTTTTTACGCACGTTGGTGCTGTATTTTTCTCTGCTAGCAGTAGAACCAGCGATTCTTACCACCGGAAAATTAAACTGCTTTAAAAACTCTTAGAAAGAAGCCAGCAAATGACTGAAACAAATCAGGGACGTTTGCTATGAAGGCACGATGGTGTCTCAGTCAAAACACTTCCCTCTTTTTACTTCTGCCACACACACACACACACACACACACACACACACACACACACACACACACACACATGCACTTCCTCTCAGACATATTGTCTCAAGGTTAAAATGTGCTGTTGTCATTCTTTTAAATATCGCTGGTTTTTTTCCTTTCCTTTCGTGGGTGGGATGCACATTTGCCATGATGCTGCCAAGTGTGTGTCGAAGGAGTCGCCTCCTGTCGTGTTGTGGTTGTTGTTGTTGTTGTTGTTGATGTCCTTGACGGCGGCAGTGGGGATTGTTGCGGTGCTGCAGAGTCCTAAGGTGGCACCGGGCCAACTGAAGGTTCCGTTGGGCATCTTTAGAGGCTGGCGAGGTGGGAGGGATTGCATACCTGCCAACTACTCCGGTTTTCCCGTAATTAGTACGGTTTTCATCAACCTATTCGAGCTATTCCGAATGCCATGCGCGAGGCTATTTATAGCACCGCTGCCAAGCACGAGGCACCTGTTGCCCATTGTTTTCCAAACCAGCGAACGATCATGGAATCAGCCGGATTGACATTCACCAGTTCCATTGGCAGCAAAACAGGCCCAATACCACCATGCTTGACGGTAGGTATGGTGTTCCTGGGATTAAAGGCCTCACCTTTTTCTCCTCCAAACATATTGCAGGGTATTGTGGCCACACAGCTCCATTTTTGTTTCGTCCAACATCACATGGACAAAGATAAGACCTTCTGGAGGAAAGTTCTGTGGTCGGATGAAACAAAAATGTAGCTGTTTGGCCACAATACCCTGCAATACAGGTAAAAGCCAGTAAATTAGAATATTTTGAAAAACTTGATTTATTTCAGTAATTGCATTCAAAAGGTGTAACTTGTACATTATATTTATTCATTGCACACAGACTGATGCATTCAAATGTTTATTTCATTTAATTTTGATGATTTGAAGTGGCAACAAATGAAAATCCAAAATTCCGTGTGTCACAAAATTAGAATGTTACTTAAGGCTAATACAAAAAAGGGATTTTTAGAAATGTTTGTTTCTACTCAAAAATGAGTAGATGAGTGTTATGTGTGTGTATATGTGTAAATAAATGAACACTGAAATTCAAGTATTTCTTTTATTTATATATGTGTATATATATATATATATATATATATATATATATATATATATATATATATATATATATATATATATATAGCTAGAATTCACTGAAAGTCAATTATTTCTTATATATATATATATCCATCCATCCATCCATCCATCCATCCATTTTCTACCGCTTATTCCCTTCGGGGTCGCGGGGATATATATATATATATATATATATATATATATATATATATATATTAAGGCTGAAACGACGCGTCGACGTAGTCGACATCATCGGTTACGTAAATACGTCGACGTCGTTTTTATGCTTCGACGCGTCGCATATTTACGTCACACTGCCGTCATGGCGGAGCGCAAAGCAGATGATGTGAGCGGTGCGAGCGAGGGAAAAAAAGCACGCCAAAAGTCGTCAAAAGTGTGGGAGTATTTCAATAAACAAATGTATATAATTCGGCATTATTTCGGCCAGTCGGCTTATAAAATCAGAGCCGATCAGTTTACGTTCGCGCGCAGGTATAACGCGGCGCGCTCCCGTCTCATCTGCTGGTGCGCGAGCCCGGTAATTAGACCGCTGTGTCAAATCAAGGAGGACAAAAGACGCCAGCGCAGAGTGGAAAAAGGTTTAGTTCGTTACAGATAACCCAGAGTTGTGCCAAAAGTATGTAAGATTTAATATTTCTCTTCGTGGGTGTGGCGCACCTGTTGCGCTGGTGAGATGGGAGGGGGGGTTGTGTGCATGTAGCGTGCTTAGTCTGGAGGCTAAATACACACAGTGTGTTATGTAACTGTTGTTTAGTGTTGATATTCTTTGCTTAGTTTGATAAATGTTGGAGCAGTTTGCTTCATCAGGAGGGTGAAGTCGCTCAATTTAAAGTGTTGGATTTAACTGTGTTGGTGAGGGCGTAGAAAAAGGGGCATTTTTCTACCAGTAGACAGCGTTTAAGATTGAGTGTTTCACTGCTAAATTAATAATATATTTATATTGAATATGGATTTTAAATATGTATCTAAATAGGTGGTTAATTGGTTAGGTATTTATGTATTTGCATATTGGGTTTTCTGCTGCATTTATCTATTGTGTTTCTGGTGTTAAATGTATTTTATATGTATCTTGGTGCATTTATGTTGAGACAATTTATTTAAAATCTGTTTTAACTTAAAGGGAAAAGATGTGTCCATTTTCTTGCACTTGTTTAATGGTTAAGAGTTTGATAGCTAATTAATAGTTGTAAATTATGGGATTGATAATTGATTGATTTTTTACAGCATGTTAATCTTGTGGTGTTTTGTCCTTAAAGGTTTTTCACCTACTAAAGAAGCTAAAGGCTACTAAAGGCTACTAAAGACAGCTAATGACAGCTAAAGAAACTAAAGTCTATTAACACTGCTAAAGACGGCTAAAAAGACTAAAGAAGAAAAAAGAAGCTGTTTCTTGGTTGGAAAAACTGTTGCAAACTAAAGGAAAATAAAAGTAAAAAGTAACTACGGTCTGGTCTTTTGAGTGAAATCCAGAAGCCACATTCAGCATTGGTACATCCCTTCAAGTGTGGGATAAGCACAGCGAAAAAAGCAAAACACTTGACAGTTGTTGTATGCACACTGTGTCGAGCGGAAATGGCCTATCATAGCAGCACAACGGCTATGAAGGAACATTTGAAAAGAAAACACCCGACAGCGTTCTTGCCATCACCATCAACTAGTCAATCGTCCGCGTGAGTATACGTTGTCATCATTACACAAAATCATGAATGTGTCATTTGTATCTGCGTTGTAAATTCATAAACTAAAACACTGTTTCGCTCTGAGAGGCGCGTTTGGCATGCCTGTTCAGTGTTTACAAAGACGCGCTCCTCTTTAACGCTAACGTTAATTAGTTGTGCAAATACCTTTTACAACATTAACAGTTACATATACTATGTACAAACCAACAATTAACTTTCACTTTAATCATACTATCATTGTTGTGTTATTAAGCAAAATAAGCAATACTTTTACTTTTGTTGAAATGTTTACACTGTTACAGAATATTTCGTTTTGCACTTTTTTGTATCGGATGTTTATCTTTATTTTTGCACATTTTAAAGCAAAATAAGCAATACTTTTACTTTAGAAATGCTTATACTATTGCAGAATATTAAGATTTGCACTGGATGTTTACTTTTATATTTGCACATTAAAAAGCAAATAAGCTACTTTTAATTTTGTTAAATGTTAAAAGTTTTAAATGTTTACATTGTTACAGAATATTTTGTCATGTTGTTGTCAATGTTGACTGAGTGGCCATACTTTTTTTTTTGTATATAAAAGTCATGCCTTTTGAAAAAACTGGCCTACATTTATTTTTTCATCTTCATTTTAAATAAAAAAAATAATCGGTAAAAGGAAAAATAATCTATAGATTAATCGAAAAAAAAAATCTATAGATTAACCGATTAATCGAAAAAAAAAAAATCTATAGATTAATCGATAGAAAAATAATCGTTAGCTGCAGCCTTATACAAGATCTCACATTCAACAAGCATCTTGTCAAGGGACAATATTATAAAAAGTAAACTTGGCTATACTTAAGAGGAGTCGGCGTAGAAAATGCGAAAAGGGGTGTTTTTTTTCCATTCCCCCGCGGTGGCGGTCTAAGGTGAGACCCGCTGCGTGATTGACAGTCCTCACCTCCCATCCCTCCGACCCCCCCAACCCCTCGTTTGCGTCTGGAGGTTCCAATCTCTTGCTGCTTGGCGTCTGTTACCGTGGCGATGGCATGCAACACACACACACACACACACACACACACACACACACACACACACACACACACACACAAAAAAAGGGTTTGTGGTTCTGAATTACAAGAAAGGGTCTCTCCCCTCCCTGGTGGTTGGAAGTGCGAGGTGACCTTTTTGAGTCGGCGACGCCTCATTAGGTGTCATGAAATGTTAATGACTCTCGCAGCGAGCAGCAGCTGAGACCATATCGCTGAAAACTGTATCACAAAATACGTTTTTTATCCGTCCATCCATCCATTTTCTACCGCTTGTCCCTTTTTGGGGGTGCTGGAGTCGTCTATCTCAGCTGCATTCGGGCGGAAGGCGGGGTACGCCCTGGACAAGTCGCCACCTCATCGCAGGGCCAACACAGATAGACAGACAACATTCACACTCACATTCACACACTAGGGCCAATTTAGTGTTGTCAATCAACCTATCCCCAGGTGCATGTCTTTGGAGGTGGGAGGGGCCTATCCCCAGGTGCATGTCTTTGGAGGTGGGAGGGGCCTATCCCCAGGTGCATGTCTTTGGAGGTGGGAGGAAGCCGGAGTACCCGGAGGGAACCCACGCAGTCACAGAAAGATCCCGAGCCCGGGATTGAACTCAGGACTACTCAGGACCTTGGTATTGTGAGGCACATGCACTAACCCCCGTTCCACCGTGCTGCCCTAAGTTTTTTTTTTATATTTAGCGATAATTATTGATATTTTTTTTATGACCGATGGAATATATTGACCATGAGAGAGGAAAAAAAAAAAAAATGTTAATATTTCCATTTTCTCGGATTATAACCCCACAGCTATGAAGGCAGAAAGGATAGGAAATGTCAACATAACCTTGGAAAACAATCAATGTAAACAACATTTTAAAATGACAATAAACACTTACCAATAGGTTCAAAATAGAGATGTCTGATAATGGCTTTTTTGCCGATGTCTGATATTCCGATATTGTCCAACTCCGATATCAACCGATACCGATATATACAGTCGTGGAATTAACACATTATTATGCCGAATTTTGTTGTGATGTAACAAGGTTTTCCAAAATAAATCAACTCAAGTTATGGAAAAAAAGTGCCAACATGGCACTGTCATATTTATTATTGAAGTCACAAAGTGCATTATTTTTTTTGAACATGCCTCAAAACACCTGGATCACAGGAAACAGAGTGGACCGACACCAGCAGATGACATGGCACCCCAAACCATCACTGATGGTGGAAACTTTACACTAGACTTCAGGCAACGTGGATCCTGTGCCTCTCCTGTCTTCCTCCAGACTCTGGGACCTCGATTTCCAAAGGAAATGCAAAATTTGCATGGTTGGGTGATGGTTTGGGGTGCCATGTCATCTGCTGGTGTCGGTCCACTCTGTTTCCTGAGATCCAGGGTCAACGCAGCCGTCTACCAGCAAGTTTTAGAGCACTTCATGCTTCCTGCTGCTGACCTGCTCTATGGAGATGGAGATTTCAAGTTCCAACAGGACTTGGCGCCTGCACACAGCGCAAAATCTACCCGTGCCTGGTTTACGGACCATGGTATTTCTGTTCTAAATTGGCCCGCCAACTCCCCTGACCTTAGCCCCATAGAAAATCTGTGGGGTATTGTGAAAAGGAAGATGCAGAATGCCAGACCCAAAAAGGCAGAAGAGTTGAAGGCCACTATCAGAGCAACCTGGGCTCTCATAACACCTGAGCAGTGCCAGAAACTCATCGACTCCATGCCACGCCGCATTAACGCAGTAATTGAGGCAAAAGGAGCTCCAACCAAGTATTGAGTATTGTACATGCTCATATTTTTCATTTTCATACTTTTCAGTTGGCCAACATTTCTAAAAATCCCTTTTTTGTATTAGCCTTAAGTAATATTCTAATTTTGTGACACACGGAATTTTGGATTTTCATTTGTTGCCACTTCAAATCATCAAAATTAAATGAAATAAACATTTGAATGCATCAGTCTGTGTGCAATGAATAAATATAATGTACAAGTTACACCTTTTGAATGCAATTACTGAAATAAATCAAGTTTTTCAAAATATTCCAATTTACTGGCTTTTACCTGTATATCAATATATATACACATATATATATATATATATATATATGTATATATATATATATATGTATGAAATACTTGACTTGGTGAATTCTAGCTGTCAATATACTCCTCCCCTCTTAACCACGCCCTCAACCACGCCCTGCCCCACCCCGACCACGCCTCCACCTCCCCACCTCCCGAAATCGGAGGTCTCAAGGTTGGCAAGTATGGGCTAAGGTAAAGGATAAATGTAATTCACTTCACTTCACTTTTATGTATGATAAATGCGTTTTTTTTTTGTTTTGTTTGTTTTTTGTAAAAATCGCGCGCGTTAACTTTGACAGCCCTAATTTTAAAGGGGAACATTATCAGCAGACCTATGTAAGCGTCAATATATACCTTGATGTTGCAGAAAAAAGACCATATATTTTTTTAACCGATTTCCGAACTCTAAATGTGTGAATTTTGGCGAATTAAACGCCTTTCTAATATTTGCTCTCGTGACGTCACATCGGGAAGCAATTCGCCATTTTCTCAAACACCGAGTCAAATCAGCTCTGTTATTTTCCGTTTTTTTCGACTGTTTTCCGTACCTTGGAGACATCATGCCTCGTCGGTGTGTTGTCGGAGGGTGTAACAACACCAACAGGGACGGATTCAAGTTGCACCAGTGGCCCAAAGATGCCAAAGTGGCAAGAAATTGGACGAAATTTGTTCCGCACACTTTACCGACGAAAGCTATGCTACGACAGAGATGGCAAGAATGTGTGGATATCCTGCGACACTCAAAGCAGATGCATTTCCAACTGGACTGGACAGATCAGCTTTCAGGAAAAGAGAGCGGATGAGGGTATGTCTACAGAATATATTAATTGATGAAAATTGGGCTGTCTGCACTAGGGATGTCCCGATCCAGGTTTTTGCACTTCCGATCCGATACCGATACTGACCGATACTGGCCTATCCGAGCATGTATGAAAGTTTAAAGTTATTTAGCCTACTTAGTTGTCAGAATCATGTTGAAAAGGGTTTTAGTACTCTTGATAACAACTAGCCAGCTGAATTAGGGGAGTTTGAATAATACACAATGGTTGGTAACAAGAAACTGACCTGTTTATTCAAGGATAAACACAAAATAGACACAATTATACATGACAAACAGAAATGGCATCATTGAACTAGGGCTGGGTGATATGGCCTTTTTTTAATATTGCGATATTTTAAGGCCATATTGCGATACACGATATATATCTGGATATTTTGCCTTAGCCTTGAATGAACACTTGATGCATATAATCACAGCAGTATGATGATTCTATGTGTTTTGATTGATTGATTGAGACTTTTATTAGTAGGTTGCACAGTGAAGTACATATTCCGTACAATTGACCACTAAATGGTAACACCCCAATAAGTTTTTCACACTTGTTTAAGTCGGGGTCCACTTAAATTGATTCATGATACAGATATATACTATCAGATATATACTATCATCATAATACAGTCATCACACAAGATAATCACATTGAATTATTGACATTATTTATAATCCAGGGTGTGGATGTAAGTGTCAAAAAGACAGCCAAAAGAGTTTGATATGAGAATAAATCTAAAGTTAAAATATAGGGTAGAAATGCACCCATTTGCAGGAAATGTAGTCTTGATTTTCAATATTTTCTTTCAAGGCTTGCATGTCTACATTAAAACATTCTTCTTCATACTGCATTAATATATGCTACTTTTAAACTTTCATGCAGAGAAGGAAATCACAACTAAAAAAAATCACTAATTTTTTCATACGGTGTTGATGTGGAAATTTTTGCCTCGGCATTTTGATGGTGTGGACGTGTGGCACCGAATGGAGATAAGCGTCTCGACAGACGTCACAATATTTGAACAATGATGACGAAAACTGTTGTCTCTGTCGTGTCCGTGTGTCGAAAATTGTTATGCCCTTATTTTTTTATTTGATTTTGTGCGTGGCATAGATTTGACGCTTGAGCAGGCGCGCACCTTAGCGGCTGCGCTAGCATCACAGCTAACGTTAGCCATGCCGCTACCTCGCTCTCTGCTGGGAGAGGACGTATACGTATGTGACGTATGACGTGACAGTATGTGACGTATGACGTGACAGTATGTGACGTGTGTAAGAAGGTGCGCTCGCTGTCTGTGAGAGGGAGACACAGGAAAGAGTGAGAAGAGCCTGTCGTGTAATGCCAGCAGCTAAAAGCAACTGCGTGAGAATCCACAGACCTGTGGATGTGTTGAAGGTGTGCTGGAAAATGCGGAACGGAAATTACGGAGCAGCAGAAAAGTGGAATGTATTATTTAAATCGGTGCGTTGGAAAACACAGACCGGAGTTTTTTTTAAAACTGGATCTGGATCGGCATTTTCCCATGCCTTGCCGATACGCAATTTTTGGCAAATATCGGCAGCCGATCCGATCCAAATATCGGATCGGGACATCCCTAGTCTGCACTCTCAAAGTGCATGTTGTTGCCAAATGTATTTCATATGCTGTAAACCTAGTTCATAGTTGTTAGTTTCCTTTAATGCCAAACAAACACATACCAATCGTTGGTTGGAAGGCGATCGCCGAATTCGTCCTCGCTTTCTCCCGTGTCGTTTTCGTCGGTTTCGCTTGCATACGGTTCAAACCGATATGGCTCAATAGCTTCAGTTTCTTCTTCAATTTGGTTTTCGCTACCTGCCTCCACACTACAACCATCCGTTTCAATACATGCGTAATCTGTCGAATCGCTTAAGCCGCTGAAATCCGAGTCTGAATCCGAGCTAATGTCGCTATGGCTTGCTGTTCTTTCCGCCATGTTTGTTTGTGTTGGCTTCACTATGTGACGTCACAGGAAAATGGACGGGTGTTGAGAAACGATGGTTAAAATCAGGCACTTTGAAGCTTTTTTTAGGGATATTGCGTGATGGGTAAAATTTTGAAAAAAACTTCGAAAAATATAAAAAGCCACTGGGAACTGATTTTTAATGGTTTTAACCCTTCTGAAATTGTGATAATGTTCCCCTTTAATATGGAAATCAATAGGTTAAAGCTAGTCAAAGACCGCTCCGCTGTTTTTAAGGACCTACTGCTAAAATGCGAGTGGAAGATCCTTTGCAAGGTTGTCATTTCTTTAAAACATGTCAGAGCAGGTAATTAAATTTAAAAAAAGGTGCACGAGGAGCAGCGTGTGTCCGTGATAAAATGCCATGAAAGTCATTGTGTGTAGTTGTTATCAAAAAAACCCACAATAGAAGCCCCGTGGCTACAGTGCTGACTGTCACATGATCTCCCTCAGATGCTGGACTTCATTTTATGATTCTTTGCATTTGATCGCCCGCACATAAAAGACAGATAGAGAGAGAGAGAGAGTTTGTGTGTGTGTGTGTGTGTGGGTGTGTGTTCTTTTGTTTTGTTTCTACCTGGCTATTTTTGTCTCGTCCTTGTTTGTTGACGACTATAAAGCAAAGTAATCCAGCTGATAAAACACAGCTGCCGCCGGTTAACATACAGCCATTTTTTTTAAATGATTTGTTGGATGTAAATTAGGCACGTTTAAACCAAGCTTGTTTTGAACACACAGGAAATGTGAATTAGCTCCAAAGTCAGGGTGTTCGTTCACATTAAAAAGACTTAACAGTCATTCTTAACTAGGGGTGCACAAACAAAAAAATCAGTTCACATTTGAATCGTGATTCTTATTTATCCCAATTCAAAATGAATTCATAATTTTCAATAAAAATTAAAAATAAAAATAATAAATGTATGTATATATATCAGTGACGTGCAGTCACTAGAGGCAGGTGAGGCCCCGCCTCACCTGCCATCATGGAAAGAAAAAAAATGTAAAGACATTTTTTTAATTAAATTGTTATATGTATCCAGTGATTATACTATAGAGTTATTTTCCATTTAACTTAACCAGTTTTAGATTATTTTTATTCAAAATCGCTGAATTTTCACATTTGCCGTTCAAATACTGAGAAGAGACGGTGCGGTAAACAGCAGCCAGTTGAGGCACGTCACTCAGTGCCTCAACATGGATTCCGGACTCGGCTAACTGCTGGCCCGCTGTGCAGTGAGACCGTATTGCTATATGAATTATATTATACATATACATAGTTTAGTTAGCTGAGGTATATAATGTACAGTGTATTTTGTCAACAACTGTATGTGTGTAACGTATTTCTTGTGCTGAGCGATCATAAAACGGCTGAGGCTCGCCTCCTGCACCCCCGCCGTAGAATTGTTATATCAACTAAAGCCCACACTTAAACTTTCCACGTGCAAGATTGAATCTATTTAAAAAAGTTATTTCATAAGAAGCCAAAAAGTGCAAAAACAATAATGTTGGTGTTGGAGGAGTTGTGAATGACTGCAGGGCCACAACATTAGGTACACCTGCAGACCGCCCGACCCGACCCGCGGATAAAATCTAATTTTTTTTAATTTCATCCGCCCGATCCGCGGATAATCCGCGGACTCCGCGGTTGTGCCCGCAAACCGCGCATCTCTAATATATATATATATATATATATATATATATATATATATATATATATGGCCCTGCGATGAGGTGGCGACTTGCCCAAACCATCACCCAACCATGCAAATTTTGCATTTCCTTTGGAAATCGAGGTCCCAGAGTCTGGAGGAAGACAGGAGAGGCACAGGATCCACGTTGCCTGAAGTCTAGTGTAAAGTTTCCACCATCAGTGATGGTTTGGGGTGCCATGTCATCTGCTGGTGTCGGTCCACTCTGTTTCCTGAGATCCAGGGTCAACGCAGCCGTCTACCAGCAAGTTTTAGAGCACTTCATGCTTCCTGCTGCTGACCTGCTCTATGGAGATGGAGATTTCAAGTTCCAACAGGACTTGGCGCCTGCACACAGCGCAAAATCTACCCGTGCCTGGTTTACGGACCATGGTATTTCTGTTCTAAATTGGCCCGCCAACTCCCCTGACCTTAGCCCCATAGAAAATCTGTGGGGTATTGTGAAAAGGAAGATGCAGAATGCCAGACCCAAAAACGCAGTAGAGTTGTAGGCCACTATCAGAGCAACCTGGGCTATCATAACACCTGAGCAGTGCCAGGAACTCATCGACTCCATGCCACGCCGCATTAACGCAGTAATTGAGGCAAAAGGAGCTCCAACCAAGTATTGAGTATTGTACATGCTCATATTTTTCATTTTCATACTTTTCAGTTGGCCAACATTTCTAAAAATCCCTATTTTGTATTAGCCTTAAGTAATATTCAAATTTTGTGACACACGGAATTTTGGATTTTCATTTGTTGCCACTTCAAATCATCAAAATTAAATGAAATAAACATTTGAATGCATCAGTCTGTGTGCAATGAATAAATATAATGTACAAGTTACACCTTTTGAATGCAATTACTGAAATAAATCAAGTTTTTCAAAATATTCTAACTTACTGGCTTTTACCTGTAAGTCGCACCCCCGGCCAAACTATGAAAACAAACTGCGACTTATAGTCCGAAAAATACGGTACAAAGAATTGATATTGCGACATCTAGTGGACACATTTAGAACAGCAGTTTCTTTCATTCCAAAATTTGGGCTTATTTTTATACTTAGCAAACCGGATAAAACCAGTTCGCGGGCCGTACGTTTGACACCCCTGTGTTAGATAATATAACGCGTGATAGTTCTTCCTCAACTGAAAGCTTTTGTTATTCTGGAAAAATGGTGTTGCTCAGTGTAACATGACGTATATGGTGCTGGGATACACATGATTTCAGCCTTTCAAAGCTCCTCTTCAACCACCAATTTTTGACCTCGGCATTTGTCGAATCCTAGTTACGTCATTAGAATTCTGATAATTGTGAAAAAGGCAAGATAACCATCTGCAATTTTAGCACCATTTTTTTTAACAACACACTAGTCCTTTTCATCCCAATTTGCGTATGTTTTTTCTGTTTCAACACTACATACTGTGCACTTGTGTTCACCTGTGCGTCATTGCTTCTGTTCTTTGCAATCATTCCCCAACACTTTGTCTGCAGTCACCTTTGTACCCTGACCCCACCCATACCAACCCTTCAGGCACAGCTTTCTCATCTGAGTGCTAGCCACCAAACTACAGGTAAAAGCCAGTAAATTAGAATATTTTGAAAAACTTGATTTCATTCAAAAGGTGTAACTTGTACATTATATGTATTCATTGCACACAGACTGATGCATTCAAATGTTTATTTCATTTAATTTTGATGATTTGAAGTGGCAACAAATGAAAATCCAAAATTCCGTGTGTCACAAAATTAGAATATTACTTAAGGCTAATACAAAAAAGGGATTTTTAGAAATGTTGGCCAACTGAAAAGTATGAAAATGAAAAATATGAGCAACTTGGTTGGAGCTCCTTTTGCCTCAATTACTGCGTTAATGCGGCGTGGCATGGAGTCGATGAGTTTCTGGCACTGCTCAGGTGTTATGAGAGCCCAGGTTGCTCTGATAGTGGCCTTCAACTCTTCTGCGTTTTTGGGTCTGGCATTCTGCATCTTCCTTTTCACAATACCCCACAGATTTTCTATGGGGCTAAGGTCAGGGGAGTTGGCGGGCCAATTTAGAACAGAAATACCATGGTCCGTAAACCAGGCACGGGTAGATTTTGCGCTGTGTGCAGGCGCCAAGTCCTGTTGGAACTTGAAATCTCCATCTCCATAGAGCAGGTCAGCAGCAGGAAGCATGAAGTGCTCTAAAACTTGCTGGTTGACGGCTGCGTTGACCCTGGATCTCAGGAAACAGAGTGGACCGACACCAGCAGATGACATGGCACCCCAAACCATCACCCAACCATGCAAATTTTGCATTTCCTTTGGAAATCGAGGTCCCAGAGTCTGGAGGAAGACAGGAGAGGCACAGGATCCACGTTGCCTGAAGTCTAGTGTAAAGTTTCCACCATCAGTGATGGTTTGGGGTGCCATGTCATCTGCTGGTGTCGGTCCACTCTGTTTCCTGAGATCCAGGGTCAACGCAGCCGTCTACCAGCAAGTTTTAGAGCACTTCATGCTTCCTGCTGCTGACCTGCTCTATGGAGATGGAGATTTCAAGTTCCAACAGGACTTGGCGCCTGCACACAGCGCAAAATCTACCCGTGCCTGGTTTACGGACCATGGTATTTCTGTTCTAAATTGGCCTGCCAACTCCCCTGACCTTAGCCCCATAGAAAATCTGTGGGGTATTGTGAAAAGGAAGATGCAGAATGCCAGACCCAAAAACGCAGAAGAGTTGAAGGCCACTATCAGAGCAACCTGGGCTCTCATAACACCTGAGCAGTGCCAGAAACTCATCGACTCCATGCCACGCCGCATTAACGCAGTAATTGAGGCAAAAGGAGCTCCAACCAAGTATTGAGTATTGTACATGCTCATATTTTTCATTTTCATACTTTTCAGTTGGCCAACATTTCTAAAAATCCCTTTTTTGTATTAGCCTTAAGTAATATTCTAATTTTGTGACACACGGAATTTTGGATTTTCATTTGTTGCCACTTCAAATCATCAAAATTAAATGTAATAAACATTTGAATGCATCAGTCTGTGTGCAATGAATAAATATAATGTACAAGTTACACCTTTTGAATGCAATTACTGAAATAAATCAAGTTTTTCAAAATATTCTAATTTACTGGCTTTTACCTGTATGTCACCGTTTACCAGAGGTGGGTAGTAACGCGCTACATTTACTCCGTTACATCTACTTGAGTAACTTTTGGGATAAATTGTACTTCTAAGAGTAGTTTTAATGCAACATACTTTTACTTTTACTTGAGTATATTTATAGAGAAGAAACGCTACTTTTACTCCGCTACTTTTATCTACATTCAGCTCGCTACTCGCTACTAATTTTTATCCATCTGTTAATGCACGCTTTGTTTGTTTTGGTCTGTCAGACAGACCTTCAAAGTGCCTGCCTTACTGGTGACGTTTCACTCCGTTCCACCAATCAGATGCAGTCACTGGTGACGTTGGACCAATCAAACAGAGCCAGGCGGTCACATGACCCGACTTAAACAAGTTGAAAAACTTATTGGGGTGTTACCATTTAGTGGTCAATTGTACGGAATATGTACTGTACTGTGCAATCTACTAATAAAAGTTCCAATCAATCAATCAAAAATGTGAAGGAAAAAAGACCCTTTTTTTAATTTCAACCGTACTTCCCGTCAAAAGCCTAAAGACTGACTGCACAGTTCCTGTCTTCACAATAAAAGTGCCGCTCCATCGCGCCTGCGCTTTCAAAATAAGAGTCTCCGAAAGCCAGCGCAAACAAGCTAGCAAGCTACGGAGTTTGCCGCCAATGTATTTCTTGTAAAGTGTATAAAAACGAATATGGAAGCTGGACAAATAAGATGCCAAAAACCGACCACTTTCATGTGGTATTGGACAGAAAGGAATACTTTTTTTCTCTTCCATTCGAAAATGTGGACGTTATTGTCTGATTCCAATCAAAGCAAGTCATCAGAATCAGGTAATACACCAACTTATATTCTTGTCTTCATGAAAGAAAAGAATCTATATGTGTTAAACATGCATGTATATTCATTAAAACACCTTTAACATGTAAACAAAAACGGCAAAATAAATAAATATAAATTATATACTGTATATATCAATGTATGTATATATATATATATATATATATATATATATATATATGATATGTGTGTGTATGTTACTCATCAGTTACTCAGTACTTGAGTAGTTTTTTCACAACATACTTTTTACTTTTACTCAAGTAAATATTTGGGTGACTACTCCTTACTTTTACTTGAGTATTAAATCTCTAAAGTAACAGTACTCTTACTTGAGTACAAATTCTGGCTACTCTACCCACCTCTGCCGTTTACTTGATTTTGTTTAACCAATACCAACAATATCTATATCAAAAGTGTCAAACTCAAGGCCCGGGGGCCAGATCCGGCCCCACAAGTCATCGAATGTGGCTGGGAATAATGTGGATACTTCATCTTTCTTAGTAAATGTTTTCATTGTTTTCCATTTTGACAGAAAAAAAAATGTATGTAATACATGAAATGTACTGATACTTGTGATACTGATTCTCACATGCCAGTGTCAATATTTGGACACATTTGTGTCAGATGTGTCGTGAGAGAATCCCATTTCAGCTATGTCGTGTTGATAAGAAACACAAATGGAAAAAGGCTACAGAGTCTTTTCTGATATCATGTTGGGAGGAACTACTTTTCCTTCCGCCGCTTATTAGTAAGTATCTATTTGAGCGTGCATTCTGACTAAACTGGCTCACTTTACTGTTCTTTGTAACCTCTCAGGCTTTGTGTATGTCTATACTTGCATATTAATTATATTATCTCTATAAGAAGCATTTTTTATCAAATGCCAGAGTTGATTATAAGTAGAGATGTCCGATAATGGCTTTTTTTGCCGACATCCGATATTCCGATATTGTCCAACTCTTAATTACCGATTCCAATATATATATATATATATATATATATATATATATATATATATATATATATATATATATATATATATATATATATATATATATATATATATATATATATATATGTATGTATATGTATGTGTGGGGAAAAAAATCACAAGACTATTTCATCTCTACAGGCCTGTTTCATGAGGGGGGGTACCCTCAATCATCAGGAGATTTTAATGGGAGCATTCGCATACCATGGTTTGTATAGGGCACAGAGTGGGTGGGTACAGGCTGGCCTAGGGGCGTGGTGATTGGCTCATGTGTTACCTAGGAGGTGTTTCCGTCTATGGCGGCATGTTGTTACAATTTCGCTGCGCTTGTTGAGGGATGACAGGTCTGGACGGTAAATAATAAACAGTTTCTCTTTCAAGCATAGGTTGCATCTTTTATTACCACTATTGTAAGGTGTGCTGGATGCAAGAATTTGCCATGTTATTGAATATTCAACATTATTGTCTTTGAGGTCCCAAATGTGTTTGCTGAGTTCTGTGGTATTCCGCAGGTTTTGGTTCCTGAAAGAAGCCTTGTGATTGTTCCATCTGGTTTTGAATTCTCCCTCGGTTAATCCTACATATGTGTCGGATGTGTTAATGTCCTTGCGTGTTACCTTAGATTGGTAGACAACTGATGTTTGTAAGCACCCCCCGTTGAGAGGGCAATCAGGTTTCTTTCGACAGTTACATCCTTTGTTGGTTTTGGAGTCGCTCTGTCCGGGGGTCGACGGCTCATTTGCAATTGTTTTGTTGTGGTTTGAGATGATTTGTCGTATATTGTTCATGCAGCTGTAGCTCAATTTAATGTTGTTCTTGTTGAATACTTTTCTTAGGGTGTTGTCTTTGGGAAAGTGTTTGTCAATCAGATTGAGGAATTTGTGTCCAATGTTCGTTGAGACGTTTTTGCTGTATGGGGGGTTGTACCAGATGATGTCGTTTCGTTTTCTGTTCTTTTTTGGCTGGTTTCCTGGCGTGGGTTCATAGGTGAGGGTGAAATTGTATCCGCTTTCATCAAGGGCTTTTTGGTACGGGGGGGTTGCTTGGTCAAATTCAGCTTTGCTAGATGACAGCATCGATAGCCTTTTATTGATTCCGGTAGGTATTCTTTTCGTGGTGGTGGGTGGGTGGTTGCTGTCATGGTGCACGTATTGGAGTGTTGTGCATATATGTATGTATATATGTATATATATCAGTGACGTGCAGTCACTAGAGGCAGGTGAGGCCCCGCCTCACCTGCCATCATGGAAAGAAAAAAAATGTAAAGAAATGTTTTTTATTAAATTGTTATATGTATCCAGTGATTATACTATAAAGTTATTTTCCATTTAACTTCACCAGTTTTAGATTATTTTTATTCAAAATCGCTGAATTTTCACATTTGCCGTTCAAATACTGAGAAGAGACGGTGCGGTGAACAGCAGCCAGTCGAGGCACGTCACTCAGTGCCTCAACATGGATTGCGCAATGACTGGGCTAACTGCTGGCCTGCTGTGCAGTGAGACTGTATTGCTATATGAACTATATTATACATTTCCATAGTTTAGTTAGCTGAGGTATATAATGTACAGTGTATTTTGTCAACAACTGTATGTGTGTAACGTATTTCTTGTGCTGAGCGATCATAAAACGGCTGCAAAAGACGCACTGGCTGAGGCTCGCCTCCTGCACCCCCGCCGTAGAATTGTTATATCAACTAAAGCCCACACTTAAACTTTCCACGTGCAAGATTGAATCTATTTAAAAAAGTTATTTCATAAGAAGCCAAAAAGTGCAAAAACAATAATGTTGGTGTTGGAGGAGTTGTGAATGACTGCAGGGCCACAACATTAGGTACACCTGCAGACTGCAGGTGCACCTAATTCACAACTCCTCCAACACGAACATTATTGTTTTTGCACTTTTTGGCTTCTTATGAAATAACTTTTGTAACCTATTTTCATGGGCTTTCCTATTTAAGTTCCTGTTATGCGCTGTTATACGGTATATGCCTTGAGCTCTTATTTTGAAGGCGCTAAGAGCGGAAGTGATGTCACGTTGCGGAGGTTTTTGAAAGAAGGTAAATAAAGTGGTCCTCGTGTAAACTGGAGTCTCCGTGTTTGTTATTTTGTAGTTTCATACAGTATAGGCCACATTTATAAACCCTCGGTTACACTTTTTTAAATAGATTCAATCTTGCACGTGGAAAGTTTAAGTGAGGGCTTTAGTTGTGGACTTAATTTCTAAGTAAAGGTAAGACCATAATAACGTTTTTTTTTAATTAAATGTGCTTTTTTGTGTGCTACAGTTTGTATGTGTAAAGTTAAAGTTAAGTTAAAGTACCAATGATAGTCACACACACACCAGGTGTAATGAAATGTGTCCTCTGCATTTGAACCATCCCCTTGATCACCCCCTGGGAGGTGAGGGGAGCAGTGGGCAGTAGCGGCGCGGCGCCCGGGAATAATTTTTGGTGATTTAACCCCCAATTCCAAGCCTTGATGCTGAGTGCCAAGCAGGGAAGAATGCTGGTATGAGCTTTTAAACATAACCCGTTAACTGCTGCCAATCAAATGGTGAATAAGATACTCTTTAGGGTTCATATGTTTGTAAATCTGACTGTGATGAAGTCAGTGCCTCACCAGCCATCAACCTCACCGCACGTCACTGATATATATATATATATATATATATATATATATATATATATATATATATATATATATATATATATATATGTCTTAATAAGGTTATCCAAAAAATAGTGCTCGATACCGTAGTAGAGCGCAATATATGTATGTGTGGGAAAAAAATCACAAGACTATTTCATCTCTACAGGCCTGTTTCATGAGGGGGGTACCCTTAATCATCAGGAGATTTTAATGGGAGCATTCGCATACCATGGTTTATATAGGGCACAGAGTGGGTGGGTACAGGCTGGCGTAGGGGCGTGGTTTTTGGCTCATGTGTTACCAATTTAATGTTGTTCTTGTTGAATACTTTTCTTAGGGTGTTGTCTTTTCCTCAATCTGATTGACAAACACTTTCCCAAAGACAACACCCTAAGAAAAGTATTCAACAAGAACAACATTAAATTGAGCTACAGCTGCATGAACAATATACGACAAATCATCTCAAACCACAACAAAACAATTGCAAATGAGCCGTCGGCCCCCAGACAGAGCGACTCCAAAACCAACAAAGGCTGTAACTGTCGAAAGAAACCTGATTGCCCTCTCAACGGGGGGTGCTTACAAACATCAGTTGTCTACCAATCTAAGGTAATACGCAAGGACATTAACACATCCGACACATATGTAGGATTAACCGAGGGAGAATTCAAAACCAGATGGAACAATCACAAGGCTTCTTTCAGGAACAAAAACCTGCGAAATACCACAGAACTCAGCAAACACATTTGGGACCTCAAAGACAATAATGTTGAATATTCAATAACATGGCAAATTCTTGCATCCAGCACACCTTACAATAGTGGTAATAAAAGATGCAACCTATGCTTGAAAGAGAAACTGTTTATTATTTACCGTCCAGACCTGTCATCCCTCAACAAGCGCAGCGAAATTGTAACAGCATGCCACCATAGACGGAAACACCTCCTAGGTAACACATGAGCCAATCACCACGCCCCTACGCCAGCCTGTACCCACCCACTCTGTGCCCTATATAAACCATGGTATGCGAATGCTCCCATTAAAATCTCCTGATGATTGAGGGTACCCCCCCTCATGAAACAGGCCTGTAGAGATGAAATAGTCTTGTGATTTTTTTCCCCACACATACATATATATATATATATATATATATATATATATATATATATATATATATATATATATATATATATATATATATATATATATATAGTCTTAATAAGGTTATCCAAAAAATAGTGCTCGATACCGTAATAGAGCGCAATATATGTATGTGTGGGAAAAAAATCACAAGACTACTTCATCTCTACAGGCCTGTTTCATGAGGGGTTCCCTCAAATCTCCTGATGATTGAGGGAACCCCTCATGAAACAGGCCTGTAGAGATGAAGTAGTCTTGTGATTTTTTTCCCACACATACATATATATATATATATATATATATATATATATATATATATATATATATATATATATATATATATATATATATATATATATATATATATATTTCCTCTTCGGCCCGGAGGACACAACGTCCACAGTTTCCAAAAACAATTTGAAATGTGGACTCGTCAGACCACAGAACACATTATTCACTTTTCATCAGTCCATTTTAGATGAGCTCGGGCCCATAGTTATTATACAATAGCCACTTTATTTTGTTCAACTTTTTTTTTTATGTAACATTCAATACCACAAATGTAATGCATCATCTGATTTACAACAATACCCCGATAGGGACGGATGGAATCTAGTATCGCTATAAAACATTTTCTCTTCTATAATCTATTGTTAAAGTGTCGGATCGAAAATCGGATCCGATCTAAGGCCAAAAGTATTGATCGGGACATCTCTCGTATTAACATTTGATCTTTTTCTTGCTTATACCGTCTGACTTTGAAAAGTATTTCTAACTTTCTTTGACCCCATCCATGGTGGATTGTTTTGCAGTCATGCTCAAAAAAAGAGAAGTGGTTACCAACTTGTGGGATTTTTTTTTTGTTAAAGTACTTCCACGGAATGATACGTGGGCAAACGGACTGAGACTACAGTATCCCGATTGTCACACTTATAAAATGTAATCACAGTGGTGCTTTTGTTGCTAGCTAACGTAATTGATTGAGACTTTTATTAGTAGATTGCACAGTACAGTACATATTCCGTACAATTGACCACTAAATGGTAACACCCCAATAAGTTTTTACACTTGTTTAAGTCGGGGTCCACTTAAATTGATTCATGGTACAAATATATACTATCAGCATAATACAGTCATAACACAAGTTAATCATCAGAGTATATACATTGAATTATTTACATTATTTACAATCCGGGGGGTTAGGGTTAGGGTTAGGGTTGGGGGGGCGGTAAGGTTAGGTTGGGTTGCTATCAGCATACAATTGAACAATTGAAACGTCCTGTGTGCTTTTTCCTCCTGTATAACAGGTTAGTTTTGGTGAATCAACTCACTGAATAATATCCATGTGATCTTTATAAGTTTAAGTACACATTCTGACGGTGGAGCCTAACTCTAAAGTGTTTGTGAGTTGTAGTTTGTATTTGTGAATGAATGCAGTGCACAGCTGCAGTAATCAATACAAAATGGCGACGTGAGTACGCAATGTTTATATAGGAACTTCTGATCCTAATTCAGACTCCCAAATTAGAGCTCCCGTTTTCTTATTGATTTTATAATGTATATTTGTATAATGTGTGTGTTCTGAAATAGTCACAGAGAATAGAACAAGGATGGACAATTCAACCCTTAGCTCAACAATGAGTAGATGAGTGTTATGTGTGTGTATATGTGTAAATAAATGAACACTGAAATTCAAGTATTTCTTTTATTTATATATATATATATATATATATATATATATATAATAAAATATATATATATATATATATATATATACGGGTGTCACCACCTCCAAAGTTATGGTACTCCCGTATACTAAAGTAATGTCCGATCATTACCTTATAAAATTCGAAGTTCTGACTCATTGTCAACAAACTAATAATATTAATAACTGCTATAGCAGCCGCAACATTAATGCTGCCACAACGATGACTCTTGCTGACCTACTGCCTTCGGTAATGGCACCATTCCCAAATTATGTCGGCTCTATTGATAACCTAACTAACAACTTTGACAATGCCCTGCGCGAAACCATTGATAGTATAGCACCGCTAAAACAAAAAAGGGCCCCTAAAAGGCGCACCCCATGGTTTACAGAAGAAACCAGAGCTCATAAATTATCATGTAGAAAGTTGGAACGCAAATGGCGCGCGACCAAGCTTGAGGTTTTCCATCAAGCATGGAGTGATAGTTTAATATCGTATAAACGCATGCTTACCTTAGCTAAAGCTAAATATTACTCAAATCTCATCCGCCTCAACAAAAACGACCCTACATTTTCGTTTAGTACAGTAGCATCGCTAACCCAACAAGGGACTCCTCCCAATAGCTCCACCCACTCGGCAGATGACTTTATGAATTTCTTTAATAAGAAAATTGAACTCATTAGAAAGGACATTAAAGATAACGCATCCCAGCTATATATATATATATATATATATATATATATATTAACCACGCCCCCCACCCCCCACCTCCCGAAATCGGAGGTCTCAAGGTTGGCAAGTATGTGTTAGCATCATACTGAGCTATTATACGGAATGTCTGGGTGGAGCCACACAAGGATGCACTGCAATATTAGGTGTCATCCTCCTGTGTGGTGTGCTTGTTTGGAGCTTGTGGTCAATGCTGCAGATGTGTGTGTGTGAGTGAGTGTGTGTGTGTTTGTGTTTGTGGTATGCGAGCGACATTCCTTTCCCATATGGACTCATCACAGTGGCTTTGTCGCCCGGTGTTTTTTGTGTCAACAAACAGGTTGGCCGGCTTTCTGGTGAGAGGAGAGCCAGAGGGCACACAACCAGACGGCAACGTCCTCTAGCCTACCAGCTAGCTAGCTATCATTCATTTGCTCACATACTCGGTGACCTTTTCTCAACGTGCTTCTTCCCCTTTCCGGTTTCGGTTTGTGTCCAAGTGTGGAGGTTGTAGGTATCGTCAGCGGCATAGTTGCTGCAAAAGGGTATCATTACAACATTTATGAAATTAAGTTCTTATGCAAACAGAAGCACACTTGGGGCGGTATAGCTCGGTTGGTAGAGTGGCCGTGCCAGCAACTTGAGGGTTCCAGGTTCGATCCCCGCTTCCGCCATCCTAGTCACTGCCGTTGTGTCCTTGGGCAAGACACTCTACCCACCTGCTCCCAGTGCCACCCACACTCATACCTGCCAACTACTCCGGTTTTCCCGTAATTAGTACGGTTTTCATCAACCTATTCCGGGTTACGGTTGCAATGATAAAAAAATTTTTTTTTTAAGTTTTATTCACGAAATCGCGTAACAACAATGACAATCGACACTGCTTCCCGTAACTTCCTATCGAGCCATTCCGAATGCCATGCGCGAGGCTATTTATAGCACCGCTGCCAAGCACGAGGCACCAGTTGTTATTGTTTCCAAACGAGCGAACGATCATGGAATCAGCCGGAGAAAAATCGCAAACGAGTCTTAAACCGAAAAGAAAACCGCAGTCATTCCGTGAAGAATATTCAAAAGCCTATCCGGGAATAATTATCCGTTCCAAAAAGGGTGAAAACTACGCGAATTGCACCTTGTGCAGACAAGATTTTTTCGATCGGACACGGAGGAATTAGCGATGTAAAAGACCACGTTGGGACAAAAAAACACAAGTCTAATGCCGTTGCTAGCGATACAAGTGGAAAACTTTCAACGTTTTTCGTCGCCCAAACAGATTCTTTGGATGTGATAAATGCCGAAGTTTTATTTACGGAGGCAATAATTGAGCATGGACTAGAATAAATTTGGATTTTAGCCACAAAAAGGTAATGACACCAATGTTATCTATTGGAATTGTTTAGTACTGTTATACTGTTAAAAGTGTTTGTACTATTTATGCTTTCAAGTCCAAGTTGAAGAAATCTTGTTAAATGTTGACAGCATAACTACCAAAATACAGAAGTATGTCCTTAATATTTTTGCAGTGCTATTTCTGTTGAAAAGTTCAAATGATTACATTAGAGATGTGATGTGCCACTTTTCAAGTGTCTGATGGCTTCAATTAATTTTCATGAATTTTTCATATTTTGAATTCTTTTGAAAGGCTTACAAAAAAAACTACATTTGAATTGTAATTCCATGCTATTGACAGGACTATTAATTTTAATGAAGTTAGCTTACCATGTTTACAGTATGATAATTGTGATAGAAATGTGAATTTTAGGCACAGAATATTGTTTACAATTGAACAAGGCAGTAGATTATACAAGCTTGGACAGAAAGTTAATAATGACACCAATTTTTTTTTGAATGGAATTGTTTAGTACTGTTTTACCATTTGTTTACTGTAAAAAGTGTTTATACTTTCAATTAACAAATTGCAGTCTTGTGAAAGGTTGACAGGATAACTGGCATTAACTGTCAAAATAATTTCAAACTATTGAAGTTAGCTTACAGAATAAACATGTCAATCAACCCATATGATTTTTGCTGTAATATTTTTGTTTTGAAAAGTCACTGTGACTGATAGAAAAGTGATGGTTTTAGCAACATTTTAACCTGTCTGAATGCAATCAATCATTTTGCGTCGGGGGGCGAACCTGAACCCCCCACCAGGACTTTGTCCTGGACCTACCGGGGCCTGCGGCCCCTGGACCCTGGCTACTAGGTTTTTCTGATTTCAAAAGTTGGCAGGTATGTGTTACTAGCAGAGGTGGGACCAAGTCATTGTTTTGCAAGTCACAAGTATGTCTCAAGTCTTTGCCCTCAAGTCCGAGTCAAGTCCCGAGTCAAGACAGGCAAGCCCCGAGTCAAGTCCAAAGTCAAGACTGGAAAGTCTCAAGTCAAGTCCTAAGTCCTGCATTTTGAGTTTCGAGTCCTTTCAAGTCCTTTTAACCACAGACTAATATATTAACACAGATTGTGTATGCTTTTCAAACGCTGTATTTATTTATTAAAACAAGTGCATTTTAAATTGCAGGAAAGAAAATTGTGCTGACATTGCACTTTATAATAGCACTATTAACCAGTCATTTTAAACATTAACTCATTCCTTTACAGAACAAACACATTGAAAAATAAAGTGCAAATGTACTTATTTGTACAAAAGTGTTAACATTGAAAAAACATGACATATACGTGAACATAACAAAAAAGTTGTACTTTTTATATGTCAGGGCCCTATGCTGCATTGCATTTGCAAAAGACCAAATTAGCCAAGAGTCTGTCAGTCATTTGTGCACGATGGGGGCGTAGTATGGTGCCACCATGGCTGAAAACTCGCTCCACTGGAGCACTGGAGGCAGGCACTGCCAAGACTCTCATGGCCACTCGGAACAGTGAAGGAAGAGTCTTCATGTTCAATGCCCAGAACAAAAGGGGGGAGAGAGTTGTTTTGGGTTGGTGCACTACTTGTAAGTGTATCTTGTGTTTTTTATGTTGATTTAATTAAAAAAAGAAAAAAAAAATATATATATATTTCTTGTGCGGCCCGATACCAATTGATCCACGGACCAGTAGCGGGCCGCGGCCCGGTGGTTGGGGACCACTGAGGTAAACAACCAACAGTATGTCAGAAAGCTAGCTAAAACGGTACACATATTCATAATATAGTATACATTTTAACTGACCTTTATTTTACTATTTTTGTCTTTTTTTAGGTGGCTAAAATACGCGGTGCTGCTGACCGCCGTCTAACGTTACGTGTGATATATTGACTAACGTAACCCTGCTTAAAAAAAATCACTGAACAAAAAGTATGAATAAGGTAGTGAACTGCAACAGATTCCCGTGTTTGCAATAACGTTATAACGTTAGCAGTGAGTTTACAGCCTCACTGATTTAACTACACAGCAAATAAAAGTCACGTTACTTAGCCAATAAACGTTATCTTACATTCAAAACTTACCGTTCTTTGTGCAACTTCAAATGCCGGACGAAGTTGGAAGTTGTTGCCTCTCCATCAGTCATTTTCGAACCGCATGTGTTGCATACTGCAAACCGTTTTGTGTTGACCACCTCGTAATTTTTATACCCAAACGAAATTATTTTAGGTATCATTTTTTGTTCACTGGCGTGTGGTTTGGACATGTCTTCTTCGTTGGTTGTCCTGCAATTTGATTGGATGAATGCTGTGTGATGAAAACAAAGTAGATCTAATTTGATTGGCTGTTGTACTGAGAGCACACCAGCTGACACACGCAACGCTGATAGACAAGTACACAATGAAAAATACGGAGCGCTCCCGAATAACTTTTTCATCTTTGGGTTTTGGGGAAAGTAGCAAGTCATGTCAAGTCATGTCAATTCAAAAGGCTCAAGTCCAAGTGAAGTCACAAGTCAAGTCATTGATGTTCAAGTCTAAGTCGAGTTGCAAGTCTTTTTACATTTTGTCAAGTCGAGTCTAAAGTCATCAAATTCATGACTCGAGTCTGACTCGAGTCCAAGTCATGTGACTCGAGTCCACACCTCTGGTTACTAGTAGTTGACTGGGAGGTGTTTATTATCATTTGGGGAGAGTCTGCTGCCTGATGATTACCTGCTAAATGCTAAGCTCTGAATACGCACTGCTGATTGGCTGTTACCGCTCTGTGTGTAACCAATCAGATGGTTGTGTGGGTGGGACAATGCTGGGTGTGTGTAGAGGACTGACAGAAGCAGATGCAGAAGGAAGCGGAGGAGGCTACTTAATATGTTCGTGTGGAAACTCGTTCGGTACACCTCCGAACCGAACCGAAACCCCCGCACCGAAACGGTTCAATACAAATACACGTACCGTTACACCCCTACCATTTACACAACGTGACAACTTCACTGGTTTTGGGTTTTGTATTATTGCCATAATAATAATAATAACCGTGATAATTAGTATCCATGACACAAAATATTCATATCGTTACATTCTTATTTGTGATGTAAGTTGTGAGCAGACATTTATGAGATTTGGTTGCTTACTAAAGGAAGTATAAACCCTCGGGCCGCTTGATCCGCTATCATCATCTGATTGTAGAATTCTGGCGCTGATTCAATTTAGTATCGGTCCGATATTTCCAGAGGTGGGTAGTAACGCGCTACATTTACTCCGTTACATCTACTTGAGTAACTTTTGGGATACATTGTACTTATAAGAGTAGTTTTAATGCAACATACTTTTACTTTTACTTGAGTATATTTATAGAGAAGAAACGCTACTTTTACTCCGCTACTTTTATCTACATTCAGCTCGCTACTCGCTACTAATTTTTATCGATCTGTTAATGCACGCTTTGTTTGTTTTGGTCTGTCAGACAGACCTTCAAAGTGCCTGCCTTACTGGTGACGTTTCACTTCGTTCCACCAATCAGATGCAGTCACTGGTGACGTTGGACCAATCAAACAGAGCCAGGTGGTCACATGACCTGACTTAAACAAGTTGAAAAACTTATTGGGGTGTTACCATTTAGTGGTCAATTGTACGGAATGTGTACTGTACTGTGCAATCTAATCATAAAAGTTCCAATCAATCAATCAAAAGTGTGAAGGAAAAAATATACTTTTTTTATTTCAACCGTACATCCCGTCAAAAGCCTAAAGACTGACCGCACATGAGGACGTTCCTGTCTTCACAATAAAAGTGCCGCTCCATCGCGCCTGCGCTTTCAAAACAAGAGTCTCCGAAAGCCAGCGCAAACAAGCTAGCAAGCTACGGAGTTTGACGCCAATATATTTCTTGTAAAGTGTATAAAAACGAATATGGAAGCTGGACAAATAAGATGCCAAAAACCCACCACTTTCATGTGGTATTAGACAGAAAGGAGGAACTTTTCTTCTCCTCCATTTGAAAACGTGGACGTTATCATCACCACTGTCTGATTACAATCAATGCAAGTCATCAGAATCAGGTAATACACCAACTTATATTCTTGTCTTCATGAAAGAAAGGAATCTATATGTTAAACATGCATGTATATTCATTAAAACACCTTTAACAGTAAACAAAAACAGCAAAATAAATACATATAAATGATATACTGTATATATCAATGTATATGTATGTATGTATATATATATATATATATATATATATATATATATATATATATTAGAGATGCGCGGTTTGCGGGCACAACCGCGGAGTCCGCGGATTATCCGCGGATCGGGCGGATGAAATTAAAAAAAAATTGATTTTATCCGCGGGTCGGGTCGGGTCGGGTCGGGCGGTTGAAATAAAAAAAAATTAGATTTTAAATAGATTCAGGCGGGTGGCAGTTAAACCAATTGGGAAATATATATACATAGTTAAATGTTGTTACCCACATACGAAAAACGAGCAGGCACCTGCAGCATATGCCACAACAGAAGAAGAAAAAGAAAAAGAGATGGACACTTTTACGGAGCGGAGAAGGGACGCCTCGCCGGGGTCCGGGACCGAGGCCCCTTCCCCCGAGAGGGCCCCACCGGGAGCCGTAGCTGAGGCGATCCGTGAGAAGGGCCCGACGCACGTCCAGGGTCACCACCGCGCCCACCGCACCGACACCCCGCCGCGGCCGGCGTCACGCGCAGCAGGTAAGCAGCTTACCTGCCCGCCACCCCCGTGGCCGGGGGCTCGTAACAGGGGTCACTCCGCGCGCTCCGCCCGCGCAGCTTACCTGCCCGCCACCCCCGTTGCCGGGGGCGCGTAACAGGGGTCACTCCGCGCGCAGTGCGCTCACGAAAGGGGTGGGGCTCACCCTGGTTGATATAGACAGCAGGACGGTGGCCATGGAAGTCGGAACCCGCTAAGGAGTGTGTAACAACCCACCTGCCGAATCAACTAGCCCTGAAAATGGATGGCGCTGGAGCGTCGGGCCCATACGCGGCCGTCGCCGGCAGCGAGACGCGCTTGGAGGTGCGCTCAGCGCGGCTCCCATATGATTGCGCACTGGTGTGCGTCTGGGTCGTGACAGCGTGGCACGCGAATGTCTGTGCTGCATTGGATCAGTCTCCTTTCTTTAACAGGCAAAAGCTTTATAACCTCACTAATGCCTTGCATCGTCTATATTAGATATATAACAACGGGCGGGTGCGGTTCTGATCAAATGTTACATCGGGTGGATGGCGGATGGTTGACGACTTTCTGATGCGGTTGCGGATGAAATAATTGCCTATCCGCGCATCTCTAATATATATATATATGTCTTAATAAGGTTATCCAAAAAATAGTGCTCGATACCGTAGTAGAGCGCAATATATGTATGTGTGGGAAGAAAAAATAAATCACAAGACTATTTCATCTCTACAGGCCTGTTTCATGAGGGGTTCCCTCAATCATCAGGAGATTTTCTGATCTCCTGATGATTGAGGGAACCCCCTATGTACCACACATACATATATATATACTGTATATATATATATATATATATATATATATATATATATATATATATATATATATATATATATATATATATATATATGATATGAGTGTGTATGTTACTCATCAGTTACTCAGTACTTGAGTAGTTTTTTCACAACATACTTTTTTACTTTTACTCAAGTAAATATTTGGGTGACTACTCCTTACTTTTACTTGAGTAATAAATCTCTAAAGTAACAGTACTCTTACTTGAGTACAATTTCTGGCTACTCTACCCACCTCTGGATATTTCACAAGTAAACAATACAAAGCAAAGTTTTATTATATGGAATTTTACGTTAACGGAAAAGCAGAACGTGATCAAAGTCACTTTTGTTGAAAACCTGCTTGCCAGTAAGAGACTTCAAATACCGTATTTTCCGCACTATTAGCCGCACCTAAAAACCACAAATTTACTCAAAAGCTGACAGTGCGGCTTATAACCCGGTGCGCTTTATATATGGATTAATATTAAGATTCATTTTCATAAAGTTTCGGTCTCGCAACTACGGTAAACCGCCGCCATCTTTTTTCCCCGTAGAAGAGGAAGTGCTTCTTCTTCTACGCAAGCAACCGCCAAGGTAAGCACCCGCCCCCATAGAACAGGAAGCGCTTCTTCTTCTACTGTAAGCAACCACCCGCCCCCGTAGAAGAAGAAGAAGCGCGCGGATATTACGTTTCATTTCCTTTGTGTGTTTACATCTGTAAAGACCACAAAATGGCTCCTACTAAGCGACAGGTTTCCGGTTCATGAAAAGACGCAATCTCTCCATCCGCACACGGACTACTATTTCACAGCAACTGCCTAAAGACTTTCAAGAAAAGCTGGCTACTTTCTGTGCATATTGTAAAAACAAGATAGCTGATAAAAAAGATCCGACCAGAGAACATTATCAACATGGACGAGGTTCCACTGACTTTTGATATTCCTGTGAACCGCACTGTGGATACAACGGGAGCACGTACGGTGAATATTCGCACCACAGGGAATGAGAAGTCATCCTTCACTGTGGTTCTAGCTTGCCATGCTAATGGCCAGAAACTTCCACCCATGGTGATTTTCAAAAGGAAGACCTTGCCAAAAGAGACCTTTCCAGCCGGCGTCATCATAAAAGCTAACTCGAAGGGATGGATGGATGAAGAAAAGATGAGCGAGTGGTTAAGGGAAGTTTACGCGAAGAGGCCGGGTGGCTTTTTTCCACGCAGCTCCGTCCATGTTGATATACGACTCCATGCGCGCCCACATCACGCTGGTTTTTAATATATTATTAAAGTTTGACTGACCTATCTGACTGTTTTTTTGACATTCCTTTAGCGCAGTTAGATGCGGCTTACAACGCCCCGGCTTATAGGTGGACAAAGTTTTGAAATATGCCGTTCATTGAAGGGCGCGGCTTATAACCCAGGGCGCCTTATGGTGCGGAAAATACGGTAGTCTTCTGACATGTGTGACAAGCCTACGGCGTCCGCTGTCACCTCGGCCAAATAAACCCCCCCCCGTGTATCAGACCACCCCACATCGCCCCCCCTATCATGCCAGCTGCTTGAGTGACGGCTGTGGGCTACGCCTTGTCTTGTGTGGTGTGCTCGTCCTGAGTGCCAGAAAGTGAGCCGGCGCATCAGGGTGACTTTGTGTTTTATTTGTGGACTCAGCTGACGCGGGTCAGACGCCGGGCCTTTTCTCACTAGAAGCTCAAGTGACTCTCTGGGGTGAGCGTTGGTCCCCCAGGGGTCTCGCTTCCTCTGAAATATTGACTCAACACCACAGGGGGAAGACACACACACACACACACACACACACACTCTCTGGGTGCCTTTTCCATTACACAATGTCTCTATTTTGGTTGCTACAGTGATCCGCTGTGACTAATGAACGCTGTGGGACGTTGTTGACTTAAACCCGTCGTCATCAAAGTGAACTCTAATGGAATCTTTTCCACAACATGACATCACTGGAGTGACATTAAGTAAGGCTCCTGTTCATATTATTTTGCATAAGTTTCACAGCAACAGCTGAGTGGCAACATTTTGCAGCGCATGTACTGCTGCATGCAAGTGATAAAAGTGTTTAAAAAACAACTAAATCGGGAGGTTGCCTACAGCCACAGCTGTTAGTACCAGAGGTGGGACCAAGTCATTGTTTTGCAAGTCACAAGTAAGTCTCAAGTCTTTGCCCTCAAGTCCGAGTCAAGTCCCGAGTCAAGACTGGAAAGTCTCAAGTCAAGTCCCAAGTCCTGCATTTTGAGTTTCGAGTCCTTTCAAGTCCTTTTAACCACAGACTAATATATTAACACAGATTGTGTATGCTTTTCAAACGCTGTATTTATTTATTAAAACAAGTGCATTTTAAATTGCGGGAAAGAAAATTGTGCTGACATTGCACTTTATAATAGCACTATTAACCAGTCATTTGAAACATTAACTCATTCCTTTACAGAACAAACACATTGAAAAATAAAGTGCAAATGTACTTATTTGTACAAAAGTGTTAACGTTGAAAAAAACATGACATATACGTGAACATAACAAAAAAAGTTGTACTTTTTATATGTCAGGGCCCTATGCTGCATTGCATTTGCAAAAGACCAAATTAGCCAAGAGTCTGTCAGTCATTTGTGCACGATGGGGGCGTAGTATGATGCCACCATGGCTGAAAACTCGCTCCACTGGAGCACTGGAGGCAGGCACTGCCAAGACTCTCATGGCCACTCGGAACAGTGAAGGAAGAGTCTTCATGTTCAATGCCCAGAACAAAAGGGGGGAGAGAGTTGTTTTGGGTTGGTGCACTACTTGTAAGTGTATCTTGTGTTTTTTATGTTGATTTAATTAAAAAAAGAGGAAAAACATTTTTTTTATTTCTTGTGCGGCCCGATACCAATCGATCCACGGACCAGTACCGGGCCGCGGCCCAGTGGTTGGGGACCACTGAGGTAAACAACCAACAGTATGTCAGAAAGCTAGCTAAAACGGTACACATATTCATAATATAGTATACATTTTAACTGACCTTTATTTGACTATTTTTGTCTTTTTTTAGGTGGCTAAAATACGCGGTGCTGCTGACCGCCGTCTAACGTTACGTGTGATATATTGACTAACGTAACCCTGCTTGAAAAAAATCACTGAACAAAAAGTACGAATAAGGTAGTGAACTGCAACAGATTCCCGTGTTTGCAATAACGTTATAACGTTAGCAGTGAGTTTACAGCCTCACTGATTTAACTACACAGCAAATAAAAGTCACGTTACTTAGCCAATAAACGTTATCTTACATTCAAAACTTACCCTTCTTTGTGCAACTTCAAATGCCGGACAAAGTTGGAAGTTGTTGCCTCTCCATCAGTCATTTTGGAACCGCATGTGTTGCATACTGCAAACCGTTTTGTGTTGACCACCTCGTAATTTTTATACCCAAACGAAATTGTTTTAGGTATCATTTTTTGTTCACTGGCGTGTGGTTTGGACATGTCTTCTTCCTTGGTTGTCCTGCAATTTGATTGGATGAATGCTGTGTGATGAAAACAAAGTAGATGTAATTTGATTGGCTGTTGTACTGAGAGCACACCAGCTGACACACGCAACGCTGATAGACAAGTACACAATGAAAAATACGGAGCGCTCCCGAATAACTTTTTCATCTTTGGGTTTTGGGGAAAGTAGCAAGTCATGTCAAGTCATGTCAATTCAAAAGGCTCAAGTCCAAGTGAAGTCACAAGTCATTGATGTTAAAGTCGAAGTCGAGTTGCAAGTCTTTTTACATTTTGTCAAGTCGAGTCTAAAGTCATCAAATTTATGACTCGAGTCTGACTCGAGTCCAAGTCATGTGACTCGAGTCCACACCACTGGTTAGTACTATTTAATTTTTGACTGGGCACTAATTAGATACTGCAAGAGTTACTTGCTTTTGTGATGACTCCAGTAGAGTCTGGAGGTGTTATTTGGAAAACGTACAATTCTCTTTTTTTCTTCTTCTTGTTGTTGCCTTGTCCTGAAGAGATTTTCTCCTGGGTTCTGATTGGCTAAGATGCACCTTGAAGGAGGTGGGTTTTTACAGTGAGGCGCATATTTGTAACAGTGTTCAAGTTGTTTATACGGCCACCCTCATTGTGACCTGTATGGCTGTTGACCAAGTATGCTTGCATTCACTTGTGCGTGTGAAAAGCCGTAGATATTATGTGTTTGGGACGGCACGCCTTTAAGGTTTATTGGCGCTCTGTACTTCTCCCTACGTCCGTGTACCACTCCGTACAGCGGCGTTTTAAAAAGTCATACATTTTGCTTTTTGAAACCGATACCGATAATTTCCGATGTCACATTTTAAAGCATTTATCGGCCGATAATTTCTAATTAAAATGTCTTTCAAAAATGATTGTGAATGATAGGCAAAATTCCCCCCCAAAAGTGCAGTTCCTCTTTAAGTAACGCCACTTGTTGTTTTGGAATTACACCTTTAAATGTTTTAATGTAGACTAAGGGGATCGCCAATATACAAACCCCGTTTCCATATGAGTTGGGAAATGGTGTTAGATGTAAATATAAACGGAATACAATGATTTGCAAATCCTTTTCAACCCATATTCAGTTGAATATGCTACAAAGACAACATATTTGATGTTCAAACTCATAAACTTTATTTTTTTTTTTGCAAATAATAATTAACTTAGAATTTCATGGCTGCAACACGTGCCAAAGTAGTTGGGAAAGGGCATGTTCACCACTGTGTTACATGGCCTTTTCTTTTAACAAACTCATTAAACGATTGGGAACTGAGGAAGCTAATTGTTGAAGCTTTGAAAGTGGAATTCTTTCCCATTCTTGTTTTATGTAGAGCTTCAGTCGTTCAACAGTCTGGGGGTCTTTTACGCTTCATAATGCGCCACACATTTTCGATGGGAGACAGGTCTGGACTGCAGGCGGGCCAGGAAAGTACCCGCACTCTTTTTTTTACGAAGCCACGCTGTTGTAACATGTGCTGAATGTGGCTTGGCATTGTCTTGCTGAAATAAGCAGCGGCGTCCATGAAAAAGACGGCGCTTAGATGGCAGCATATGTTGTTCCAAAACCTGTATGTACCTTTCAGCATTAATGGTGCCTTCACAGATGTGTAAGTTACCCATGCCTTGGGCACTAATGCACCCCCATACCATCACACATGCTGGCTTTTGAACTTTGCGTCAGATGGTTCGCTTCCCCTTTGGTCCGGATGACTCGATGTCGAATATTTCCAAAAACAATTTGAAATGTGGACTCGTCAGACCACAGAACACTTTTCCACTTTGCATGAGTCCATCTTAGATGATCTCGGGCCCAGAGAAGCCGACAGCGTTTCTGGGTGTTGTTGATAAATGGCTTTGGCTTTGCATTGTAGAGCTTTAACTTGCACTTACAGATGTAGCGACCAACTGTATTTAGTGACAGTGGTTTTCTGAAGTGTTCCTGAGCCCATGTGGTGATATCCTTTAGAGATTGATGTCTGTTTTTGATACAGTGCTGTCTGAGGGATCGAAGGTCACGGTCATTCAATGTTGGTTTCACGTGGAGTGATTTCTCCAGATTCTCTGAACCTTTTGATGATATTATGAACCATAGATGTTGAAATCCCTAAATTTCTTTCAATTGCACTTTGAGAAACGTTGTTCTTAAACTGTTCGACTATTTGCTCACGCAGTTGTGGACAAAGGGGTGTACCTCGCCCCATCCTTTCTTGTGAAAGACTGAGCATTTTTTTGGGAAGCTGTTTTTATACCCAATCATGGCACCCACCTGTTCCCAATTAGCCTGCACACCTGTGGGATGTTCCAAATAAGTGTTTGATGAGCATTCCTCAACTTTATCAGTATTTATTGCCACCTTTCCCAACTTCTTTGTCACGTGTTGCTGGCATCAAATTCTAAAGTTAATGATTATTTGCAAAAAAAAAAAAAAAAATGTTAATCAGTTTGAACATCAAATATGTTGTCTTTGTAGTGCATTCAACTGAATATGGCTTGAAAAGGATTTGCAAATCATTGTATTCCATTTATATTTACATCTAACACAATTTCCCAACTCATATGGAAACGGGGTTTGTACTTGTGACGGTGGGGGAGTGGCTAGGGGTGGGGTTAATGTAACGTCATCATATCATTTGCATAGGGACGGCGTGGCGCAGTGGGAGAGAGGGCGTGCGCAACCCGAGGGTCCCTGGTTCAATCCCCACCTAGTACCAACCTCGTCATGTCCGTTGTGTCCTGAGCAAGACACTTCACCCTTGCTCCTGATGGGTGCTGGTTAGCGCCTTGCATGGCAGCTCCCTCCATCAGTGTGAGAATGTGTGTGTGAATGGGTAAATGTGGAAGTAGTGTCAAAGCGCTTTGAGTACCTTGAAGGTAGAAAAGCGCTATACAAGTACAACCCATTTATCATTTATTTATAATCGCTGATAATGTATAAACGCGTAGATTTTCTTTAAAAAGGCTAAAAAACAAATATACATACATTTAAAAACAAATCTAGGTTGTTAGTAATTCTTATTACCGTATTTTCCGCACCATAAGGCGCCCTGGGTTATAAGCCGCGCCTTCAATGAACGGCATATTTCAAAACTTTGTCCACCTATAAGCCGCCCCGTGTTATAAGCCGCATCTAACTGCGCTAAAGGAATGTCAAAAAAACAGTCAGATAGGTCAGTCAAACTTTAATAATATATTAAAAACCAGCGTGATGTGGGCGCGCATGGAGTCGTATATCAACATGGACGGAGCTGCGTGAAAAAAGCCACCCGGCCTCTTCGCGTAAACTTCCCTTAACCACTCGCTCATCTTTTCTTCATCCATCCATCCCTTCGAGTTAGCTTTTATGATGACGCCGGCTTGCCCAAAGGTCTCTTTGGGCAAGGTCTTCCTTTTGAATATCACCATGGGTGGAAGTTTCTGGCCATTAGCATGGCAAGCTAGAACCACAGTGAAGGATGACTTCTCATTCCCTGTGGTGCGAATATTCACCGTACGTGCTCCCGTTGTATCCACAGTGCGGTTCACGGGAATATCAAAAGTCAGTGGAACCTCGTCCATGTTGATAATGTTCTCTGGCCGGATCTTTTTTTCAGCTATCTTGTTTTTACAATATGCACGGAAAGTAGCCAGCTTTTCTTGAAAGTCTTTAGGCAGTTGCTGTGAAATAGTAGTCCGTGTGCGGATGGAGAGATTGCGTCTTTTCATGAACCGGAAACCTGTCGCTTAGTAGGAGCCATTTTGTGGTCTTTACAGATGTAAACACACAAAGGAAATGAAACGTAATATCCGCGCACTTCTCCTTCTTCTACGCGGGCGGGTGGTTGCTTACAGTAGAAGAAGAAGCGCTTCCTCTTCTATGGGGGCGGGTGCTTACCTTGGCGGTTGCTTGCGTAGAAGAAGAAGCACTTCCTCTTCTACGGGGAAAAAAGATGGCGGCTGTTTACCGTAGTTGCGAGACTGAAACTTTATGAAAATGAATCTTAATATTAATCCATATATAAAGCGCACCGGGTTATAAGCCGCACTGTCAGCTTTTGAGTAAATTTGTGGTTTTTAGGTGCGGCTAATAGTGCGGAAAATACGGTAACATATTTCTTTCTTGTATTGTTTTTTTATTGACCCGTGCCACAGTCCCTAATATTTGCACATTTCACATTTTGTAGATTGCTGTCCGCGGGTATATTTGCGATACATAAATATTAGGGGTGTAACGGTACGTGTATTTGTATTGAGCCGTTTCGGTACGGGGGTTTCGGTTCGGTTCGGAGGTGTACCGAACAAGTTTCCACACGAACATATTAAGTAGCCGCCTAGGCTAAAGTCTTAACAAGCTGCTCCGCTTCCTTCTGCCTCTGTCTCTGTAAGTCCTCTACACACACCCAGCATTGTCCCACCCACACAACCATCTGATTGGTTACACACAGAGCGGTAACAGCCAATCAGCAGTGCGTATTCAGAGCGCATGTAGTCAGTGCTAAGCGTTTAGCAGGCAATCATCAGGCCGCAGACTCTCCCCAAATGATAATAAACACCTCCCAGTCAACTACTAGTAACATCACTATGAGCCCGTTGACCTTCTAGAAATATAAAAAGGCAGCTCAGCTCGCTCGCAGTCCTGGCTTGAGGTGAAGGCTGATTCGCTTTTAGCGTAACGTTAGCTCATTTTGCGGTGTGTGTGTGTGTGTGTGTGTGTGTGTGTGTGTGTGTGTGTGTTACGGACAGCAAAGCCCTGTCTGTCTGTTATTTCACTTGACCTTTTTCTGTGTTGATTGAGCTGTGTTGAAGCAGCAAAAAAAGGACATTATGTTAAATGAAGAGTTTCTGTCTCTGATAGTTGATATAATAATGTAAGTGCATCATTAAGCCTACATGAACTCCATGGTGTTCAGGGATGAATAGTCTCTCCTATTGCTATTGTACCATTTTTTTCAGCTATAGTTACTAGAGATGCGCGGTTTGCGGGCACAACCGCGGAGTCCGCGGATTATCCGCGGATCGGGCGGATGAAATTAAAAAAAATTAGATTTTATCCCTGCGATGAGGTGGCGACTTGTCCAGGGTGTACCCCGCCTTCCGCCCGATTGTAGCTGAGATAGGCTCCAGCGCCCCCCGCGACCCCAAAGGGAATAAGCGGTAGAAAATGGATGGATGGATGGATAGATTTTATCCGCGGGTCGGGTCGGGTGGTTGAAATAAAAAAAAAATTAGATTTTAAATAGATTCAGGCGGGTGGCAGTTAAACCAATTGGGAAATATATATACATAGTTAAATGTTGTTACCCACATACGAAAAACGAGCAGGCACCTGCAGCATATGCCACAACAGAAGAAAAAAAAAAAAAGAGATAGACACTTTTACGGAGCGGAGAAGGCCCCCGACGCCTCGCCGGGGTCCGGGACCGAGGCCCCTTCCCCCGAGAGGGCCCCACCGGGAGCCGTAGCTGAGGCGATCCGCGAGAAGGGCCCGACGCACGTCCAGGGTCACCACCGCGCCCACCGCACCGACACCCCGCCTCGTCCGCCTTCGCCGCGGCCGGCGTCACGCGCAGCAGGTAAGCAGCTTACCTGCCCGCCACCCCCGTGGCCGGGGGCTCGTAACAGGGGTCACTACGCGCGCTCCGCCCGCGCAGCTTACCTGCCCGCCACCCCTGTTGCCGGGGGCGCGTAACAGGGGTCACTCCGCGCGCAGTGCGCTCACGAAAGGGGTGGGGCTCACCCTGGTTGATATAGACAGCAGCTAGGACGGTGGCCATGGAAGTTGGAACCCGCTAAGGAGTGTGTAACAACCCACCTGCCGAATCAACTAGCCCTGAAAATGGATGGCGCTGGAGCGTCGGGCCCATATTCCCGGCCGTCGCCGGCAGCGAGACGCGCTTGGAGGTGCGCTCAGCGCGGCTCCCATATGATTGCGCACTGGTGTGCGTCTGGGTCGTGACAGCGTGTCACGCGAATGTCTGTGCTGCATTGGATCAGTCTCCTTTCTTTAACAGGCAAAAGCTTTATAACCTCACGAATGCCTTGCATCGTCTATATTAAATGATAAATGGGTTGTACTTGTATAGCGCTTTTCTACCTTCAAGGTACTCAAAGCGCTTTGACACTACTTCCACATTTACCCATTCACACACTGATGGAGGGAGCTGCCATGCAAGGCGCTAACCAGCACCCATCAGGAGCAAGGGTGAAGTGTCTTGCTCAGGACACAACGGACATGACGAGGTTGGTACTAGGTGGGGATTGAACCAGGGACCCTCGGGTCGCGCACGGCCACTCTTCCACTGCGCCACGCCGATATATAGATATATAACAACGGGCGGGTGCGGGCGGATGCGGTTCTGATCAAATGTTAGATCAGGTGGATTGCGGATGGTTGACGACTTTCTGATGCGGTTGCGGATGAAATAATTGCCTATCCGCGCATCTCTAATAGTTACATTAATCATTAGTAATGCAGCACCCTTGTTTTGAATGGCAGGGTCCCTGCTATCACATGTTGATAAAAATATAACATTCACATAATCAACTACAGGCTTCCTAAATGCTGTAATAAATTAAGCATGATGAGTTGACTTGAAACTGTTTAATGTTGCACTTTTTATATGTAGAAGAAAAGTTTTGTCCTTTTATTTAATCCGAGCAACAACTTGAGGCAGTTTAATGTTGATTAACGAGGGGGAGAATTATTATAGTGTTCCCAATGTTAAAAGGATAAAGCCATTGTTTACAAATTTGGTATATAAATAACCAAAACATTTATATTTTGTTGTTTTCTTACTGTACTGAAAATGAACCGAACCATGACCTCTAAACCGAGGTACGTACCGAACCAAAATTTTTGTGTACTGTTACACCCCTAATAAATGTACATCCACATTGCAGAAATGCTTCTTCCGCTCTAGACAATTGCTTGCGTCTTGTTAGCGTCATCACAACATCCTCTTTTGGCGGTGCTGTTTTTGTTATCCAAGTCTTTCGGTGGCCGTATTTTTGGTGCATCACTAGTCATCAGTATGTAAATAATAGGCTATAAATATCCTTTCATACATTATATCACTTTCATTAGTTCTCACGATAATTACCCTTGTTGTTAGGGTGTGGCGGCTTTTATTTTGCTATGGCGCCGCGCCACTATCAATTACCCTGGACCGTCTTGTTGGCCTAAATCAGCGTTTCTCAAAGTGTGGGGCGCGCCCCACTGGTGGGGAATAGAGACATGACAGGTGGGGCGCGAGGAACGGGAGGAAATTTCACTTTAAAAAATTTTTTTTATTATTATATTCTTAGAATTATTTTTTTTACTATGCTTTCATTTTCTATACACACTGTAAATCACTTTGTGATTCTGTCTGTGAAATCCGCTATATAAATAAATGGAAATTACCGGTACTTATTTTTACTGTAGGCTTTATATTTCTCGGTACGAGCGAAAGTTTGACAGACATAGCAACAGTAACTAATGGGGGCGGGGCTAAGCGGAACAAACTTTCGCGCGGATGGGTAGCAGGCTAATGTGTGGACCACAATTACACAAATATATACATTTGTGACTCGCACCTCAAAGGTCGTCGAGCCAGAGCCAGCGCCTGCAGAGAAACAAAAATGTGACGGGCACACACTGTGTCATTCACCGGGAAGCACTCGCGTCAAGGCAGCTCAGCCCCGAACTCAATGAGGTTTTAACAGATGTTGTGAGCGCGGTCAATTTGATCAAAACACGACCACTGAAAGTGCGACTGTTCTCTGCACTGTGTGAGGAAATGGGAGCTGATCATACAGCCGTGCTGTTTCACAGTGAAGCAAGGTGGCTCTCCCGAGGGAAAGTGCTGTCACTTGCCCTGTCTTGCCAAATGCATAGCTCCTCCTTTTTTTTTTGAAAAGATTGCAAAGTGGCACTTTTATTGTATTTATTATTGAACTTGATGCAAGTTATTTGATTTATTATTGAACTTGATGCAAGTTATAACACTTTTGTTTTATTTATTATTGAACTTGATGCAAGTTATAACACTTTTGTTTTATTTATTATTGAACTTGATGCAAGTTATAACACTTTTTTTGATTTATTATTGAACTTGATGCAAGTTATTTGATTTATTATTGAACTTGATGCAAGCTATAACACTTTTATTTGATTTATTATTGAACTTGATGCAAGTTATAACACTTTTTTTGATTTATTATTGAACGTGATGCAAGTTATAACACTTTTTTTTATTTATTATTGAACTTGATGCAAGTTATAACACTTTTTTTGATTTATTATTGAACTTGATGCAAGTTATAACACTTTTGTTTTATTTATTATTGAACTTGATGGAAGTTATTTTATTTATTATTGAACTTGATGCAAGTTGTACCACAGCTGCACAGTTATTTTATTTATCATTGAACTTGATGTTATTTTATGTTATTGAGTTTGAATGTATACAACTTGATGTTCAATAAATTTTAAAATGTTAAAGCTTGGCATTAGCGCTCTGTTGGAGCGATGGGGGCAGGTGGGGCTTGAAAACTCCCCCTTGTCCAAAGTGGGGGATGACAAAAAAAGTTTGAGAACCACTGGCCTAAATGGAGATGCACAGCGAACCTCAGCTGCAGTTTTCCCGTAGCGACGCTTGCGCCTTGTGTGGTTTCGGCTGCCGTAATGTGTCACGGAAACAAAACAAAAACCACTTTTGGTCTTCCGCTAACCGCCGCTCACATGAGCCGCGTGAGGACGCCACTTGATCTCCTGGCTCCTGTGCAATCATAAAGACCGCCTGTTCTGCCTTCCGCAACCTTTTCATCCTTTAAATCCAACAAGACCACTTGTGATTCTTCGCCCAAAGACAATTTGTGTTTTGTTCACTGTATAAATCTACGTTTGATGCTTCTGAAGAGGCCTTTTTGGAAATAATGGTTGTTGGGACCAACTTTTGCTGAGGTGGGTAGGGATGTCCCGATCCAGGTTTTTGCACTTCCGATCCGATACCGATACTGACCGATACTGGCCTATCCGAGCATGTATTAAAGTTTAAAGTTATTTAGCCTACTTAGTTGTCAGAATCATGTTGAAAAGGGTTTTAGTACTCTTGATAACAACTAGCCAGCTGAATTAGGGGAGTTTGAATAATACACAATGGTTGGTAACAAGAAACTGACCTGTTTGTTCAAGGATAAACACAAAATAGACAAAATTATACATGACAAACAGAAATGGCATCATTGAACTAGGGCTGGGCGATATGGCCTTTTTTTAATATTGCGATATTTTGAGGCCATATTGCGATACACGATATATACCGTATTTTCCGCACCATAAGGCGCCCTGGGTTATAAGCCGCGCCTTCAATGAACGGCATATTTCAAAACTTTGTCCACCTATAAGCCGCCCCGTGTTATAAGCCGCATCTAACTGCGCTAAAGGAATGTCAAAAAAACAGTCAGATAGGTCAGTCAAACTTTAATAATATATTAAAAACCAGCGTGATGTGGGCGCGCATGGAGTCGTATATCAACATGGACGGAGCTGCGTGAAAAAAGCCACCCGGCCTCTTCGCGTAAACTTACCTTAACCACTCGCTCATCTTTTCTTCATCCATCCATCCTTTCGAGTTAGCTTTTATGACGACGCCGGCTGGAAAGGTCTCTTTTGGCAAGGTCTTCCTTTTGAATATCACCATGGGTGGAAGTTTCTGGCCATTAGCATGGCAAGCTAGAACCACAGTGAAGGATGACTTCTCATTCCCTGTGGTGCGAATATTCACCGTACGTGCTCCCGTTGTATCCACAGTGCGGTTCACAGGAATATCAAAAGTCAGTGGAACCTCGTCCATGTTGATAATGTTCTCTGGCCGGATCTTTTTTTCAGCTATCTTGTTTTTACAATATGCACGGAAAGTAGCCAGCTTTTCTTGAAAGTCTTTAGGCAGTTGCTGTGAAATAGTAGTCCGTGTGCGGATGGAGAGATTGCGTCTTTTCATGAACCGGAAACCTGTCGCTTAGTAGGAGCCATTTTGTGGTCTTTACAGATGTAAACACACAAAGGAAATGAAACGTAATATCCGCGCTTCTTCTTCTTCTACGCGGGCGGGTGGTTGCTTACAGTAGAAGAAGAAGCGCTTCCTGTTCTATGGGGGCGGGTGCTTACCTTGGCGGTTGCTTGCGTAGAAGAAGAAGCACTTCCTCTTCTACGGGGAAAAAAGATGGCGGCTGTTTACCGTAGTTGCGAGACCGAAACTTTATGAAAATGAATCTTAATATTAATCCATATATAAAGCGCACCGGGTTATAAGCCGCACTGTCAGCTTTTGAGTAAATTTGTGGTTTTTAGGTGCGGCTAATAGTGCGGAAAATACGGTATCTCGATATTTTGCCTTAGCCTTGAATGAACACTTGATGCATATAATCACAGCAGTATGATGATTCTATGTGTTTTGATTGATTGATTGAGACTTTTATTAGTAGGTTGCACAGTGAAGTACATATTCCGTACAATTGACCACTAAATGGTAACACCCCGATAAGTTTTTACACTTGTTTAAGTCGGGGTTCACTTAAATTGATTCATGATACAGATATATACTATCAGATATATACTATCATCATAATACAGTCATCACACAAGATAATCACATTGAATTATTTACATTATTTATAATCCAGGGTGTGGATGTAAGTGTCAAAAAGACAGCCAAAAGAGTTTGATATGAGAATAAATTTAAAGTTAAAATATAGGGTAGAAATGCACCCATTTGCAGGAAATGTAGTCTTGATTTTCAAAATGTTCTTTCAAGGCTTGCATGTCTACATTAAAACATTCTTCTTCATACTGCATTAATATATGCTACTTTTAAACTTTCATGCAGAGAAGGAAATCACAACTAAAAAAATCACAAATTTTTTCACACGGTGTTGATGTGGAAATGTTTGCCTCGGCATTTTGATGGTGTGGACGTGTGGCACCGAATGGAGATAAGCGTCTCGACAGACGTCACAATATTTGAACAATGATGACGAAAACTGTTTTCTCTGTCGTGTCCGTGTGTCGAAAATTGTTATGCGCTTATTTTTTTATTTGATTTTGTGCGTGGCGTATAATTGCTATGCGCACAGGCGAGCACCTTTAGAGGGAGCGTTGCTCGCACGGTTGCGCTAGCATCACCGCTAACGTTAGCCATGCTGCTACCTCTCTGCTCGGGGAGGGCGTACACGTATGTGACGTATGACGTGACAGTATGTGACGTATGACGTGACAGTATGTGACGTGTGTAAGAAGGTGCGCTTGCTGTCTGTGAGAGGGAGACACAGGAAAGAGTGAGAAGAGCCTGTCGTGTAATGCCAGCAGCTAAAAGCAACTGCGTGAGAATCCACAGACCTGTGGATGTGTTGAAGGTGTGCTGGAAAATGCGGAACGGAAATTAGGGAGCAGCAGAAAAGTGGAATGTATTATTTAAATCGGTGCGTTGGAAAACACGGAACGGAGTTTTTTTTTTAAACTGGATCTGGATCGGCATTTTCCCATGCCTTGCCGATACGCATTTTTTGACAAATATAGGCGGCCGATCCGATCCAAATATCGGGTCGGGACATCCCTAGAGGTGGGAATGGGTTCCTCCAGCTTGAATGACAGCTTGTCAGATATCCTGACTCCACACTGCATTTATAAAACATGTCGTAATCACAGCAACCAGATGAAACCAGGAAGGCAAACTGTGACCGTGAATGTGCTGTGCCTATTTGTGGTGGCGGGGGCGTGGCCAGGGTTGTGGTGGGGGCGTGACCGAGGCAGTGTCAATATGCCGTCATCGAATATTTTGCATAATTGCATATTATTAGAGATGTCCGATATCCGATATGCACTTTGTGACTTCAATAATAAATATGGCAGTGCCATGTTGGCATGGTCACCTAACTTTGTGGAAGCACTGTGGGAAAAATCTAACGTACCGTATTTTCCGGAGTATAAGTCGCTCCGGAGTATAAGTCGCGGCGGCAGCGGCGATGACCAAGAAGAACGCGGAGTTGGAATATAATTACAACATTTTATGTACATATTTATATACAGATTTGAACAATTAGTGATTCACTGAAATATATTTATTAATTGTGGTTCTTACAAAAAATATATCTTATAAAATATAAAAGCTAAAATGTCTCTTAAAGCTCTGCCCCTTTAATTAGTGAATACTAAATAATTTAACTTTAGCCTACTACTACAACCATATTATTTACCAGCAACATGAAGTGAGGCAGAGGTGTCCTGCCACAGTCAGTCAACCTCCTCCTCCTCCTCCTGCTGAACAGGTCGCACCTGTGGTCCGGACTGTAGGCCTACCTCCTCTCCAAGTCGAGCCCTTTTCGGCCGTTGAAAATATTTTTCTATACTCATCTGTGTGAAGGAGAGAACATCCAACATTAGAATTTATTACTAACGAGCAGAAGCGCTCTATGTACAGTGCCGTCTAACCTTAAGCGGCAGCAGCTCAACACATGCAGGGTTCAACGTTAAGGTTTTTTCTACTTGCCCGACTTCTCAAATCTACTTGCCCCAATATTTGTACTTGTCCTGCCTAGGTTTTTTTCTGGCTGTGTAGTGCTCATGGCTTATATCTTACTAGAATCCTTCCCGTTGACTATTTACAACACTACACAGTATTTATTATTATTATTATTATTATTATCTATAATTACATTTAAATGGCATTGCATACATGTAAAATTAAATGCTATTTCACATTATTTGACCAGTAGCAGTTACACCCATCTGAACAGGTCATCCACCTGTTTAAAGCCCGATCACAGTTGAAATCTTGAAATGAAGGGCCTTTAATGGCCAAAACATTAACCTGGACAACATTTTAACAGCTGGTTGGCTCAGATTTTATTCTTTTCATTGCATTCACATGCTGCAGTGGACAGTGGACAATTTAGCTTCAGTCAATGTGTGTTTATTGACAACAGGGTTATAACCTGGACACGTTAGCTCGTCGGTATGAAAACAGGTGACCGAGTCAAACAGCGGCGGTGTTAATGAAGCAGCGTCAGGCGAAACCGTCAGTGAAACGCTCGGTGAAATCGCGGATTAACATTAAATATATGACGAGCCGCGAGCGATGCAGCTATAACCTATCTACCTATAACACCTGTAAAAATGAAGCAATGCCACCACGCTAGCAAGCGTTAGCTCGCCGGCTATGAGCCACCAAGCTGCTAACTGTCGCCAAAAGGCACCATTTAAGTTTTTTTTCCCCATGGCATCCTGGATCAAGGCTTTCAGCAGCTTTTGGACGTTTGAGGTAGAAACGTAGGAAGCGCCATCATTATGAAAAGTAGCCGGCGAGTATTTTGATTCCGTCCGTCCGTCCGTCCCTCTTCTTCGTCTTCTTCTTCTTCTTCTGGCCCACCAGGTGAATTAAGTGCTATTGCATAGTTGGGAAGACTATGTCTCCCGGCTGGCCTGGGAACGCCTCGGGGTCCCACAGGAAGAACTGGACGAAGTGGCTGGGGAGAGGGAAGTCTGGGCTTCCCTGCTTAGGCTGCTGCCCCCGCGACCCGACCTCGGATAAGCGGAAGAAGATGGATGGATGGATGGATGCATAATGCATAGTAGGCTACCGCCACCTACTGCACCGGAGGTGTAACTACAAGCAACATTCACAGACAGTCCCATTGCTTTTATGAGCGGGTCGACCGAGTCAAAAGCCGAAAAATCCATTTGTGGCGGACGTAATTCTATCGTGGCGGGCCGCCACAAATAAATGAATGTGTGGGAAACACTGGTCTAGTCTCTTCAATCAATCAATCAATGTTTATTTATATAGCCCTAAATCACAAGTGTCTCAAAGGGCTGCACAAGCCACAACGACATCCTCGGTATAGCCCACATAAGGGCAAGGAAAAACTCACCCCAGTGGGACGTCGATGTGAATGACTATGAGAAACCTTGGAGAGGACCGCATATGTGGGTAACCCCCCCCCTCTAGGGAGACCGAATGCAATGGATGTCGAGTGGGTCTAACATAATATTGTGAGAGTCCAGTCCATAGTGGATCCAGCATAACAGTAAGAGTCCAGTCCACAGTGGGGTCAGCAGGAAACCATCCCGAGCGGAGACGGGTCAGCAGCGCAGAGATGTTCCCAACCAATATACAGGCGAGCGGTCCACCCCGGGTCCCGACCCCGGACAGCCAGCACCCCATCCATGGCCACCGAATCTGTGTGTCTTCCCCTCCACAAGGGATAGGGGGGAGCAGAGGAGAAAAGAAAAGAAACGGCAGATCAACTGGTCTAAAAAAATGGGGGCTATTCAAAGGCTAGAGTATACAAATGAGTTTTGAGATGGGACTTAAATGTTTCTACTGAGGTAGCATCTCTAACTGTTACCGGGAGGGCATTCCATAGTGCTGGAGCCCTTACGTCAATGAGATCAATAATATTATAATGTGTTCATCATTTCACACATAAGTCGCTCCTGAGTATACGTCGCACACCCGGCCAAACTATGAAAAAAAACTGCGACTTATAGTCTGAAAAATACGGTAGCTAGCTTGGGGTGAATAAAAAGTATGGCGTCCTAACCTTGTCTTCCCCTCCAATGTCCTGCCTGACACAGGTGTTTGTGCGCCGCGTCATTACTTTGTGTACAAGCAAGCACACAGCCACACCCAAGCCCATGTGACCATCACCTCCCTCCATACGGGCAGATTGTGCAGGTGTACCTAATGATTTGAGTGCTGCGTTATTAATAATTTAGCCCATGAGTTGTGTGTGTGTGTGTGTGTGTGTGTGTGTGTGTGTGTGTCCCAGCTGCGTAGCCTTGGTGGTCAAAGTCTGGACCCACCCCGGGTGTATGTAAGGACTGAGTGTACACATTAACCGTATGTGTGGTGTAAGTCCGATAGCTTATTGTTAGACCTGCACGTGGTAGAAAATAGAAATCCATGGATACGTCGGGCCGTCAAGGTCTGGATTGTGTTTTACAGGAACAACCCGAGCAATTTAGACCTCTCAGCGAGACGTCTTGGAAGTTCTCACATTAATAATACATACCGTTTTAATGTCCGGGATTCAATGCAGTCAAATAACACACACCTCAGCCCAGGCACTCAAGGCCATTCGGGACTTAGCCCAGGTAGGGAACCCATTGAAAGGTTGCGAGTTGGTGGTAGCCCGGAAGAGTCAGGGCTGCATGGGATTCTGGGTATTTGTTCTGTTGTGTTTATGTTTAGTTTTTATTTTATATATGTATGTTATGCCATTGTTTACAAATTTGGTAAATAAATAACCCCAAAAATGTATATTTTGCTGTTTTCTTACTGTACCGAAAATGAACCGAACCGTCACACCCCTACTCGATATTATTTGATACAACAAGCTATTCCAAGCTTTGTGTTGCCATTTTCAAATTAAATTACACACTAGACCGGGGGTCGGCAACCCGCGGCTCTAGAGCCGCATGCGGCTCTTTAGCGCCGCCCTAGTGGCTCTCTGGAGCTTTTTCAGAAATGTATGAAAAATAGAGGACCTGCAATGGTAGCCCGGAAGAGTCAGGGCTGCATGGGATTCTGGGTATTTGTTCTGTTGTGTTTATGTTTAGTTTTTATTTTATATATGTATGTTATGACATTGTTTACAAATTTGGTAAATAAATAACCCAAAAAATTTATATTTTGCTGTTTTCTTACTGTACCGAAAATGAACCGAACCGTTACACCCCCTACTCGATATTATTTGATACAACAAGCTATTCCAAGCTTTGTGTTGCCATTTTCAAATTAAATTACACACTAGACCGGGGGTCGGCAACCCGCGGCTCTAGAGCCGCATGCGGCTCTTTAGCGCCGCCCTAGTGGCTCTCTGGAGCTTTTTCAGAAATGTATGAAAAATAGAGGACCTGCAATGGTAGCCCGGAAGAGTCAGGGCTGCATGGGATTCTGGGTATTTGTTCTGTTGTGTTTATGTTTAGTTTTTATTTTATATATGTATGTTATGCCATTGTTTACAAATTTGGTAAATAAATAACCAAAAAAATGTATATTTTGCTGTTTTCTTACTGTACCGAAAATGAACCGAACCGTTACACCCCTACTCGATATTATTTGATACAACAAGCTATTCCAAGCTTTGTGTTGCCATTTTCAAATTAAATTACACACTAGACCGGGGGTCGGCAACCCGCGGCTCTAGAGCCGCATGCAGCTCTTTAGCGCCGCCCTAGTGGCTCTCTGGAGCTTTTTCAGAAATGTATGAAAAATAGAGGACCTGCAATGGTAGCCCGGAAGAGTCAGGGCTGCATGGGATTCTGGGTATTTGTTCTGTTGTGTTTATGTTTAGTTTTTATTTTATACATGTATGTTATGCCATTGTTTACAAATTTGGTAAATAAATAACCAAAAAAATGTATATTTTGCTGTTTTCTTACTGTACCGAAAATGAACCGAACCGTTACACCCCTACTCGATATTATTTGATACAACAAGCTATTCCAAGCTTTGTGTTGCCATTTTCAAATTAAATTACACACTAGACCGGGGGTCGGCAACCCGCGGCTCTAGAGCCGCATGCGGCTCTTTAGCGCCGCCCTAGTGGCTCTCTGGAGCTTTTTCAGAAATGTATGAAAAATAGAGGACCTGCAATGGTAGCCCGGAAGAGTCAGGGCTGCATGGGATTCTGGGTATTTGTTCTGTTGTGTTTATGTTTAGTTTTTATTTTATGTATGTATGTTATGCCATTGTTTACAAATTTGGTAAATAAATAACCAAAAAAATTTATATTTTGCTGTTTTCTTACTGTACCGAAAATGAACCGAACCGTTACACCCCTACTCGATATTATTTGATACAACAAGCTATTCCAAGCTTTGTGTTGCCATTTTCAAATTAAATTACACACTAGACCGGGGGTCGGCAACCCACGGCTCTAGAGCCGCATGCGGCTCTTTAGCGCCGCCCTAGTGGCTCTCTGGAGCTTTTTCAGAAATGTATGAAAAATAGAGGACCTGCAATGGTAGCCCGGAAGAGTCAGGGCTGCATGGGATTCTGGGTATTTGTTCTGTTGTGTTTATGTTTAGTTTTTATTTTATATATGTATGTTATGACATTGTTTACAAATTTGGTAAATAAATAACCCAAAAAATTTATATTTTGCTGTTTTCTTACTGTACCGAAAATGAACCGAACCGTTACACCCCTACTCGATATTATTTGATACAACAAGCTATTCCAAGCTTTGTGTTGCCATTTTCAAATTAAATTACACACTAGACCGGGGGTCGGCAACCCGCGGCTCTAGAGCCGCATGCGGCTCTTTAGCGCCGCCCTAGTGGCTCTCTGGAGCTTTTTCAGAAATGTATGAAAAATAGAGGAACTGCAATGGTAGCCCGGAAGAGTCAGGGCTGCATGGGATTCTGGGTATTTGTTCTGTTGTGTTTATGTTTAGTTTTTATTTTATATATGTATGTTATGCCATTGTTTACAAATTTGGTAAATAAATAACCAAAAAAATTTATATTTTGCTGTTTTCTTACTGTACCGAAAATGAACCGAACCGTTACACCCCTACTCGATATTATTTGATACAACAAGCTATTCCAAGCTTTGTGTTGCCATTTTCAAATTAAATTACACACTAGACCGGGGGTCGGCAACCCGCGGCTCTAGAGCCGCATGCGGCTCTTTAGCGCCGCCCTAGTGGCTCTCTGGAGCTTTTTCAGAAATGTATGAAAAATAGAGGACCTGCAATGGTAGCCCGGAAGAGTCAGGGCTGCATGGGATTCTGGGTATTTGTTCTGTTGTGTTTATGTTTAGTTTTTATTTTATATATGTATGTTATGCCATTGTTTACAAATTTGGTAAATAAATAACCAAAAAAATTTATATTTTGCTGTTTTTCTTACTGTACCGAAAATGAACCGAACCGTCACACCCCTACTCGATATTATTTGATACAACAAGCTATTCCAAGCTTTGTGTTGCCATTTTCAAATTAAATTACACACTAGACCGGGGGTCGGCAACCCGCGGCTCTAGAGCCGCATGCGGCTCTTTAGCGCCGCCCTAGTGGCTCTCTGGAGCTTTTTCAGAAATGTATGAAAAATAGAGGACCTGCAATGGTAGCCCGGAAGAGTCAGGGCTGCATGGGATTCTGGGTATTTGTTCTGTTGTGTTTATGTTTAGTTTTTATTTTATATATGTATGTTATGCCATTGTTTACAAATTTGGTAAATAAATAACCAAAAAAATTTATATTTTGCTGTTTTCTTACTGTACCGAAAATGAACCGAACCGTTACACCCCCTACTCGATATTATTTGATACAACAAGCTATTCCAAGCTTTGTGTTGCCATTTTCAAATTAAATTACACACTAGACCGGGGGTCGGCAACCCGCGGCTCTAGAGCCGCATGCGGCTCTTTAGCGCCGCCCTAGTGGCTCTCTGGAGCTTTTTCAGAAATGTATGAAAAATAGAGGACCTGCAATGGTAGCCCGGAAGAGTCAGGGCTGCATGGGATTCTGGGTATTTGTTCTGTTGTGTTTATGTTTAGTTTTTATTTTATATATGTATGTTATGCCATTGTTTACAAATTTGGTAAATAAATAACCAAAAAAATGTATATTTTGCTGTTTTCTTACTGTACCGAAAATGAACCGAACCGTCACACCCCTACTCGATATTATTTGATACAACAAGCTATTCCAAGCTTTGTGTTGCCATTTTCAAATTAAATTACACACTAGACCGGGGGTCGGCAACCCGCGGCTCTAGAGCCGCATGCAGCTCTTTAGCGCCGCCCTAGTGGCTCTCTGGAGCTTTTTCAGAAATGTATGAAAAATAGAGGACCTGCAATGGTAGCCCGGAAGAGTCAGGGCTGCATGGGATTCTGGGTATTTGTTCTGTTGTGTTTATGTTTAGTTTTTATTTTATATATGTATGTTATGCCATTGTTTACAAATTTGGTAAATAAATAACCAAAAAAATTTATATTTTGCTGTTTTCTTACTGTACCGAAAATGAACCGAACCGTCACACCCCTACTCGATATTATTTGATACAACAAGCTATTCCAAGCTTTGTGTTGCCATTTTCAAATTAGATTACACACTAGACCGGGGGTCGGCAACCCGCGGCTCTAGAGCCGCATGCGGCTCTTTAGCGCCGCCCTAGTGGCTCTCTGGAGCTTTTTCAGAAATGTATGAAAAATAGAGGACCTGCAATGGTAGCCCGGAAGAGTCAGGGCTGCATGGGATTCTGGGTATTTGTTCTGTTGTGTTTATGTTTAGTTTTTATTTTATATATGTATGTTATGCCATTGTTTACAAATTTGGTAAATAAATAACCAAAAAAATTTATATTTTGCTGTTTTCTTACTGTACCGAAAAAGAACCGAACCGTCACACCCCTACTCGATATTATTTGATACAACAAGCTATTCCAAGCTTTGTGTTGCCATTTTCAAATTAAATTACACACTAGACCGGGGGTCGGCAACCCGCGGCTCTAGAGCCGCATGCGGCTCTTTAGCGCCGCCCTAGTGGCTCTCTGGAGCTTTTTCAGAAATGTATGAAAAATAGAGGACCTGCAAAGGTAGCCCGGAAGAGTCAGGGCTGCATGGGATTCTCGTTATTTGTTCTGTTGTGTTTATGTTTAGTTTTTATTTTATATATGTATGTTATGCCATTGTTTACAAATTTGGTAAATAAATAACCAAAAAAATTTATATTTTGCTGTTTTCTTACTGTACCGAAAATGAACCGAACCGTTACACCCCTACTCGATATTATTTGATACAACAAGCTATTCCAAGCTTTGTGTTGCCATTTTCAAATTAAATTACACACTAGACCGGGGGTCGGCAACCCGCGGCTCTAGAGCCGCATGCGGCTCTTTAGCGCCGCCCTAGTGGCTCTCTGGAGCTTTTTCAGAAATGTATGAAAAATAGAGGAACTGCAATGGTAGCCCGGAAGAGTCAGGGCTGCATGGGATTCTGGGTATTTGTTCTGTTGTGTTTATGTTTAGTTTTTATTTTATATATGTATGTTATGCCATTGTTTACAAATTTGGTAAATAAATAACCAAAAAAATTTATATTTTGCTGTTTTCTTACTGTACCGAAAATGAACCGAACCGTTACACCCCTACTCGATATTATTTGATACAACAAGCTATTCCAAGCTTTGTGTTGCCATTTTCAAATTAAATTACACACTAGACCGGGGGTCGGCAACCCGCGGCTCTAGAGCCGCATGCGGCTCTTTAGCGCCGCCCTAGTGGCTCTCTGGAGCTTTTTCAGAAATGTATGAAAAATAGAGGACCTGCAAAGGTAGCCCGGAAGAGTCAGGGCTGCATGGGATTCTCGTTATTTGTTCTGTTGTGTTTATGTTTAGTTTTTATTTTATATATGTATGTTATGCCATTGTTTACAAATTTGGTAAATAAATAACCAAAAAAATTTATATTTTGCTGTTTTCTTACTGTACCGAAAATGAACCGAACCGTTACACCCCTACTCGATATTATTTGATACAACAAGCTATTCCAAGCTTTGTGTTGCCATTTTCAAATTAAATTACACACTAGACCGGGGGTCGGCAACCCGCGGCTCTAGAGCCGCATGCGGCTCTTTAGCGCCGCCCTAGTGGCTCTCTGGAGCTTTTTCAGAAATGTATGAAAAATAGAGGAACTGCAATGGTAGCCCGGAAGAGTCAGGGCTGCATGGGATTCTGGGTATTTGTTCTGTTGTGTTTATGTTTAGTTTTTATTTTATATATGTATGTTATGACATTGTTTACAAATTTGGTAAATAAATAACCAAAAAAATTTATATTTTGCTGTTTTCTTACTGTACCGAAAATGAACCGAACCGTTACACCCCTACTCGATATTATTTGATACAACAAGCTATTCCAAGCTTTGTGTTGCCATTTTCAAATTAAATTACACACTAGACCGGGGGTCGGCAACCCGCGGCTCTAGAGCCGCATGCGGCTCTTTAGCGCCGCCCTAGTGGCTCTCTGGAGCTTTTTCAGAAATGTATGAAAAATAGAGGACCTGCAATGGTAGCCCGGAAGAGTCAGGGCTGCATGGGATTCTGGGTATTTGTTCTGTTGTGTTTATGTTTAGTTTTTATTTTATATATGTATGTTATGCCATTGTTTACAAATTTGGTAAATAAATAACCAAAAAAATTTATATTTTGCTGTTTTCTTACTGTACCGAAAATGAACCGAACCGTCACACCCCTACTCGATATTATTTGATACAACAAGCTATTCCAAGCTTTGTGTTGCCATTTTCAAATTAAATTACACACTAGACCGGGGGTCGGCAACCCGCGGCTCTAGAGCCGCATGCGGCTCTTTAGCGCCGCCCTAGTGGCTCTCTGGAGCTTTTTTAGAAATGTATGAAAAATAGAAAAAGATGAGGGGGAAAACAATCTATTTTTTGTTTTAATATGGTTTCTGTAGGAGGACAAACATGACACAGACCTCCCCAATTGTTATAAAGCACACCGTTTATATTAAACATGCTTCACTGATTCGAGTATTTGGCGAGCCCCGTTTTGTCCTACTAATTTTGGCGGTCCTTGAACTCACCGTAGTTTGTTTACATGTATAACTTTCTCCGACTTCCTCGGACGTGTTTTATGCCACTTCTTTTTCTGTCTCATTTTGTCCACCAAACTTTTAACGTTGTGCGTGAATGCACAAAGGTGAGTTTTGTTGATGTTATTGACTTGTGTGGAGTGCTAATCAGACATATTTGGTCACTGCATGACTGCGAGCTAATCGATGCTAACATGCTATTTAGGCTAGCTATATGTACATATTGCATCATTATACCTCATTTTTAGGTGTATTTGAGGTCATTTAGTTTCCTTTAAGTCCTCTTATTTCAATTTATATCTCATGGCACACTATCTGTATGTAATATGGCTTTTAATTTTTTTTGCGGCTCCAGACAGATTTTTTTTTTTGTATTTTTGGTCCAATATGGCTCTTTCAACATTTTTGGGTTGCCGACCCCTGCACTAGACAAACTAAAAAAAACTGTCATGTTGACTTCTGATTCCAGATTTCCCATCAGTTTTTTGTTAAACAATGATAATAATCCAATGACGAGGCAATTGTGTAATGATTAGTGCCTCCAGGAAAAAGGAACGAATTGAGAAAATAAGGAAACCATGTCAGACCTGTTTGGACAGGTCGTGGCAGACGTGGCCCTCTGAAGGCTTCCATGACTGCGCTGTGGTCCATGGTGAAAATGGGTTTGACAGCCCTGGGTTAGTGGAACAAGGCGTGTCAAATACAGGGCACTCTCCAATTTCCACACCATTTATATTTCTTAAGCACCCTCCTTGCAAAGTTAAACCAAACCTTTCAGTGCTTCCGACCACTGAACATGATCGTTATTGTCCTGAGACCTGCTGCTTCTTCTACAGGTAAAAGCCAGTAAATTAGAATATTTTGAAAAACTTGATTTATTTCAGTAATTGCATTCAAAAGGTGTAACTTGTACATTATATTTATTCATTGCACACAGACTGATGCATTCAAATGTTTATTTCATTTAATTTTGATGATTTGAAGTGGCAACAAATGAAAATCCAAAATTCCGTGTGTCACAAAATTAGAATATTACTTAAGGCTAATACAAAAAAGGGATTTTTAGAAATGTTGGCCAACTGAAAAGTATGAAAATGAAAAATATGAGCATGTACAATACTCAATACTTGGTTGGAGCTCCTTTTGCCTCAATTACTGCGTTAATGCGGCGTGGCATGGAGTCGATGAGTTTCTGGCACTGCTCAGGTGTTATGAGAGCCCAGGTTGCTCTGATAGTGGCCTTCAACTCTTCTGCGTTTTTGGGTCTGGCATTCTGCATCTTCCTTTTCACAATACCCCACAGATTTTCTATGGGGCTAAGGTCAGGGGAGTTGGCGGGCCAATTTAGAACAGAAATACCATGGTCCGTAAACCAGGCACGGGTAGATTTTGCGCTGTGTGCAGGCGCCAAGTCCTGTTGGAACTTGAAATCTCCATCTCCATAGAGCAGGTCAGCAGCAGGAAGCATGAAGTGCTCTAAAACTTGCTGGTAGACGGCTGCGTTGACCCTGGATCTCAGGAAACAGAGTGGACCGACACCAGCAGATGACATGGCACCCCAAACCATCACTGATGGTGGAAACTTTACACTAGACTTCAGGCAACGTGGATCCTGTGCCTCTCCTGTCTTCCTCCAGACTCTGGGACCTCGATTTCCAAAGGAAATGCAAAATTTGCATGGTTTGGTGATGGTTTGGGGTGCCATGTCATCTGCTGGTGTCGGTCCACTCTGTTTCCTGAGATCCAGGGTCAACGCAGCCGTCTACCAGCAAGTTTTAGAGCACTTCATGCTTCCTGCTGCTGACCTGCTCTATGGAGATGGAGATTTCAAGTTCCAACAGGACTTGGCGCCTGCACACAGCGCAAAATCTACCCGTGCCTGGTTTACGGACCATGGTATTTCTGTTCTAAATTGGCCCGCCAACTCCCCTGACCTTAGCCCCATAGAAAATCTGTGGGGTATTGTAAAAAGGAAGATGCAGAATGCCAGACCCAAAAACGCAGAAGAGTTGAAGGCCACTATCAGAGCAACCTGGGCTCTCATAACACCTGAGCAGTGCCAGAAACTCATCGACTCCATGCCACGCCGCATTAACGCAGTAATTGAGGCAAAAGGAGCTCCAACCAAGTATTGAGTATTGTACATGCTCATATTTTTCATTTTCATACTTTTCAGTTGGCCAACATTTCTAAAAATCCCTTTTTTGTATTAGCCTTAAGTAATACTCTAATTTTGTGACACACGGAATTTTGGATTTTCATTTGTTGCCACTTCAAATCATCAAAATTAAATGAAATAAACATTTGAATGCATCAGTCTGTGTGCAATGAATAAATATAATGTACAAGTTACACCTTTTGAATGCAATTACTGAAATAAATCAAGTTTTTCAAAATATTCTAATTTACTGGCTTTTACCTGTATATAGGCACTGTTTATTTCCTCTTTGTTGGTGGCGGCTATTACTTCCGGTTCGGCATCGAAACTAAAAACCGAAACCAGACTCGGCGCTAATTAGTGACCTCGGCAGTTATTTGATTTTGTAGACACCGCACATCCACAATTGGAATTGGAGCATTTACGGTATTCAGTTAATTGCATTTGTGTGTTTCTTTTCCCCGTTTAGGGAAGTCCCATTTGGCCATCGTGCAGAAGGTGAACAACGAGGGCGACGGGGATCCTTTCTACGAGGTGCTGGGCTTGGTCACGCTGGAGGACGTGATCGAGGAGATCATCAAATCAGAGATTCTGGACGAGTCGGACCAATACAGTGAGTGTATAATCCAAATTATCCACGTTTGTGGCCCCTGAGCTGTCATGCTGATGCCGTTTGTCCATCACTGTTTCCGCTGCCCAGCTGACAACCGTTCGAGGAAGAAGGTGGCTCCCAACAAGAACAAGAGGGACTTCTCGGCTTTCAAGCACGAGAGCGAATCCAAGGTCAAGGTCTCCCCTCAGCTGCTGCTGGCCGCCCATCGCTTCCTGGCTACAGGTGGGAAATACACTTTATGAATGCATACCTGCCAACTACTCCGGTTTTCCCGTAATTCGTACGGTTTTCATCAACCTATTCCGGGTTACGGTTGCAGTGATTAAAAAATACGGTTTTTCATTAATTAAAAAAAAAAAAAAAAGGGTGAAAACTACGCGAATTGCACCTTGTGCAGACAAGATTTTTCGATCGGACACGGAGGAATTAGCGATGTAAAAGACCACGTTGGGACAAAAGAACACAAGTCTAATGCCGTTGCTAGCGATACAAGTGGAAAACTTTCAACATTTTTCGTCGCCCAAACAGATTCTTTGGATGTGATAAATGCCGAAGTTTTATTTACGGAGGCAATAATTGAGCATGGACTTCCAATCGCACTGGCTGATCACATGGGACAGTTACATGTTTGTAATGCAACCTTTAAAAATCATTACGCGGTGATCGCGGTCCCAAAAATAAACTTTTCTTGCATGATAATGTCCAGAAAAACTCACTTTATATTACTATAGAGTCCTTTTAACGAATGAGTTTGATGGTTTATCACAAACCTTAAAATGAAAGAAGTCCTTTGTTCTCCTGCACCATGCATGCGCTTTGGCCTTGCTTCGTGTTTGGTGCGCAATCTTGTCGGCTGTATTTCACAGCACGTCTTTGACAACTTGAAGTGGCATAAAACATTTAAAACAAGTCCAAGTTGAAGAAATCTTGTTAAATGTTGACAGCATAACTACCAAAATACAGAAGTATGTCCTTAATATTTTTGCAGTGCTATTTCTGTTGAAAAGTTCAAATGATTACATTAGAGATGTGATGTGCCACTTTTCAAGTGTCTGATGGCTTAAATTAATTTTCATTCATTTTTCATATTTTGAATTCTTTTGAAAGGCTTACAAAAAAACTACATTTGAATTGTAATTCCATGCTATTGACAGGACTATTCATTTTAATGAAGTTAGCTTACCATGTTTACAGTATGATAATTGTGATAGAAATGTGAATTTTAGGCACAGAATATTTTTTTACAATTGAACAAGGCAGTAGATTATACAAGCTTGGACAGAAAGTTAATAATGACACCAATTTTTTTTTTTAATGGAATTGTTTAGTACTGTTTTACCATTTGTTTACTGTAAAAAGTGTTTATACTTTCAATGAACAAATTGAAGTCTTGTGAAAGGTTGACAGGATAACTGGCATTAACTGTCAAAATAATTTCAAACTATTGAAGTTAGCTTACAGAATAAACATGTCAATCAACCCATATGATTTTTGCTGTAATATTTTTGTTTTGAAAAGTCACTGTGACTGATAGAAAAGTGATGGTTTTAGCAACATTTTAACCTGTCTGAATGCAATCAATCATTTTGCGTCGGGGGGCGAAGCCCTGAACCCTCCACCAGGACTTTGTCCTGGACCTACCGGGGCCTGCGGCCCCTGGACCCTGGCTACTAGGTTTTTCTGATTTCAAAAGTTGGCAGGTATGTGAATGTATGTAGGCTTTCTTCCTACACGGAGGAATAACACAAGAAAAACTCAATCTGACAATAGGTGACAATTATTCATTCAATCCAATGTCAACATTGAGCAATTTAAATTGTATTTATTGATCATTAGGGCTGCAACCAACGATTCATTTGATAATCGATTAATCTGTCGATTATCACTTCGATTAATCGATTAATAATCGGATAAAAGAGACAAACTATATTTCTATCCTTTCCAGTATTTTATTAAGAAAAAAAACCAGCTAAATGGTGCCATGTTCTTTCAACTTGCCAAATAAAACAGGGAAAATGTTACAAAAATGCAGACTTTGACACCCCCTGCTATAGATAATCCATCCATCCATTTTCTACCGCTTATTCCCTTTTGGGGTCGCTGGAGCCTATCTCAGCTACAATCGGGCGGAAGGCGGGGTACACCCCGGACAAGCCGCCACCTCATCGCAGGGCCAACACAGATAGACAGACAACATTCACACACTAGGGACTAGAGATGCGCGGTTTGCGGACACAACCGCGGAGTCCGCGGATCATCCGCGGATCGGGCGGATGAAATAAAAAAAAATAAGATTTTATCCGCGCGCGGGTCGGGTCGGGCGGATTAATTAGATTTTTTTTTTTTTTTTTTTTTTTTTTTTTTTTTTTTGCGGGTGGCAGTTAAACCAATTGGGAAATATATATACATAGTTAAATGTTGTTACCCACATACAAAAAACGAGCAGGCACCTGCTGCATATGCCACGACAGAAGAAAAAAAAAAAAAGAGATGGACACTTTTACGGTCCGGGACCGAGGCCCCTTCCCCCGAGAGGGCCCCACCGGGAGCCGTAGCTGAGGCGATCCGCGAGAAGGGCCCGACGCACGTCCAGGGTCACCACCGCGCCCACCGCACCGACACCCCGCCTCGTCCGCCTTCGCCGCGGCCGGCGTCACGCGCAGCAGGTAAGCAGCTTACCTGCCCGCCACCCCCGTGGCCGGGGGCTCGTAACATGGGTCACTCCGCGCGCTCCGCCCGCGCAGCTTACCTGCCCGCCACCCCTGTTGCCGGGGGCGCGTAACAGGGGTCACTCCGCGCGCAGTGCGCTCACGAAAGGGGTGGGGCTCACCCTGGTTGATATAGAGAGCAGGACGGTGGCCATGGAAGTCGGAACCCGCTAAGGAGTGTGTAACAACCCACCTGCCGAATCAACTAGCCCTGAAAATGGATGGCGCTGGAGCGTCGGGCCCATTCCCGGCCGTCGCCGGCAGCGAGACGCGCTTGGAGGTGCGCTCAGCACGGCTCCCATATGATTGCGCACTGGTGTGCGTCTGGGTGGTGACAGCGTGGCACGCGAAAGTCTGTGCTGCATTGGATCAGTCTCCTTTCTTTAACAGGCAAAAGCTTTATAACCTCAGTGAGGTTATAAAGCTTGCGCACCAAACACGAAGCAAGGCCATGGTGCAGGAGAACAAAGGACTTCTTTCATTTAAGCTTTGTGATAAACCATCAAACTCATTCGTTAAAAGGACTCTATAGTAATATAAAGCGAGTTTTTCTGGACATTATCATGCAAGAAAAGTTTATTTTTGGGACCGCGATCACCGCGTAATGATTTTTAAAGGTTGCATTACAAACATTTAACTGTCCCATGTGATCAGCCAGTGCGATTGGAAGTCCATGCTCAATTATTGCCTCCGTAAATAAAACTTCGGCATTTATCACATCCAAAGAATCTGTTTGGGCGACGAAAAACGTTGAAAGTTTTCCACTTCTATCGCTAGCAACGGCATTAGACTTGTGTTTTTTTTGTCCCAACGTGGTCTTTTACATCGCTAATTCCTCCGTGTCCGATCGAAAAATCTTGTCTGCACAAGGTGCAATTCGCGTAGTTTTCACCCTTTTTTTTTTTTAAATTAATGAAAAACCGTATTTTTTATCACTGCAACCGTAACCCTGAATAGGTTGATGAAAACCGTACGAATTACGGGAAAACCGGAGTAGTTGGCAGGCTCACTAATGCCTTGCATCATCTATATTAGATCGGGCGGGTGCGGGCGGATGGCGGGCGGGTGCAGTTCTGATCAAACGTTACATTGGGTGGATGGCGGATGGTTGACGACTTTCTGACGCGGTTGCGGATGAAATAAATTGCCTATCCGCGCATCTCTACTAGGGACCATTTAGTGTTGCCAATCAACCTATCCCCAGGTGCATGTCTTTGGAGGTGGGAGGGGCCTATCCCCAGGTGCATGTCTTTGGAGGTGGGAGGAAGCCGGAGTACCCGGAGGGAACCCACGCAGTCACGGGGAGAACATGCAAACTCCACACAGAAAGATCCCGAGCCCGGGATTGAACTCAGGACTACTCAGGACCTTCGTATTGTGAGGCACATGCACTAACCCCTCTTCCACCGTGCTGCCCTGCTATAGATAATAAAAAATTAAATCTGATAAATCTATCGATTAAAAAGCAGAGCCTGACGACGCATGCGCGTTTATTAGATTAGATTAGATTAGATTAGATTTATTGGTCCCCTTGGGGAAATTCATTGTCACTGCCGTACATTTAAACACTAGACATTACACATCACACAAAAAAAAAAAAAAATAAATAAAAAAATAACAAAAAGACATCATACATGACTAACACACATTTATCTAGACCAGGGGTCGGCAACCCGCGGCTCCGGAGCCGCATGCGGCTCTTTGATCACTCTGATGCGGCTCAGCAGCTTACTTGCCGAACCCCCCGATTTTCCCGTGAGACTTCCGGTTTTCAGTGCCTCTCGCAGAAAACTCCCGGGATTAATATTCACCGATTTTCACCCTTACGGCTATAATAAGGGTGTGCCATGATGGTACAACAATTGGCGCCCTCTACAATCTGTATTAACAGCGTGCCAGCCCAACACTTCTTATTCAATATACATCTTCTGCTTGCACACGTACGTGACAGCAAGGCATACTTGGTCAACAGCCACACAAGTTACACTGACGGTGACCATATAAAACAACTTTAACACTCTTACTAATAATGCGCCACACTTTGAACCAAAACCAAACAAGAATGACAAACACATTTCGGGAGAACATCAATCAATCAATCAATGTTTATTTATATAGCCCTAAATCACAAGTGTCTCAAAGGGCTGCACAAGCCACAACGACATCCTCGGTACAAAGCCCACATAAGGGCAAGGAAAAACTCACCCCAGTGGGACGTCGATGTGAATGACTATGAGAAACCTTGGAGAGGACCGCATATGTGGGTAACCCCCCCCCCCTCTAGGGAAGACCGAAAGAAATGGATGTCGAGTGGGTCTGACATAATATTGTGAGAGTCCAGTCCATAGTGGATCCAACATAATAGTAAGAGTCCAGTCCATAGTGGATCTAACATAATAGTGAGAGTCCAGTCCATAGTGGATCTAACATAATAGTGTGAGAGTCCAGTCCATAGTGGATCCAACATAATAGTGAGAGTCCAGTCCATAGTGGATCTAACATAATAGTGTGAGAGTCCAGTCCATAGTGGATCTAACATAATAGTGAGAGTCCAGTCCATAGTGGATCTAACATAATAGTGTGAGAGTCCAGTCCATAGTGGATCTAACATAATAGTGTGAGAGTCCAGTCCATAGTGGATCCAACATAATAGTAAGAGTCCAGTCCATAGTGGATCTAACATAATAGTGAGAGTCCAGTCCATAGTGGATCTAACATAATAGTGAGAGTCCAGTCCATAGTGGATCTAACATAATAGTGTGAGAGTCCAGTCCATAGTGGATCCAACATAATAGTGAGAGTCCAGTCCATAGTGGATCTAACATAATAGTGTGAGAGTCCAGTCCATAGTGGATCTAACATAATAGTGAGAGTCCAGTCCATAGTGGATCTAACATAATAGTGTGAGAGTCCAGTCCATAGTGGATCTAACATAATAGTGTGAGAGTCCAGTCCATAGTGGATCCAACATAATAGTAAGAGTCCAGTCCATAGTGGATCTAACATAATAGTGAGAGTCCAGTCCATAGTGGATCTAACATAATAGTAAGAGTCCAGTCCATAGTGGGGCCAGAGATGTTCCCAGCCGATGCACAGGCGAGCGGTCCACCCCGGGTCCCGACTCTGGACAGCCAGCACTTCATCCATGGCCACCGGACCTGTGCCCCCCCCCCCCCCCCCCCCCTCCACAAGGAATAGGGGAGCAGAGGAGAAAAGAAAAGAAACGGCAGATCAACTGGTCTAACAGGGGGGCTATTTAAAGGCTAGAGTATACAAATGAGTTTTAAGATGGGACTTAAATGCTTCTACTGAGGTAGCATCTCTAATTGTTACCGGGAGGGCATTCCATAGTACTGGAGCCCCAATAGAAAACGCTCTATAGCCCGCAGGCTTTTTTTTGGGCTCTGGGAATCACTAATCAACATCTGCACCTTAACACAACATAAACACAACAGAACAAACACCCAGAATCCCATGCAGCCCTGACTCTTCCGGGCTACATTATACACCCCTTTCTGGGATTCTGGGTATTTGTCCTGTTGTGTTTATGTTGTGTTACGGTGCAGATGTTCTCCCGAAATGTGTTTGTCATTCTTGTTTGGTGTGGGTTCACAGTGTGGCGCATTATTAGTAAGAGTGTTAAAGTTGTTTTTTTTTTATACCGCCACCGTCAGTGTGAGCTGTGTGGTTGTTGACCAAGTATGCCTTGCTGTCGCCTATGTGAGCAAAGCGGAAGCCCTAGTGATGGGTTGATGAGGCGTCATGAAGCGTTTCGACACATTGCAAAACTGTATTGATACTGTGTCGATACTGTGTCACTAAATACTGACATCTGCTGGACATTAAAAATCCCTACAGGCAACCTATGGACCGACTCAACTGACACTGATTTGATGCCCTAGTACAGGGGTCACCAACCTTTTTGAAACCAAAAACTACTTCTTGGGTACTGATTAATGCGAAGGGCTACCAGTTTGATACACACTTAAATAAATAAATATATTGTCATTTGTAAGTTACACGTAAGTGTGATTTAAACAAGAATAGCTAAATAAATACATTTATATATATAAAAAAAATGGGTATTTCTGTCTGTCATTCCGTCGTACATTTGTTTTTCCTTTTACGGAAGGTTTTTTGTAGAGAATAAATGATGAAAAAAACACTTAATTGAACGGTTTAAAAGAGGAGAAAACACGAAAACATTTCAAATAAAATTTTGAAACATAGTTTATCTTCAATTTCGACTCTTTAAAATTCAAAATTCAACCGACAAAAAGAAGAGAAAAACTAGCTTATTTGAATCTTTTTGAAAAAATTAAAAAAAGAATTTTTGGAACATCATTAGTCATTTTTCCTGATTAAGATACATTTTAGAATTTTGATGACATGTTTTAAATTGGTTAAAATCCAATCTGCACTTTGTTAGAATATTTAACAAATTGGACCAAGCTATATTTCTAACAAAGACAAATCATTATTTCATCTAGATTTTCCAGAACAAAAATTTTAAAAGATATTCAAAATACTTTGAAATAAGATTTAAATTTAATTCTACAGATTTTCTAGATTTGCCAGAATAATTTTTATGAATTTTAATCATAGCAACTTTGAAGAAATATTTCACAAATATTCTTCGTCGAAAAAACAGAAGCTAAAATTATTATTCTTTACAATAAAAAAAAAATTTTTTTTTTTACTTGAACATTGATTTAAATTGTCAGGAAAGAAGAGGAAGAAATTTAAAAGTTAAAAAGGTATATTTGTTTCCTAAAATCATTTTTAAGGTTGTATTTTTTCTCTAAAATTGTATTTCTAAAAGTAATAAGAAGCAAAGTAAAAAATAAATGAATTTATTTAAACAAGTGAAGACCCATCCATCCATCCATTTTCTACCGCTTATTCCAAGTGAAGACCAAGTCTTTAAAATATTTTCGTGGATTTTCAAATTCTATTTGAGTTTTGTCTCTTTTAGAATTAAAAATGTCGAGACCAGCTTGCTAGTAAATAAATACAATTTAAAAAATAGAGCCAGCTCACTGGTAAGTGCTGCTCTTTGAGCTATTTTTAGAACAGGCCGGCGGGCGACTGATCTGGTCCTTACGGGCTACCTGGTGACCGCGGGCACCGCGTTGGTGACCCCTGCCCTAGTATATACAATAATATAAACCAAGTCATTGTATTTCATTTAGGATTATTTCATATCTTCATTTAAATAAAAATATATTTTTCTCTTTTTTAGATACAGTCAATAAATAATGTGAACATGCATCATAACATGGAAATATAAGAGAAAAAACTTCGTATGCAGTGTTAATTCATTTAAAATTTTAAAAAAAATTTGCGGCTCCCATTGTTTTCTATAATTTGTGAAACTGGTCAAAATGGCTCTTTGACTGGTAAAGGTTGCCAGACCCCTGATCTAGACTGACCATACGTCCTCTTTTCACCGGACATGTCCTCTTTTGCGGTGTTTCTTAAATGCCTCAAATGTCCGGCATTTTGAGTATTGTTTACACAACGTGCGTTACGCTACTTAAAATGTCCGTGTGGAAACTCGTCCGGTACACCTCCGCAACGAAACGAAACGGTTCGATACAAATACACGTACCGTTACACCCCTATTATTTTGATTATTGTTTCTCAGCTGTTTGTAAATGTTGCAGTTTATAAATAAAGGCTAAAAAAAGCATAGATCCAACGAATCGATGACTAAATGAATCGCCAACTATTTTTATAATCGATTTTAATCAATTTAATCGATTAATTGTTGCAGCCCTATTGATCATTAATCGTTCCTTCATCTGCATCATTAATTTGTCAGTTATTAGGGCCCGCATGGCCCATTGCATAAGGACTCCCAAAGGGAGACCTTATGCAATGGGACATAAGGACCTATTGAATTTGTAAGGTTTTATTATTATTATACCGGCCGCCTCTTTGAGCACTAATTTGACCCACTTAACATGCTTCAAAACTCACCATATTTGACCCACACATCAGGACCTGCGAAAATTGCCTTTTAATGAAAAAACCGAACCCCAAAACTCAAAATTGCGCTCTAGCGCCCCCTAGGAAAAAAAAAAAACAGACTGCCTGTAACTCCTACTAGGAAGGTCAGAAAGACATGAAACAAAATTCTCTATGTAGGTCTGACTTAGACCTACATTTCATAATAGTACATTGTCGGGCTAAAATCAACAGGACATCCTTGGGCAGAAAACAACAGAAAGTTGGCAATTCCCCCTTCAAGACAAAAAAGTACTAAAAACAGTCACTTTTGCCTCTTTGAGCTGTAATTTGACCCCCTTAACATGCTTCAAAACTCACCGAACTGAACACACACATCAGGACTGGCAAAAAATTGCGATTTAATAAAAAAACCTAACCCCAAATCTCAAAATTGCGCTAGAGCGCAACTGAAAAAACTGCTCCTCGGAAGAAAAAAATGACAAAACTGCCTGTAACTCCCACTGGGAAGGTCGGAGAGACATGAAACAAAAACCTCTATGTAGGTCTCACTTAGACCTACATTTCATAGATTGACAACCCCCCGCAAAAATCAACAGGAAGTTTGCTATTCCCCCTTTGGGAGTCCTTATGCAATGGGCCATGCGGGCCCTAAAAATGCAGTACCCGTGAATGGAAAGACACATGCAGTGAGTGACTTTGTCTATAAAATAAATAAATAAAACACTTTTTTTTTAGACTATTTTTACATGGCTGTTGTTGCGTTTTGGACCAGTTGTTCCTCCCAGGGAATTCAAGTCTCAATTCGCTCCCAAGTTCTTTCCGACACTTAAAGCTGAGTTGAAAAACCACCAGAGACAGAATAGGTATTTTCTTGTATATTCTCAAAGCTTTGACAACATACATTTTAGATTGAGACCAGTCTTAACCCTAGAACCTTCTATCCCGCACACCCAAAATGGTCTGTCTTCCCGATCCCACCACACTCTCTCGCGTCCCATCTCTGTAGCCAAAACAAAATGCTAGTCTAAACACATTCCAAAGAACTCAAGGTTATCACACACAGTTTGCTTGCTGACAGAGCATCAAAGAGAAGAAGTGGAAAAGACAAGCTGTTTTCAAATATGACAAAGAAATGGAAGAAGTACAACTAAAATTCGGATATATGTAAATATCTGCCTCCGACACTGTTATGGGAGAAAAATCCATAAATTAGCCGCACCGTCTTATAAGCCACAGGGTTCAAAGCGTAGCGGGTTATAGTCTGGAATTAACAGTAGTCAAATGCAGGTACTCTTATGTACTGAGCCTCGTTTTGGTTTTGGTCCTTGGCGCAGGTTTGCACCCCACCGAGTAACACTCAAGTTTATTTTACCTGCAAAAATCTTATTTCTATTGAAGGTTTCTGTGTGCCTGTCTGAGCACGCGACAATGCTCACATGACGTAGCATCAACGTGTGTCTCAGCACGTTTTCTATTTACTTGTTGCGTTACTTCCTTGATGTTGTATTGGCGCTTAAAGTTAAAAGCCGGCAAAGAATGTCAAAAGATGAAAGGGGCAGCGGGAATGGAAGAGTGGCTGCGTTGACCGAGCCCAGGATTTAATATGTAGACCCAAATGAAAGAAGTGTGTTTGCCTTGAAAAGGTGATGGATTCCGTCACACCAGTGTGTGTGTGTGTGTGTGTGTGTGTGTGGACACACTTGTGTTTGCAAGGCAGACTGGTTCTTTGTTGGCAGCATGGGGTGTGGTCCAAGGAACTTGTAGCCCAGCCTTATTGCAACAGCCCAGCCCGTTGTCCTGCTGCCTTGAAGCTTTGTTTGCGTTAGATAAGTTAGTCATTCCGTGTGGCAGCACTCACATGTTTCCAAGATTATGGCTTCAATGAATGAATCCATGACAATGCTTCGCAATTATTTTCTGTCCGGTTTTTTTTTTTTCATGCCCCACCCGCCTGAGATACTATTGAGAACCTGAGAATATCTTTATTCTCTATATGCCAAAATAGGTCACTAGCAATTGATCAAATGAAGAGCTTATCTTACTTTTTTTATACAGTGCATCGGGAAAGTATTCACAGCGCTTCACTTTTCCCACATTATGTTACAGCAGTGGTTCTCAAACTTTTTTTTGTCATCCCCCACTTTGGACAAGGGGGAGTTTTCAAGCCCCACCTGCCCCCATCGCCCCCAACAGCGCGCTAATGCCAAGCTTTAACATTTTCAAATTTATTGAACATCAAGTTGTATACATTCAAACTCAATAACATAAAATAACATCAAGTTCAATGATAAATAAAATAACTGTGCAGTTGTGGTATAACTTGCATCAAGTTCAATAATAAATAAAATAACTTCTATCAAGTTCAATAATAAATCAAACAAAAGTGTTATAACTTGCATCAAGTTCAATAATAAATCAAAAAAAGTGTTATAACTTGCATCAAGTTCAATAATAAATCAAAAAAAGTGTTACAACTTGCATCACATTCAATAATAAATAAAAAAAAGTGTTATAACTTGCATCAAGTTCAATAATAAATCAAAAAAAGTGTTATAACTTGCATCACGTTCAATAATAAATCAAAAAAAGTGTTCTAACTTGCATCAAGTTCAATAATAAATCAAATAACTTGCATCAAGTTCAATAATAAATCAAAACAAGTGTTATAACTTGCATCACGTTCAATAATAAATCAAAAAAAGTGTTATAACTTGCATCAAGTTCAATAATAAATCAAATAACTTGCATCAAGTTCAATAATAAATCAAACAAAAGTGTTATAACTTGCATCAAGTTCAATAATAAATCAAAAAAGTGTTATAACTTGCATCAAGTTCAATAATAAATCAAAAAAAGTGTTATAACTTGCATCACGTTCAATAATAAATAAATAAAAGTGTTATAACTTGCATCAAGTTCAATAATAAATCAAATAACTTGCATCAAGTTCAATAATAAATCAAACAAAAGTGTTATAACTTGCATCAAGTTCAATAATAAATCAAACAAAAGTGTTATAACTTGCATCAAGTTCAATAATAAATCAAAACAAGTGTTATAACTTGCATCAAGTTCAATAATAAATCAAAAAAAGTGTTATAACTTGCATCAAGTTCAATAATAAATCAAAAAAAGTGTTATAACTTGCATCACGTTCAATAATAAATCAAAAAAAGTGTTATAACTTGCATCACGTTCAATAATAAATCAGAAAAAGTGTTATAACTTGCATCAAGTTCAATAATAAATCAAATAACTTGCATCAAGTTCAATAATAAATCAAAAAAAGTGTTATAACTTGCATCAAGTTCAATAATAAATCAAACAAAAGTGTTATAACTTGCATCAAGTTCAATAATAAATCAAAACAAGTGTTATAACTTGCATCAAGTTCAATAATAAATCAAACAAAAGTGTTATAACTTGCATCAAGTTCAATAATAAATCAAATAACTTGCATCAAGTTCAATAATAAATCAAAAAAAGTGTTATAACTTGCATCACGTTCAATAATAAATCAAAAAAAGTGTTATAACTTGCATCAAGTTCAATAATAAATCAAATAACTTGCATCAAGTTCAATAATAAATCAAAAAAAGTGTTATAATTTGCATCAAGTTCAATAATAAATCAAACAAAAGTGTTATAACTTGCATCAAGTTCAATAATAAATCAGACAAAAGTGTTATAACTTGCATCAAGTTCAATAATAAATCAAATAACTTGCATCAAGTTCAATAATAAATCAAACAAAAGTGTTATAACTTGCATCAAGTTCAATAATAAATCAAATAACTTGCATCAAGTTCAATAATAAATCAAAAAAAGTGTTATAACTTGCATCAAGTTCAATAATAAATCAAACAAAAGTGTTATAACTTGCATCAAGTTCAATAATAAATCAAAAGTGTTATAACTTGCATCAAGTTCAATAATAAATCAAATAACTTGCATCAAGTTCAATAATAAATAAAATAAAAGTGCCACTTTGCAATCTTTGCAAAAAAAAAAAAGGAGGAGCTATGCATTTGGCAAGACAGGGCAAGTGACAGCACTTTGCCCCAGGAGAGCCACCTTGCTTCACTGTGAAACAGCACGGCTGTATGATCAGCTCCCATTTCCTCACACAGTGCAGAGAACAGTCGCGCTTTCAGTGGTCGTGTTTTGATCAAATTGACCGCGCTCACAACATCTGTTAAAACCTCATTGAGTTCGGGGCTGAGCTGCCTTGACGCGAGTGCTTCCCGGTGAATGACACAGTGTGTGCCCGTCACATTTTTGTTTCTCTGCAGGCGCTGGCTCTGGCTCGACGACCTTTGAGGTGCGAGTCACAAATGTATATATTTGTGTAATTGTGGTCCACACATTAGCCTGCTACTCATCCGCGCGAAAGTTTGTTCCGCTTAGCCCCGCCCCCATTAGTTACTGTTGCTATGTCTGTCAAACTTTCGCTCCTACCGAGAAATGTAAAGCCTACAGTAAAAATAAGTACCGGTAATTTCCATTTATTTATATAGCGGATTTCACAGACAGAATCACAAAGTGATTTACAGTGTGTATAGAAAATGAAAGCATAGTAAAAAAAAAAATAATCTAAGAATATAATAATAAAAAAAATTTTTAAAGTGAAATTTCCTCCCGTTCCTCGCGCCCCACCTGTCATGTCTCTATTCCCCACCAGTGGGGGGCGCCCCACACTTTGAGAAACGCTGGGTTACAGCCTCATTAGGGATTACATTCATTTTTGTTTTCAAAACCCTACACACAATTTCCAGACAAAAGCCATTTTAAAAGTAGATTTTAAAAGCCTTTTGCGCGTAGATTTGCCGAACGTGGTAGTGCAAACTAGTAGCACAACGTGACAGCGTAGCATAACATGGTGGTGTCGTGGCACAATGTGGTATCAATATACTTAATTAATTAGATCATTTTTTTATTATCTATAGCAGGGGCGTCAAAAGTGTGGCCATTTGCGGCCCACAGCTAATGTTTTAAAGGCCCACGGCACATTCTAAAAATACTATTAAAATAAACAAAACATAACAAAAGTGGGGAAAAAAAAGCTTACAGGTGAAATATAATTTAGAAAAAGTTGCAATGTTGACTAATAAAACAAAGCTGGGTTTTTTTTTCTTTCTAACTGTCATTGCTCAAAACATAATATTGAATCAAAATCAATGTTATTATGAATTATTGACCTATCCAAGGTTCCCATTACTTCACATCAAATATTCAATCAATGATCAATCAATGTTTATTTATATAGCCCTAAATCACAAGTGTCTCAAAGGGCTGCACAAGCCACTGTCAAGACTTGGTCCAGGATGCAACGGAAAGTTGGCTCGTGCGAGACGGGAATGAAGGTACATGATTTATTATTATCAAAAAAAAAAAGGAATAAATGAAAGCGCGCACAGTGGCGGAGAATAAACTATGAAACCAAAAGACTATAGCAAAAAAAGTACAAACAAAAAACACGCACAATGGCGGAGAACAAACTATGAAACCAAAAAGACTATAAATATGGAACAAAAACTTACTTGGCTTGGACAAAAGTCGTTGCTTGAGGAATTGACATGAAAAGAAGTATCAGGCATGGACAGAGCATAAATGTGTTGAGGTCGTCAGGACGAACAACAGAAAATGAATGAACTTAAATACTATGGACATGATTAGTGAAAGCAGGTGCGTGACTCAAAACGTGAAACAGGTGCGTGACGTGACAGGTGAAAACCAATGGTTGCTATGGTGACAAACAAGAGTGCACAATGAGTCCAAACGTGGAACAGGTGAAACTAATGGGGTAATCATGCAAACAAGACAAGGGAGTGAAAAGCCAGAAACTAAACAAAACATGATTACACAGACATGACAGCCACAACGACATCCTCGGTACAAAGCCCACACCCTGGATTATAAATAATGTAAATAATTCAATGTGATTATCTTGTGTGATGACTGTATTATGATGATAGTATATATCTGATAGTATATATCTGTATCATGAATCAATTTAAGTGGACCCCGACTTAAACAAGTTGAAAAACTTATTGGGGTGTAGGGCTGCAGCTATCGATTATTTTTCTATCGATTAATCTATAGATTATTTTTTCGATTAATCGGTTAATCTATAGATTATTTTTCGATTATTCTATAGATTATTTTTCCTTTTACCGATTTTTTTTTTTTTTATTTAAAATGAAGAGGAAAAAATAAATGTAGGCCAGTTTTTTCAAAAGGCATGGCTTTTATTTACAAAAAAAAAAGTATGGCCACTCAGTCAACATTGACAACAACATGACAAAATATTCTGTAACAATGTAAACATTTAAAACTTTTAACATTCAACAAAATTAAAAGTAGCTTATTTGCTTTTTAATGTGCAAATATAAAAGTAAACATCCAGTGCAAATCTTAATATTCTGGAATAGTATAAGCATTTCAAAAGTAAAAGTATTGCTTATTTTGCTTTAAAATGTGCAAAAATAAAGATAAACATCCAATACAAAAAAGTGCAAAACGGAAATATTCTGTAACAAGTGTAAACATTTCAACAAAAGTAAAAGTATTGCTTATTTGCTCAAATGTGCAAAAATAAAGCTAAACATCCAATACAAAAAAGTGTACAGTGTAAACATTTCAACAAAAGTAAAAGTATTGCTTATTTTGCTTAATAACACAACAATGATAGTATGATTAAAGTGAAAGTTAATTGTTGGTTTGTACATAGTATATGTAACTGTTAATGTTGTAAAAGGTATTTGCACAACTAATTAACGTTAGCGTTTGTGACACGTCTTGTGCCGTGGGGTTCTTTCAGGACCGACAGACTGAACGCCAGACGGCTTTGCCAGGTTTACAATCTTTTAATTTTACACAAAGTCTTTTCTCTTCCAACTGCGCGGATCGCGCACCTGGGCACGGTTGCGGCGTCGCTCCCGGCGCGCCCCGCCTCGCCGCTCGCTCGCCGCCGCCGCCGCCTCTCCACAGTGTTAAAGAGGAGCGCGTCTTTGTAAACACTGAACAGGCACGCCAAACGCGCCTCTCAGAGCGAAACGGTGCTTTAGTTTATGAATTTACAACGCAGATACAAATGACACATTCATGTTTTTGTGTAATAATGACAACGTATACGCACGCGGACGATTGACTTGTTGATGGTGATGGCAAGAACGCTGTCGGGGGTTTTCTTTTCAAATGTTGGTTCATAGCCGTTGTGCTGCTATGATAGGCCATTTCCGCTCGACACAGTGTGCATACAACAACATTATTAGGCCGTTTATTGAAATACTCCCACACTTTTGACGACTTTTGGCGTGCTTTTTTCCCCTCGCTCGCATCGTCTGCTTTGCGCTCCGCCATGACAGTAGTGTGACGTAAATATGCGACGCGCCGACGCACAAAAACGGCGTCGACGTATTTACGTAACCGATGACGTCGACGCGTCGTTTCAGCCTTATTGGGGTGTTACCATTTAGTGGTCAATTGTACGGAATATGTACTTCACTGTGCAACCTACTAATAAAAGTCTCAATCAGTCAATCAAAACACATAGAATCATCATACTGCTGTGATTATATGCATCAAGTGTTCATTCAAGGCTGAGGCAAAATATCGAGATATATATCGTGTATCGCAATATGGCCTTAAAATATCGCAATATTAAAAAAGCAGCCCTAGTTCAATGATGCCATTTCTGTTTGTCATGTATAATTTTGTCTATTTTGTGTTTATCCTTGAATAAACAGGTCAGTTTCTTGTTACCAACCATTGTGTATTATTCAAACTCCCCTAATTCAGCTGGCTAGTTGTTATCAAGAGTACTAAAACCCTTTTCAACATGATTCTGACAACTAAGTAGGCTAAATAACTTTAAACGTTTAATACATGCTCGGATAGGCCAGTATCGGTCAGTATCGGTTATCGGATCGGAAGTGCAAAAACCTGGATGGGGCCATCAGAATCAGAATCAGAATCAGCTTTATTGTCATTACGCAAGGTAACAAGATTGAGGCCATTCCATACAGTGCGATGTGTGCATGCTAGAAAAACAATGTGCAAATATATAAAAATATAAAAAATGTAGAAGTGCAATGAATATGGTGTGAAATTAATATATACATGAAAAAAAACAAAAAAACAAAAACAGGGTGGTTGGTGGAATGGGTTATTGCACCGAAGAGAAGGCAGTTATGAGGGACAATGGGGCAGTCCGTTCAGGATGGTTATGGCCCTGGGGAAGAAGCTATCATCCCTATACGGCATGATAGTAAAAGTTGTATTTGATGACACCAACCAGTTTGTGTTGTGTTTTGTGCAGAGGTGGCCTTCTTCAACCCGACACAGATCTCAGACAAGGTCCTGCTGCGAATCCTTCGCCACCCCGACGTGATCCAGGAGATCAAGTTCAACGAGAGCGAAAAGTGCTCGCCGCATCACTACGTCTACCAGAGGGGCAAGCCCGTCGACTTCTTCATCCTCATCCTGCAGGTAAGACGGCGTGTCAAAAATGTCACAAAAGTATTGATCATTTTGATCATAAACGGACAGATTGCCTTCCTTCCAGCTATTTAGTTGTTCTCCCCTAAGTTTGAGTGGTAGAAAAGCAGCCATAAAATAGAAATCAGCTCAACTGCGTCTCAAATTTCCACTTTTAGTAGAAAAGGCCAAGTTGTTGTTGGTTCTCCAGATTATTGTTTAGCTTCCCATATTAGTCACGCTGTATGTCAAGTCCTTTATAGGAAAACAAAACCATTTCAGTTCCAATGGTTTTGTTTTCCAGCTGAGTGTAGGTGGAGAAGGCCAGCCAGGATGTACACAGCTGTGGCCCCTCATGGGGAGCACAGTGGGGGCCTGTCATTCATGCCTGTTGTGGAAGACGTTTACTGTGGGGAAAGAGAGGCGTCATCTTGTCATGATCACAGTATTTACCTCTAATATACCATATTACATCATATCATCTTTAATGCATCGTATTTAATGTACATCATAATTCATGTATTGTACCTCTAATATTTCATATCATATTTTGTTATTTATACTCCTCTAACGTACCACATGTACATCATCATTCATGTATTGTACCTCTAAGATTTCATTTTAATGGTCTGATGTACCACATAAGTGGTTTGCCCGATTTGAATATACAAATAAGTGGTCTGTACGCCTCTAATGTACCATATAAATGGTCTGTGCATCTGTAATGTACCATATAAATGGTCTGTGCATCTGTAATGTACCATATAAACTGTCTGTTAGCCTCTAACGTACCATATAAATGGTCGGTGCGCCTCTAATGTACCATATAAATGGTCTGTGTGTCTGTAATGTACCATATAAGTTGTCAGTGTGCCTCTAATGTACCATATAAGTTGTTGGTGCGCCTCTAATATACCATAAAGTAGGTCGGTGCACCTCTAATGTACCATATAAATGGTCTGTGTGTCTGTAATGTACCATATAAGTAGTCAGTGTGCCTCTAATGTACCATATAATAGGTCGGTGCACCTCTAATGTACCATATAAATGATCTGTGCGCCTGTAATGTACCATACAAATTGTCTGTTAGCCTCTAATGTACCATATAAATTGTTGGTGCAACCTCTAATGTACCATATAAATTGTTGGTGCGCCTCTAATATACTCTATAAATGGTCGGTGCGCCTGTAATGTACCATATAAATGGTCTGTGCATCTGTAATGTACCATATAAATTGTCTGTTAGCCTCTAACGTACAATACAAATGGTCGGTGCGCCTCTAATGTACCATTTAAATGGTCGGTACGCCTCTAATGTACCATATAGTAGGTCGGTGCACCTATAATGTACCATATAAATTGTCTGTTAGCCTCTAATGTACCATATAAAGGGTCGGTGCACCTCTAATGTACCATATAAATTGTTGGTGCGCTTCTAATGTACCATATACATTGTTTGTGCGCTTCTAATGTACCATATAAATTGTTGGTGCGCCTCTAATATACTATATAAATGGTCGGTGCATCTGTAATGTACCATATAAACTGTCTGTTAGCCTCTAACGTACCATATAAATGGTCGGTGCGCCTCTAATGTACCATTTAAATGGTTGTGCGCCTCTAATGTACCATATAATAGGTCGGTGCGCCTCTAATGTACCATATAAATTGTTGGTGCGCCTCTAATATACTATATAAATGGTCTGTGCATCTGTAATGTACCATATAAACTGTCTGTTAGCCTCTAACGTACCATATAAATGGTCGGTGCGCCTCTAATGTACCAGTCAGTGTGCCTCTAATGTACCATATAAGTTGTTGGTGCGCCTCTAATATACCATATAATAGGTCGGTGCACCTCTAATGTACCATATAAATGGTCTGTGTGTTTGTAATGTACCATATAAGTTGTCAGTGTGCCTCTAATGTACCATATAAGTTGTTGGTGCGCCTCTAATAAACCATCTAAATGGTCTGTGCGCCTGTAATGTACCATATAAATTGTCTGTTAGCCTCTAATGTACCATATAAAGGGTGGGTGCACCTCTAATGTACCATATAAATGGTTGGTGCGCCTGTAATGTACCATATAAATGGTCTGTGCATCTGTAATGTACCATATAAACTCTCTGTTAGCCTCTAACGTACCATATAAATGGTCGGTGCGCCTCTAATGTACCATATAAATGGTCTGTGTGTCTGTAATGTACCATATAAAGGGTCGGTGCTTCTCTAATGTACCATATAAATGGTCGGTGCACCTCTAATGTACCATATAAATTGTTGGTGCGCCTCTAATATACTATATAAATGGTCGGTGCGCCTGTAATGTACCATATAAATGGTCTGTGCATCTGTAATGTACCATATAATAGGTCGGTGCGCCTCTAATGTACCATATAAATGGTCGGTGCGCCTCTAATGTACCATTTAAATAGTCGGTGCGTCTCTAATGTACCATATAATAGGTCGGTGCGCCTCTAATGTACCATATAAATGGTCTGTGTGTCTGTAATGTACCATATAAGTTGTCAGTGTGCCTCTAATGTACCATATAAGTTGTTGGTGCGCCTCTAATATACCATATAATAGGTCGGTGCACCTCTAATGTACCATATAAATGGTCTGTGTCTGTAATGTACCATATAAGTTGTTGGTGTGCCTCTAATATACCATATAAATGGTCTGTGCGCCTGTAATGTACCATATAAATTGTCTGTTAGCCTCTAATGTACCATATAAAGGGTCGGTGCACCTCTAATGTACCATATAAATTGTTGGTGCAACCTCTAATGTACCATATAAATGGTCGGTGCGCCTCTAATGTACCATATAAATGGTCGGTGCATCTGTAATGTACCATATAAACTGTCTGTTAGCCTCTAACGTGCCATATAAATGGTCGGTGCGCCTCTAATGTACCATATAATAGGTCAGTGCGCCGCTAATGTACCATATAAAGGGTCGGTGCACCTCTAATGTACCATATAAATTGTTGGTGCGCCTCTAATATACTATATAAATGGTCTGTGCATCTGTAATGTACCATATAAACTGTCTGTTAGCCTCTAACGTACCATATAAATGGTCGGTGCGCCTCTAATGTACCATATAAAGGGTCGGTGCACCTCTAATGTACCATTATAAATTGTTGGTGCGCCTCTAATATACTATGTAAATGGTCGATGCGCCTCTAATGTACCATGTAAATGGTCTGTGCATCTGTAATGTACCATATAAACTCTCTGTTAGCCTCTAACGTACCATTTAAATGGTCGGTGCGCCTCTAATGTACCATATAATAGGTCGGTGCGCCTCTAATGTACCATATAAATGGTCTGTGTGTCTGTAATGTACCATATAAAGGGTGGGTGCACCTCTAATGTACCATATAAATGGTCTGTGCGCCTCTAATGTACCATATAAATTGTTGGTGCGCCTCTAATATACTATATAAATGGTCGGTGCGCCTGTAATGTACCATATAAATGGTCTGTGCATCTGTAATGTACCATATAAACTGTCTGTTAGCCTCTAACGTACCATATAAATGGTCGGTGCGCCTCTAATGTACCATATAAATGGTCGGTGCGCCTCTAATGTACCATATAAATGGTCGGTGCGCCTCTAATGTACCATATAAATGGGCTGTGTGACTGTAATGTACCATATAAGTCGTCAGTGTGCCTCTAATGTACCATATAAGTTGTTGGTGCGCCTCTAATATACCATAAAGTAGGTCGGTGCACCTCTAATGTACCATATAAATGGTCTGTGTGTCTGTAATGTACCATATAAATGGTCTGTGTGTCTGTAATGTACCATATAAGTTGTCAGTGTGCCTCTAATGTACCATATAATAGGTCGGTGCACCTCTAATGTACCATATAAATGGTCTGTGTGTTTGTAATGTACCATATAAGTTGTCAGTGTGCCTCTAATGTACCATATAAAGGGTCGGTGCACCCCTAATGTACCATATAAATTGTTGGTGCGCCTCTAATATACTTTATAAATGGTCGGTGCGCCTGTAATGTACCATATAAATGGTCTGTGCGCCTGTAATGTACCATATAAACTGTCTGTTAGCCTCTAACGTACCATATAAATGGTCGGTGCACCTCTAATGTACCATTTAAATGGTCAGTGTGCCTCTAATGTACCATATAAATGGTCTGTTAGCCTCTAATGTACCATATAAAGGGTCAGTGCGCCTCTAATGTACCATATAAATGGTCTGTGCATCTGTAATGTACCATATAAACTGTTTGTTAGCCTCTAACTTACCATATAAATGGTCGGTGCGCCTCTAATGTACCATTTAAATGGTCGGTGCACCTCTAATGTACCATATAATAGGTCGGTGCGCCTCTAATGTACCATATAAATGGTCTGTGTGTCTGTAATGTACCATATAAGTTGTTGGTGCGCCTCTAATATACCATATAAATGGTCTGTGCGCCTGTAATGTACTATATAAATTGTCTGTTAGCCTCTAATGTACCATATAAAGGTTCGGTGCGCCTCTAATGTACCATATAAATTGTTGGTGCGCCTCTAATATACTATATAAATGGTCGGTGGGCCTGTAATGTACCATAAAAAACTGTTTGTTAGCCTCTAACGTACCATATAAATGGTCGGTGCGCCTCTAATGTACCATATAAACGGTCTGTGTGTCTGTAATGTACCATATAAGTTGTTGGTGCGCCTCTAATATACCATATAATAGGTCTGTGCACCTGTAACATACCATACACATGGTCTGTGCACCTGTAACATACCATACACCTGGTCTGTGCACCTGTAACATACCAAAGACATGGTCTGTGCACCTGTAACATACCATACACATGGTCTGTGCACCTGTAACATACCATACACATGGTCTGTGCACCTGTAACATACCATACACATGGTCTGTGCACCTGTAACATACCATACACATGGTCTGTGCACCTGTAACATACCATACACATGGTCTGTGCACCTGTAACATACCATACACATGGTCTGTGCACCTGTTACATACCATACACATGGTCTGTGCACCTGTAACATACCATACACATGGTCTGTGCACCTGTAACATACCATACACATGGTCTGTGCACCTGTAACATACCATACACATGGTCTGTGCACCTGTAACATACCATACACATGGTCTGTGCACCTGTACTGTATCATATAAATGGCTTGTACACTTCTAATGTATCTAATTGAATGTGCCCTTTAAATGGTGTGTGCACCTGTAGTGTACCATATTTGTTGTCTTTATAACAGACTTCTAATGTATCTAATTGAATGGTGTGTAATGTACCGTATTTGTTGTCTTTATAACAGCCCAAACACAGCTTTAGTAGTTTCTGCTGTGCATTCGTGTGGTCGTGCATTCATTTGCCACTTTGCGTTCTGCTCATGTTTGTTGTGCAAACAAAAGGGTGGCAACACAGGAAGTGTGGCCAACCCAGTATGGGAATAAAAACAACTTTTTGGACACCTACGGTGAAGTGAAGAAATGGCCTATCTACGGGATGAAGGAGTGTGGGAGTACTTCAGACTTGTGGGAAGTACACACCACACGGTTGCTCCTCTCCCACGACCATGAATGTGCTGGTGTGCATTTTTCTACAGTTGAAATAGCAAAGTGTGATTCTTCCAGGCATGCTTTCTCAGCGTTAACCCTTTCAGACAAACTAATTAGACGGCATCATTCTTGTGTGTCCACAATTCACTGAAGTTGAGGTCTTTAACAGGGAGTTTGGAATGGTTCTGCATGGTTGGTCACGGAGTTATTGGTTGATGATGCTTTCTTACCGTATTTTCTGGACCGTAGGGCACACCGGATTATAAGGCGCACTGCCGATGAGGTCTATTTTCATACAAAAGGCTCATTAAATGGGTCATATTATGATTTTTGTTGTCGAGGCGGCCGATTGGAGCTGTGGCCGCAAGGTAGTTGGTGCCTGTCGTGGCGGTAATCCTAGAACCCGTTGGTGGACGGCGGCGGTGAGGGATGCCGTCAGGCTGAAGAAGGAGTCCTATCGGGTTCTTTTGGCTCATGGGACTCCTGAGGCAGCGGACAGGTACCGACAGGCCAAGCGGTGTGCGGCTTCAGCGGTCGCGGAGGCAAAAACTCGGACATGGGAGGAGTTCGGGGAGTCCATGGAAAAAGACTTCCGGACGGCTTCGAAGCAATTCTGGACCACCATCCGCCGCCTCAGGAAGGGGAAGCAGTGCAGTGTCAACACCGTGTATGGTGGGGATGGTGCTCTGTTGACCTCGACTGCGGATGTTGTGGATCGGTGGAGGGAATACTTCGAAGACCTCCTCAATCCTACCAGCACGTCTTCCTATGAGGAAGCAGGGCCTGTGGAATCTGTGGTGGGCTCTCCTATTTCTCGGGCTGAGGTTGCCGAGGTAGTTAAAAAGCTCCTCGGTGGCAAGGCCCCGGGGGTGGATGAGATCCGCCCGGAGTTCCTTAAGGCTCTGGATGTTGTGGGGATGTCTTGGTTGACAAGACTCTGCAACATCGCGTGGACATCGGGGGCGGTACCTCTGGACTGGCAGACCGGGGTGGTGGTTCCTCTCTTTAAGAAGGGGAACCGGAGGGTGTGTTCCAACTATCGTGGGATCACACTCCTCAGCCTTCCCGGTAAGGTCTATTCAGGTGTACTGGAGAGGAGGCTACGCCGGATAGTCGAACCTCGGATTCAGGAGGAACAGTGTGGTTTTCGTCCTGGTCGTGGAACTGTGGACCAGCTCTATACTCTCGGCAGGGTCCTTGAGGGTGCATGGGAGTTTGCCCAACAAGTCTACATGTGCTTTGTGGACTTGGAGAAGGCATTCGACCGTGTACCCCGGGAAGTCCTGTGGGGAGTGCTCAGAGAGTACAGGGTAACGGACTGTCTTATTGTGGCAGTTCGCTCCCTGTATGATCAGTGTCAGAGCTTGGTCCGCATTGCCGGCAGTAAGTCGGACACGTTTCCAGTGAGGGTTGGACTCCGCCAAGGGTGCCCTTTGTCACCCATTCTGTTCATAACCTTTATGGACAGAATTTCTAGGCGCAGTCAGGGCGTTGAGGGGATCTGGTTTGGTGGCTGCAGGATTAGGTCTCTGCTATTTGCAGATGATGTGGTCCTGATGGCTTCCTCCGGCCAAGATCTTCAGCTCTCACTGGATTGGTTCGCAGCCGAGTGTGAAGCGACTGGGATGGGAATCAGCACCTCCAAGTCCGAGTCCATGGTTCTCCCCCGGAAAAGGGTGGAGTGCCATCTCCGGGTTGGGGAGGAGATCTTGCCCCAAGTGGAGGAGTTCAAGTACCTCGGAGTCTTGTTCACGAGTGGGGGAAGAGTGGATCGTGAGATCGACAGGCGGATCGGTGCGGCGTCTTCAGTAATGCGGACGCTGTATCGATCCGTTGTGGTGAAGAAGGAGCTGAGCCGGAAGGCAAAGCTCTCGATTTACCGGTCGATCTACGTTCCCATCCTCACCTATGGTCATGAGCTTTGGGTCATGACCGAAAGGACAAGATCACGGGTACAAGCGGCTGAAATGAGTTTCCTCCGCCGGGTGGCGGGGCTCTCCCTTAGAGATAGGGTGAGAAGCTCTGTCATTCGGGGGGAGCTCAAAGTAAAGCCGCTGCTCCTCCACATCGAGAGGAGCCAGATGAGGTGGTTCGGCAATCTGGTCAGGATGCCACCCGAACGCCTCCCTAGGAAGGTGTTTCGGGCACGTCCGACTGGTAGGAGGCCACGGGGAAGACCCAGGACACGCTGGGAAGACTATGTCTCCCGGCTGGCCTGGGAACGCCTCGGGATCCCCCGGGAGGAGCTGGACGAAGTGGCTGGGGAGAGGGAAGTCTGGGCTTCCCTGCTTAAGCTGCTGCCCCCGCGACCCGACCTCGGATAAGCGGAAGAAGATGGATGGATGGATGGATGGATTATGATTTTTTTCTAAACTGAAAAGACTTCCTTGTGGTCTACATAACTTGTAATGGTGGTTCTTTGCTCAAAATGTTGCATAGATGATGTTTTACTCGCTTTCTGACTGTCTCTTCAGGATGCGCCGCTTTGTGGGCGGGTCTTATTTATGTGGCTCACCTTCGACAGCGTCTTCTCCCCGTCACCTTTGTTGTCGCGGTGTAGCGTGCAAGGACGGGAGTGGAAGAAGTGTCAAAAGATGGCGCTAACTGTTTTAATGACATTCAGACTTTACTTCAATCAATAACGGAGCAGCATCGTCTCATCTGTGGCTCACAAGTGCAACAACAACGTCCGAAATGTGTCCCGTGAAGAAACGTCCGATCGGAACTCTCCAATAACTAAAGTTCCTTGGGTGAATTATGTAAACTCACTACACCGGTAGTTTTTAGCGCGTTCATGGCGAGATATAGGATAGGACTTTATTGTCATTGCAACAAGTACAACAAAACTATGTTTTCAGCACAAACCCGTTCAAGATTAGACAAACAAACAGTGTACAGGGTTACAGAACAGGAATGCTGTAAAAGGCGCCATGTAAAAGATGGGAAAAAGGTAAAACGCTGGGGAAGAAGATGAGTAAAAAATTCCAATCTAGACTGGGCTCCTAAGGGGGCCTAGTCTGGAGTGGGTAAAAACCTCCATGCAATGCACACATAAACACGTTACATATAATCACGACAACTCGCAATAGAGGGGCGGGGGGGAGTTGGGCCCTGGAGGTCGACTGCTGCTATGAAGCGCTGCCAGCCGTCCATCACTCCGAAGGGGAATCAAGCGGTGGTGAAGGCGTGGGGTGGGGGAGGGGTGTGTGTGTGTGTGTGTGTATATGCCCATTGTTGATATAAGTTAGAAATGTACGCTACTTTATATTAGAAATGGCAACAGCAGAGGATGAATTCCCCTTTACAGGAAGAACGTATCGACTACAGCAGTGGTCCCCAACCACCGGGCCGTGGCCCGGTACCGGTCCGTGGATCAATTGGTACCGGGCTGCACAAGAAATAAAAAAAATAAAATAATAAACTTTTGGTCGGGGGTGGGGGGCGTGGTTAAGATATATATATATATATAAATATATATATATATATATAAAAAATACTTGACTTTCAGTGAATTCTAGCTATATATATATTTTTACATATATATATATATATATATATATATATATATATATATATATATATATATATATATATATAATAAATTATTATTTATTTATATATATATATATATATAAATAAATAAAAGAAATACTTGAATTTCAGTGTTCATTTATTTACACATACACACACATAACACTCATCTACTCATTGTTGAGTTAAGGGTTGAATTGTCCATCCTTGTTCTATTCTCCGTCACTATTTCAGAACACACAAATTATACAAATATACATTATAAAATCAATAAGAAAACGGGAGCTCTAATTTGGGAGTCTGAATTAGGATCAGAAGTTCCTATATAAACATTGCGCACTCACGTCGCCTTTTTGTATTGATTACTGCAGCTGTGCACTGGATTCATTCACAAATACAAACTACAACTCACACACACTTTAGAGTTAGGCTCCACCATCAGAATGTGTACTTAAACTTATAAAGATCACATGGATATTATTCAGTGAGTTGATTCACCAAAACTAACCTGTTATACAGGAGGAAAAAGCACACAGGACATTTCAATTGTTCACAGACTGGTCGCTCTCATCAGAATGACAAGACACTTCCGGTCTGCAGGTGATAGCATTCATTTGGGGAGAAACGCCCTACTGTCCCCCTACTGACCAATGTGAATACTGATAAATGTGGAATGACAGCTCCAAAAACGAATTCAAACCACAAAATAAAATAAATAAATCAACACAAAAATGTGACACATTATGGGTGGGTCACATATGCATGTACAGTAGATGGCAGTATTGTCCTGTTTAAAAGTGTCACAACATTGCTGTTTACGGCAGACAAACTGCTTTACGGGGACGAAAACTTGACTGCTGTTGTTGTGTGTTGTTGCCGCGCTGGGAGGACGTTAATGAAACTGCCGTACAATAAACCCACATAAGAAACCAACAACTCGCCCTCCATCATTAGCTGTTTATATTGTGGGAAAGCGGACGTGAGAACAGGCTGTCAACACGTCACTCAGGTCCGCATGGAGCTGGAGGGGGCGTGGCCTCCAGCTCCGCCTGAATTTCGGGAGAAAATTTGTCCCGGGAGGTTTTCGGGAGAGGCGCTGAATTTCGGGAGTCTCCCGGAAAATCCGGGAGGGTTGGCAAGTATGTCCTAGCCGCTCAGGCAAATCATATTGTCTAAAAATGCATTTTTCCATCGACAACATGACATCATCGCACCAAGTGCGTGCTCTTTCAGTCATTAGTGCGCAAGTATATATATATATATATATATATATATATATATATATATATATGTATATATATATATATATATATATATATATATATATATATATGTATATATATATATATATATATATATGTATGTATGTGTGGGGAAAAAATCACAAGACTATTTCATCTCTACAGGCCTGTTTCATGAGGGGGGGTTCCCTCAATCATCAGGAGATTTTAATGGGAGCATTCACATACCATGGTTTATATAGGGCACAGAGTGGGTGGGTACAGGCTGGCGTAGGGGCGTGGTGATTGGCTCATGTGTTACCTAGGAGGTGTTTCCGTCTGTGGCGGCATGCTGTTACAATTCCGCTGCGCTTGTTGAGGGATGACAGGTCTGGACGGTAAATAATAAACAGTTTCTCTTTCAAGCATAGGTTGCATCTTTTATTACCACTATTGTAAGGTGTGCTGGATGCAAGAATTTGCCATGTTATTGAATATTCAACATTATTGTCTTTGAGGTCCCAAATGTGTTTGCTGAGTTCTGTGGTATTCCGCAGGTTTTGGTTCCTGAAAGAAGCCTTGTGATTGTTCCATCTGGTTTTAAACTCTCCCTCGGTTAATCCTACATATGTGTCGGATGTGTTAATGTCCTTGCGTGTTACCTTAGATTAGTAGACAACTGATGTTTGTAAGCACCCCCCGTTGAGAGGGCAATCAGGTTTCTTGCGGCAGTTGCAGTCTTTGTTGGTTTTGGGGTCGCTCTGTCTGGGAACCGACGGCTCATTTGCAATTGTTTTGTTGTGGTTTGAGATAATTTGTCGTATATTGTTCATACAGCTGTAGCTCAATTTAATGTTGTTCTTGTTGAATACTTTTCTTAGGGTGTTGTCTTTGGGAAAGTGTTTGTCAATCAGATTGAGGAATTTGTGTCCAATGTTAGTTGAGACGTTTTTGCTGTATGGGGGGTTGTACCAGATGATGTCGTTTCGTTTTCTGTTCTTTTTTGGCTGGTTTCCTGGCGTGGGTTCATAGGTGAGGGTGAAATTGTATCCGCTTTCATCAAGGGCTTTTTGGTACGGGGGGGTTGCTTGGTCAAATTCAGCTTTGCTAGATGACAGCATCGATAGCCTTTTATTAATTCCGGTAGGTATTCTTTTCGTGGTGGTGGGTGGGTGGTTGCTGTCATGGTGCACGTATTGGAGTGTTGTGTTGGGTTTCGTGAATGGTTGGTAGCTGTTATTTCTCAGGTTGAAAGTGACGTCAAGGAAGTTGACGGTTTGCTTGTTGGCTTCAATCGTGATCCGTAGGCCGTTCTCTTTGAAAATTTGGCATATGCCCTTCTTGGTATTCTCTTATATATATATATATATATATATATATATATATATATATATATATATATATATATATATATATATATATATATATATATATATATATATTTACAGCCCGGCCCCCAGCCAAATTTTTTTTAATTGTAATTTTGAAGAATTTATCTGAATGTGCATGAACTATTTCTGTTTAAAATAGTTAGAAATGTCAAATTTTTAAATATTAACTGTCAGTTTACTGTACTGTGCCAACTGTACTACTATATGAGTACATATTTTCTCCTGTTTCATTGGAAATAAAACAGCAAAGTCCATTTGGCTGTCATCTGTTTTAATTATGAGACACAATTGTGTCAAAGTCATGATTTTTTTTATTTCATGCTTGAAATAAGAAATTATTACTTTGAAAAAGTATTTTTTGTCAAGTCGTGGACTTTGAGGGTTTTGTTTTCCCGAGATGCAAGAATTGAAGCGGACGTGGCGTGAAGGTAAAAACATCATTTAATTTTACTGTAACAAAAAGAACAAACTAAAGGCGCGCACAAGGCGGAAGTACAAACTTGGCTAAGAAAACAAAACTAGCACTTGGGCAAAAACTATGGACGTGAAACAAAAAAACACTTACTGTGACATGAGCAGAACAAAAACGTGCGTGGCATGGCAAGAAGCATAAAGGATGGAATAAGCAGGGCATGAAAATGACAGAAGTAAACAGAGGTAATGTCGCCAGGCCGACCAACAGAAAAAGACAGGCTTTATAACAGTGACATGATTGGTGACAGGTGTGTGAGTCCAAACGTGGAACAGGTGAAACTAATGGGTCACCATGCAAACAAGACAAGGGAGTGAAAAAGCAGGAACTAAAAAGAGTCCAAAAACCAAACCGAACATAACTTAAACAAAACATGATCCCAGACATGACAGTTTTATACTTGTGAGTGTTGATGACACAGCTTTGCAACACTTGATATTCTAGTTTCAAGCATGTTTTACTCAATATAGGTCATCAAATAATATCTTACTGAGATCATTTAGGAGCAAAACACTTAAAACAAGTAAAACACTCTAACATCAAATCTGCTTAGTGAGAAGAATGATCTTATCAGACAGAAAATAAGCAAATATCAGCCTTATTTGACATATTTCATCTTACTTAGATTGCACTTTTTGCAGTGTGGTGTTCATGTGTATTGCCAGTTGGTGTGCTGAGGCGTGTGTGGGGGGGAGTGGCCTCAGAAGCAGGTCAAAGTTCAAATCAGTACTTTATGACTGATTGCGGGAGGACAACTCAAGTGTCCATTCGTCAAACGCACATGACTGTGTGTTGTAAATGATAAATGATAAATGGGTTATACTTGTATAGCACTTTTCTACCCTCAAGGTACGCTTTGACACTATTTCACATTCATCCATTCACACACTGATAGAGGAGCCTCCACTGCCAGATGCACTTTAACGTCATGCCCAGGACAAAGTCTCCCTACTAACCCACCAGTGACTCCATGGAAATACCCCCCTCTACCTCAAAGAACTGCTCACCCCCAAATCCTCCACACGACACCTCCGCTCCAGACGGGCTAACCTCCTCCAACCTCCGAGGACAAAGCTACGAACAGTGGGAGGCTTTCTGCTGTGGAACGCACTCCCTGACCACCTGAGGACACCACAGACTGTGGATGCTTTTTTTAAAAAAGGCTTAAAAACCCTTCTTTTTTTTAAAAAAAAGTCTTTTTTTTTTTTTTTAGATATATGCGTGTTAGTTCTAGCTATTAGGCTGTTCTAGTTTTTATTTTTTATTTTTTTTTATTATCCGCCACGTAGACACGTAACTGCGTTTTTTTATTTTTTATTTTTATAATTATCTGTAAATGGCATAAATCCTCCACACGACACCTCCGCTCCAGACGGGCTAACCTCCTCCAACCTCCGAGGACAAAGCTACGAACAGTGGGAGGCTTTCTGCTGTGGAATGCTCTCCCTGACCACCTGAGGGCACCACAGACTGTGGATGCTTTTAAAAAAAGGCTTAAAAACCCTTTTTTTTTTTTTTAATATATTTTTTTTTAGATATATGCGTGTTAGTTCTAGCTATTAGGCTGTTCTAGTTTTTATTTTTTTATTTTTTTTATTATCCGCCACGTAGACACGTAACTGCGTTTTTTTTTTGTTTTTGTTTTTATAATTATCTGTAAATGGCATAAATCCTCCACACGACACCTCCGCTCCGGACGGGCTAACCTCCTCCAACCTCCGAGGACAAAGCTACGAACAGTGGGAGGCTTTCTGCTGTGGAACGCTCTCCCTGACCACCTGAGGGCACCACAGACTGTGGATGCTTTTAAAAAAGGCTTAAAAACCCTTCTTTTTAAAAAAAAAAAAGCCTTCTTTTTTTATATATATACGTGCTAGTTCTAGCTATTAGGCTGTTCTAGTTTTTATTTTTTATTTTTTTTTATTATCCGCCACGTAGAAACGTAACTGCGTTTTTATTTTTTATTTTTATAATTATCTGTAAATGGCATAAATCCTCCACACGACACCTCCGCTCCAGACGGGCTAACCTCCTCCAACCTCCGAGGACAAAGCTACGAACAGTGGGAGGCTTTCTGCTGTGGAACGCTCTCCCTGACCACCTGAGGGCACCACAGACTGTGGATGCTTTTAAAAAAAGGCTTAAAAACCCTTTTTTTTTTTTTTTTAAAGTATTTTTTTTTAGATATATGCGTGTTAGTTCTAGCTATTAGGCTGTTCTAGTTTTTATTTTTTATTTTTTTTTATTATCCGCCACGTAGACACGTAACTGCGTTTTTATTTTTTATTTTTATAATTATCTGTAAATGGCATAAATCCTCCACACGACACCTCCGCTCCAGACGGGCTAACCTCCTCCAACCTCCGAGGACAAAGCTACGAACAGTGGGAGGCTTTCTGCTGTGGAACGCTCTCCCTGACCACCTGAGGACACCACAGACTGTGGATGCTTTTAAAAAAAGGCTTAAAAACCCTTATTTAAAAAAAAAAAAAAAGTATTTTTTTTTAGATATATGCGTGTTAGTTCTAGCTATTAGGCTGTTCTAGTTTTTATTTTTAATTTTTTTTTATTATCCGCCACGTAGACACGTAACTGCGTTTTTATTTTTTATTTTTATAATTATCTGTAAATGGCATAAATCCTCCACACGACACCTCCGCTCCGGACAGGCTAACCTCCTCCATCCTCCGAGGACAAAGCTACGAACAGTGGGAGGCTTTCTGCTGTGGAACGCTCTCCCTGACCACCTGAGGGCACCACAGACTGTGGATGCTTTTAAAAAAAGGCTTAAAAACCCTTATTTTAAAAAAAATATATATATTTTTTTAGATATATGCGTGTTAGTTCTAGCTATTAGGCTGTTCTAGTTTTTATTTTTTATTTTTTTTTATTATCCGCCACGTAGACACGTAACTGCGTTTTTTTATTTTTTATTTTTATAATTATCTGTAAATGGCATAAATCCTCCACACGACACCTCCGCTCCAGACGGGCTAACCTCCTCCAACCTCCGAGGACAAAGCTACGAACAGTGGGAGGCTTTCTGCTGTGGAATGCTCTCCCTGACCACCTGAGGGCACCACAGACTGTGGATGCTTTTAAAAAAAGGCTTAAAAACCCTTTTTTTTTTTTTTAATATATTTTTTTTTAGATATATGCGTGTTAGTTCTAGCTATTAGGCTGTTCTAGTTTTTATTTTTTTATTTTTTTTATTATCCGCCACGTAGACACGTAACTGCGTTTTTTTTTTGTTTTTGTTTTTATAATTATCTGTAAATGGCATAAATCCTCCACACGACACCTCCGCTCCGGACGGGCTAACCTCCTCCAACCTCCGAGGACAAAGCTACGAACAGTGGGAGGCTTTCTGCTGTGGAACGCTCTCCCTGACCACCTGAGGGCACCACAGACTGTGGATGCTTTTAAAAAAGGCTTAAAAACCCTTCTTTTTAAAAAAAAAAAAAGCCTTCTTTTTTTATATATATACGTGCTAGTTCTAGCTATTAGGCTGTTCTAGTTTTTATTTTTTATTTTTTTTTATTATCCGCCACGTAGAAACGTAACTGCGTTTTTATTTTTTATTTTTATAATTATCTGTAAATGGCATAAATCCTCCACACGACACCTCCGCTCCAGACGGGCTAACCTCCTCCAACCTCCGAGGACAAAGCTACGAACAGTGGGAGGCTTTCTGCTGTGGAACGCTCTCCCTGACCACCTGAGGGCACCACAGACTGTGGATGCTTTTAAAAAAAGGCTTAAAAACCCTTTTTTTTTTTTTTTAAAAGTATTTTTTTTTAGATATATGCGTGTTAGTTCTAGCTATTAGGCTGTTCTAGTTTTTATTTTTTATTTTTTTTTATTATCCGCCACGTAGACACGTAACTGCGTTTTTATTTTTTATTTTTATAATTATCTGTAAATGGCATAAATCCTCCACACGACACCTCCGCTCCAGACGGGCTAACCTCCTCCAACCTCAGAGGACAAAGCTACGAACAATGGGAGGCTTTCTGCTGTGGAACGCACTCCCTGACCACCTGAGGACACCACAGACTGTGGATGCTTTTAAAAAAAGGCTTAAAAACCCTTATTTAAAAAAAAAAAAAAGTATTCTTTTTTTATATATATGCGTGTTAGTTCTAGCTATTAGGCTGTTCTAGTTTTTATTTTTTATTTTTTTTTATTATCCGCCACGTAGACACGTAACTGCGTTTTTTTATTTTTTATTTTTATAATTATCTGTAAATGGCACAAATCCTCCACACGACACCTCCGCTCCAGACGGGCTAACCTCCTCCAACCTCCGAGGACAAAGCTACGAACAATGGGAGGCTTTCTGCTGTGGAACGCTCTCCCTGACCACCTGAAGGCACCACAGACTGTGGATGCTTTTAAAAAAAAGGCTTAAAAACCCTTCTTTTAAAAAAAAAAAAGTATTTTTTTTTAGATGTATGCGTGTTAGTTCTAGCTATTAGGCTGTTCTAGTTTTTATTTTTTTATTTTTTTTATTATCCGCCACGTAGACACATAACTGCGTTTTTATTTTTTATTTTTATAATTATCTGTAAATGGCACAAATCCTCCACACAACACCTCCGCTCCGGACGGGCAAACCTCCTCCAACCTCCGAGGACAAAGCTACGAACAATGGGAGGCTTTCTGCTGTGGAACGCACTCCCTGACCACCTGAGGGCACCACAGACTGTGGATGCTTTTTTTAAAAAAGGCTTCAAAACCCTTCTTTAAAAAAAAAAAAAAAAGTCTTTTTTTTTTTTTAGATATATGCGTGTTAGTTCTAGCTATTAGGCTGTTCTAGTTTTTATTTTTTATTTTTTTAATTATCTGCCACGTAGACACGTAACTGCGTTTTTATTTTTTATTTTTATAATTATCTGTAAATGGCACAAATCCTCCACACGACACCTCCGCTCCAGACGGGCTAACCTCCTCCAACCTCAGAGGACAAAGCTACGAACAATGGGAGGCTTTCTGCTGTGGAACGCACTCCCTGACCACCTGAGGACACCACAGACTGTGGATGCTTTTAAAAAAAGGCTTAAAAACCCTTATTTAAAAAAAAAAAAAAGTATTCTTTTTTTATATATATGCGTGTTAGTTCTAGCTATTAGGCTGTTCTAGTTTTTATTTTTTATTTTTTTTTATTATCCGCCACGTAGACACGTAACTGCGTTTTTATTTTTTATTTTTATAATTATCTGTAAATGGCATAAATCCTCCACACGACACCTCCGCTCCAGACGGGCTAACCTCCTCCAACCTCCGAGGACAAAGCTACGAACAGTGGGAGGCTTTCTGCTGTGGAACGCTCTCCCTGACCACCTGAGGACACCACAGACTGTGGATGCTTTTTTTTTTTTAAAAAAAGGCTTAAAAACCCTCCTTTTTTTAAAAAAAAGTCTTTTTTTTTTTTTTAGATATATGCGTGTTAGTTCTAGCTATTAGGCTGTTCTAGTTTTTATTTTTTTATTTTTTTTATTATCCGCCACGTAGACACGTAACTGCGTTTTTTTATTTTTTATTTTTATAATTATCTGTAAATGGCATAAATCCTCCACACGACACCTCCGCTCCAGACGGGCTAACCTCCTCCAACCTCCGAGGACAAAGCTACGAACAGTGGGAGGCTTTCTGCTGTGGAACGCTCTCCCTGACCACCTGAGGGCACCACAGACTGTGGATGCTTTTAAAAAAAGGCTTAAAAACCCTTCTTTTAAAAAAAAAAAAAGCCTTTTTTTTTTTAGATATATGCGTGTTAGTTCTAGCTATTAGGCTGTTCTAGTTTTTATTTTTTATTTTTTTTAATTATCCGCCACGTAGACACGTAACTGCGTTTTTTTGGGGGTTTTTTATAATTATCTGTAAATGGCATAAATCCTCCACACACCTCCGCTCCAGACGGGCTAACCTCCTCCAACCTCCGAGGACAAAGCTACGAACAGTGGGAGGCTTTCTGCTGTGGAACGCTCTCCCTGACCACCTGAGGACACCACAGACTGTGGATGCTTTTAAAAAAAAGGCTTAAAAACCCTTATTTAAAAAAAAAAAAAAAAGTTTTTTTTTTTTTTATATATGCGTGTTAGTTCGAGCTATTAGGCTGTTCTAGTTTTTATTTTTTTATTTTTTTTATTATCCGCCACATAGACACGTAACTGCGTTTTTTTATTTTTTATTTTTATAATTATCTGTAAATGGCACAAATCCTCCACACGACACCTCCGCTCCGGACAGGCTAACCTCCAACCTCTGAGGACAAAGCTACGAACAATGGGAGGCTTTCTGCTGTGGAACGCACTCCCTGACCACCTGAGGGCACCACGGACTGTGGATGCTTTTAAAAAAGGCTTAAAAACCCTTCTTTTTTTTTTTTTTTTAAAAGGCTTTTTTTTATAGATATATGCATGCTAGTTGTAGCTATTAGGCTGTTGTAGTTTTTATTTGTATTTATTTTTATTATCCGCCACGTAGACATTTTATTTTTTATTTTTTATTTTATTTTAATAATTATCTGTAAACGGCACAAGCTTTGCTGGGCATTCAGTGCCCACCCCAAAGTGCCAAAAATGGTGGAATGTCTATTAGCGATTTTACATGGCGATTTACAAGCGGTAGAAAATGGATGGGTGGATTTCAACACCTCTAAATTTGGTAATGAAAACTACAACGAAGAAGATCGTCGCAATCCAACAGCTGGTGTGTCATAATAATAATTCTTACAGTACAAACACTTTGTAGGGCGCAACGTAAACCATTCCTGGGGAAAAGGCTACTTCCTAGTTAGACAACATCTGCGACGAGGTGGCGACTTGTCCAGGGTGTACCCCGCCTTCCCCCCGAATGCAGCTGAGATAGGCTCCAAAAGCTAAATGTCTCACTATAGCCTCCAGCTTCTTCTTTACACCGCCGTCTTAATTCGTCACATTTTGTGGCGCTTCACCTCCCCGGGCGGAGGCTCTTTTTTCTGTGTTGGGCCACCTGTTGTGAGCGGAGGGACGCGGGCAAGGAGGATTAACTGTCCTGTGTTGTTGTTGCTGCAGTTCACACATTCCAGCCAGCCCGTTCGGGCCCGACTGCGCAGGCAAACAACGCGGAGGCCTCCTTAAAATCCTCGCCATCTGCAAAAATCCCCCCGACCCACCCATTGATCACCATCAATGTGCAGGTAAAAGCCAGTAAATTAGAATATTTTGAAAAACTTGATTTATTTCAGTAATTGCATTCAAAAGGTGTAACTTGTACATTATATTTATTCATTGCACACAGACTGATGCATTCAAATGTTTATTTCATTTAATTTTGATGATTTGAAGTGGCAACAAATGAAAATCCAAAATTCCGTGTGTCACAAAATTAGAATATTGTGTAAGGGTTAAATTTTGAAGACACCTGGTGCCACAAACTGATCAGCTGATTAACTCAAAACACCTGCAAAGGGCTTTAAATGGTCTCTCAGTCCAGTTCTGAAGCCTACACAAACATGGGGAAGACTTCAGATTTGACAGCTGTCCAAAAGGCAACCATCGACACATTGCACAAGGAGGGAAAGACACAAAAGGTTATTGCTGAAGAGGCTGGCTGTTCTCAGAGCTCTGTGTCCAAACACATTAATGGAGAGGCAAAGGGAAGGAAAAACTGTGGTCAGAAAAAGTGTACAAGCGATAGGGATCACCGCGCCCTGGTCAAGATTGTGAAAAAAAAACCCATTCAAAAATGTGGGGGAGATTCAGAAGGAGTGGACAGCTGCTGGAGTCAGTGCTTCAAGATCCACCACCAAGAGACGCTTGAAAGACATGGGTTTCAACTGCCGCATACCTCGTGTCAAGCCACTGTTGACCAAGAAACAGCGCGAAAAGCGTCTCACCTGGGCTAAGGAAAAAAAGAGCTGGACTGCTGCTGAGTGGTCCAAAGTCATGTTTTCTGACGAAAGCAAATTTTGCATTTCCTTTGGAAATCGAGGTCCCAGAGTCTGGAGGAAGACAGGAGAGGCACAGGATCCACGTTGCCTGAAGTCTAGTGTAAAGTTTCCACCATCAGTGATGGTTTGGGGTGCCATGTCATCTGCTGGTGTCGGTCCACTCTGTTTCCTGAGATCCAGGGTCAACGCAGCCGTCTACCAGCAAGTTTTAGAGCACTTCATGCTTCCTGCTGCTGACCTGCTCTATGGAGATGGAGATTTCAAGTTCCAACAGGACTTGGCGCCTGCACACAGCGCAAAATCTACCCGTGCCTGGTTTACGGACCATGGTATTTCTGTTCTAAATTGGCCCGCCAACTCCCCTGACCTTAGCCCCATAGAAAATCTGTGGGGTATTGTGAAAAGGAAGATGCAGAATGCCAGACCCAAAAACGCAGAAGAGTTGAAGGCCACTATCAGAGCAACCTGGGCTCTCATAACACCTGAGCAGTGCCAGAAACTCATCGACTCCATGCCACGCCGCATTAACGCAGTAATTGAGGCAAAAGGAGCTCCAACCAAGTATTGAGTATTGTACATGCTCATATTTTACATTTTCATACTTTTCAGTTGGCCAACATTTCTAAAAATCCCTTTTTTGTATTAGCCTTAAGTAATATTCTAATTTTGTGACACACGGAATTTTGGATTTTCATTTGTTGCCACTTCAAATCATCAAAATTAAATGAAATAAACATTTGAATGCATCAGTCTGTGTGCAATGAATAAATATAATGTACAAGTTACACCTTTTGAATGCAATTACTGAAATAAATCAAGTTTTTCAAAATATTCTAATTTACTGGCTTTTACCTGTATTTCTGTCCTGTCATTCAGTCATGTTGTTGTTCTGACTGCACTGCACTGCCCCCTGTTGCCCAAGTTATGTAACCACAACAACATTAAAAGGCAGCTTTTTTTAAAAGCAGCCTCCTATTTTTACATCAAAAATTGTTACTGATTAGCCAGAACAAATTAGGGATGCTGAAAAAAAATTGAAATTCTTATTCATTCAGATTCTAATTTGACTTATATTTTTTCAAAAATGTTTATATTTTTTTAGGAAACCATTTTTAGGCTATTTCCGCACTTACTCACTTTTTGCTTTTTGTAAACTGTTTTATGGTCATTTTTAATACCAAATAATATATTGTGAAAGTAAGTTTGAACCAAGAATGGATTATTCCGGAATAAATTGAATTGTGAGTTGTTGTAAGATTCACATCCCTAATAATAATAAAAGGAGCACTTAAACATTTAAATACACAGGTAACATATTACATCTCATGATAAGATGTTACCTTATGTATTAACTATATTTTAAAATCAAATATTCACCAGATACAATTAATATAGATTAGAGATGCGCGGATAGGCAATTATTTCATCCGCAACCGCATCAGAAAGTCGTCAACCATCCGCCATCCACCCGATGTAACATTTGATCAGAACCGCACCCGCCCGCCATCCGCCCGCACCCGCCCATTGTTATATATCTAATATAGACGATGCAAGGCATTAATGAGGTTATAAAGCTTTTGCCTGTTAAAGAAAGGAGACTGATCCAATGCAGCACAGACATTCGCGTGCCACGCTGTCACGACCCAGACGCACACCAGTGCGCAATCATATGGGAGCCGCGCTGAGCGCACCTCCAAGCGCGTCTCGCTGCCGGCGACGGCCGGGTATGGGCCCGACGCTCCAGCGCCATCCATTTTCAGGGCTAGTTGATTCGGCAGGTGGGTTGTTACACACTCCTTAGCGGGTTCCGACATCCATGGCCACCGTCCTGCTGTCTATATCAACCAGGGTGAGCCCCACCGCTTTCGTGAGCGCACTGCGCGCGGAGTGACCCCTGTTACGCGCCTAAACAATATATTACATTAAATTATAGCATACATATTACAATGTATTTACTATTTTCTAATATTGTTTATTAGATTCTCATTCAATGTTTTCTTTATTTTCATGACTATTTACATTATAGATTGTCACATTAAAAGTATGAATGAACACATGTGGAGTTATGTACTTAACGAAAACATGTTTTATATTCTAGTTTCTTCAAAATAGCCACCCTTTCCTCTGATTGCTGCTTCGCACACTCTTGGCATTCTCTCCATGAGCTTCAAGAGGTAGTCACCTGAAATGACTTTCATAGTTTTGATGCCTTCAGTGACAATCTACAATGTAAATAGTCATGAAAATAAAGAAAACACGTTGAAATGAGAAGGTGTGTCCAAACTTTTGGCCTGTACTGTACATTTTAATTATATAAAATTATATATTAATTAAAATAAATATGTATAAGTTCAAAGGCAGTTAGATATCTGGTTTAAAAAAATAATAATTATTATATAAAATGATATGTAGGTCATTACAATTGGAAAAAAATGAATGAACACATTAAATGGAATGTTTTGAATAAACTAATGAAAAGGTAAAGAATAATTTCTATATATAGTGTTACCTCTATTATCGAAAGGGTTAGGATCTTTATGAATATTACAAGCATTTTAAGTATTTGTAAGTCCTCCACAAAGCTTTCACACCCCCTTATAAACACTTAAAACACTTCATACGCTCTAAAAACTATTTTACCTTAAAAATGTAATTTGTCAGTGAAATCTCAAAGCTAATTCATAGAAGGGACGATGCCCTGAGGCCGCAGGAAGTGAAAGTGGCTGTCAGGTTCAAACACTGATGACATCTATTAAACAAGACAAGAGGCAAAGAATTAAACGGAGACAGAATTCAATTTGGACTCAATATTGAGGAGAGTCGTCTGTACACTGTACCCTTGAACGGTATCTCAGCATGCTCTGCCAAAAGATTGCACACCTCCTTCTTTTATTTTGGACCCTCCCCGACCACATGGCCACCACTGTTTCCAAAGGACAAAGGTCGCAAAAAGTTCACAGAAAAGGTCGTAAACAATTCGCAGAAAAGGTCAGTTCAAAAAGAGTTCGTAAAATAGTTCCAAAAGAGGTCGTCACCTTGTGAAAGAGATCTTGATCTCAATGGGGTTCCTATCTGGTTAAATAAAGGTTGTAAACATGAATTAAATAATATTAAAATAACTGAATTAAATGTCTAAGACAGAATTAGACGATGACTATTAATTAAATAATATTAATTCAATAAATCTTTATTTAAGACTAAAAAGACAGTGAATAATAGTTAAATGATATTAAGACAACTTTATCTAAGACAAAATGAGACAGCGAATATCATTATAATTTTTAATTATATTAAAATTATAATTACAATTGAAATTATAATTTTAATAATTATAATTAAAATCATTTTGAATTGAATTTCTATGACGGATGGAAAACATTTGAATATTATATAAATATCATAAACATTACTCTGGATTAAATCTCTATTTTAGGCTGAGATGGTGAATAATAATAATGAAATAATATTAAAATAAACGTCTAAGACAGAAAGAAACAGTGAATATGGAATAAATAATATTAAAAATAGCTTGAATAAATGTGTGAATATTAGGTTTAAAAACTCTTGAGTTAAATATTTATTTAAGACACAAAAAACTGTGAATATTAATTGAATAATAGCAAATTAAACGTGAAAGAGACAGCAAATATCATGAAATGATATGTTGTTTATTTCATGCAGAGACACTGAATATTAATACTTAATAGTCAAATATATGTAATGTTTATTTCATGCAGAGACACTGAATATTAATACTTAATAGTCAAATATATTTAATGTTTATTTCATGCAGAGACACTGAATATTAATACTTAATAGTCAAATATATTTGAATTATTTCTATTTAAGACATATATGTTGCGTACATGAATTTACTATACCTCTAATTGTCATCACGTGGACTTTGGAGGGTGTTTTCCCGAGATGCAATAAAAGTTGGAGCGGACATGGCGTGAAGGTAAGGACATATTTATTCTAACAAAGTACAAACAAAAGGGTACAAACAAAAGGCGCGCACAAGACGGTGATAAAACTTGACTATGAAACAAAAACTAGGACTTGGGCAAAAACTATGGACATGAGAACGAAAACACTTACTGTGACGAGAATAAACAAAACTTACTTGGAACAAGCATGGAACAATGGCATGGACACGTGATCATTGGAATAACAAGGGTAGCAAGAGTCTAGTAACAGAAGCAACAGAGGTAATGTCGCCAGGACGACCAACAGAAAGTGACAGGCTTAAATAGTAGTGATCATGATTAACACAGGTGTGTGAGTCCAAACGTGAAACTAATGGGTTGCTATGGTGACCAAACAAGAGAGCGTAAACAGGGACTAAAAAGAAATTGGGCAGATCCTGCCATCACTCCGCTTTGAAGTCCTAGGGTTAGAACAATATCTTTCTGTTGACTACGTCATTTGTCTCCCTGGTGTCTTGGTCAGGGTCGAGTGGAGGTGGAGGCCGGCAACGAGAACATGAAGTTTGAGACGGGACCTTTCTCCTACTACGGGATCATGGCGCTCAGCGCTCCCTTGCTGGGTGAGTCCTCCTCTCCCTCCTTGTGACCCGGGTGCTCCCAATGACCTTCAGCTATTTACTAGTCTCTTAGTCAGTGGACGCCCCAAAGACTTCAGCTCAAAGCTTTGGAGAAGTTGAAAGGAGAAATGAGGTTCTTAGCTTTCTAAAAATGTAGTTGTGGTGGACCTCTGATTCTCAAACTGTGGTAAGAATCTATATAATATTTAGTGGTATGCCGTATTATATAATATATTTATCTTACATGTATTTATTGAACTTTAAAAATAATCCCAGAGGGGGAAATAAACATTTTCAGCACAATCCCATTCAAGATCAGACAAACAATACAGGGAGACAGAACAGGATCAAACATTACAGGGAGACAGAACAGCATCAAACATTACAGGGAGACAGAACAGGATCAAACATTACGGGGAGACAGAACAGCATCAAACATTACGGGGAAACAGAACAGCATCAAACATTACGGGGAGACAGAACAGGATCAAACATTACAGGGAGACAGAACAGGATCAAACATTACAGGGAGACAGAACAGGATCAAACATTACAGGGAGACAGAACAGGATCAAACATTACAGGGAGACAGAACAGCATCAAACATTACAGGGAGACAGAACAGGATCATACATTACGGGGAGACAACAGGATCAAACATTACACGGAGACAGAACAGGATCAAACATTACAGGGAGACAGAACAGGATCAAACATTACGGGTAGACAGAACAGGATCAAACATCACGGGGAGACAGAACAGGATCAAACATTACACGGAGACAGAACAGGATCAAACATTACACGGAGACAGAACAGGATCAAACATTACAGGGAGACAGAACAGGATCAAACATTACAGGGAGACAGAACAGGATCAAACATTACGGGGAGACAGAATACCATCAAACATTACGGGGAGACAGAACAGGATCAAACATAACAGGGAGACAGAACAGGATCAAACATTACGGGGAGACAGAGCAGAATCAAACATTACAGGGAGACAGAACACGATCAAACATTACAGGGAGACAGAACAGGATCAAACATTACAGGGAGACAGAACAGGATCAAACATTACGGGGAGACAGAATAGCATCAACATTACGGGGAGACAGAACAGGATCAAACATCACAGGGAGACAGAACAGGATCAAACATTACACGGAGACAGAACAGGATCAAACATTACACAGAGAGACAGAACAGGATCAAACATTACACGGAGACAGAACAGGATCAAACATTACACAGTGAGACAGAACAGGATCAAACATTACACGGAGACAGAACAGGATCAAACATTACGGGGAGACAGAACAGGATCAAACATTACGGGGAGACAGAACAGGATCAAACATTACGGGGAGACAGAACAGCATCAAACATTACAGGGAGACAGAACAGGATCAAACATTACGGGGATACAGAACAAGATCAAACATTACGGGGAGACAGAACAGCATCAAACATTACGGGGAGACAGAACAGGATCAAACATTACGGGGAGACAGAACAGCATCAAACATTACGGGGAGACAGAACAGGACCAAACATTACGGGGAGACAGAACAGGATCAAACATTACGGGGAGACAGAACAGGATCAAACATTAAAGGGGGACAGAACAAGATCAAACTTTACAGGGAGACAGAACAGGATCATACATTACAGGGAGACAGAACAGGATTAAACATGACAGGGAGACAGAACAGCATCAAACATTACAGGGAGACAGAACAGGATCATACATTACGGGGAGACAGAACAGCATCAAACATTACGGGGAGACAGAACAGGACCAAACATTACGGGGAGACAGAACAGGATCAAACATTACAGGGAGACAGAACAGGATCAAACATTAAAGGGGGACAGAACAGGATCAAACATTACAGGGAGACAGAACAAGATCAAACTTTACAGGGAGACAGAACAGGATAAAACATCACAGAGAGACAGAACAGGATCAAACATTACACGGAGACAGAACAGGATCAAACATTACACAAAGACAGAACAGGATCAAACATTACACGGAGACAGAACAGGATCAAACATTACACGGAGACAGAACAGGATCAAACATTACACAAAGACAGAACAGGATCAAACATTACACGGAGACAGAACAGGATCAAACATTACGGGGAGACAGAACAGCATCAAACATTACGGGGAGACAGAACAGGATCAAACATTACGGGGAGACATAACAGGATCAAACATTACAGGGAGACAGAACAGGATCAAACATTAAAGGGAGACAGAACAGGATCAAACATTACAGGGAGACAGAACAAGATCAAACTTTACAGGAAGACAGAACAGGATAAAACATCACAGAGAGACAGAACAGGATCAAACATTACGGGGAGACAGAACAGGATCATACATTACAGGAAGACAGAACAGGATCAAACATTACAGGGAGACAGAACAGCATAAAACATTACAGGGAGACAGAACAGGATCAAACATTACGGGGAGACAGAGCAGAATCAAACATTACAGGGAGACAGAACACGATCAAACATTACACGGAGACAGAACAGGATCAAACAATACAGGGAGACAGAACAGGATCAAACATTACAGGAAGACAGAACAGGATCATACATTACAGGGAAACAGAACAGGATCAAACATCACAGAGAGACAGAACAGGATCAAACATTACATGGAGACAGAACAGGATCAAACATTACAGGGAGACAGAACAGGATCGCTGACGCATGTGTAAGACATTCACAGCCTTATTCCAAAACTGATTAAATTAATTTCTGTCCTCATAATTCAACACTTAGCCCATAATGACAATGTGGAAAATAATGTTTTTAAATGCTGCAAATTTGCTAATTATCAAAAAAAACAAAACTTTTCTCATTGTCATAATGAGAAAGGTGCATCAACAAGGGCTGTGAATACTTATGATGATGTAATTAACAATTGTGTATTGTTAGATAATTTGCTAAAAAAATATATTTTTCACATTGTCATTATGGGGTATTGTGTGGAGAATTTTGAGGGGATAAAAGAATGAATTCCACTGTGGAATAAGGCTGGGATGTAAAATGTGGAGAAAGTGAAGCTCTGTAAGCAAGGTGGGTGAAGTGTGAATTACATTTATATAGCGCTTTTCTCTAGTGACTCAAAGCGCTTTACATAGGGAAACCCATTATCTAAGTTACATTTAAAGCAGTGTGGGCGAAGTGTCTTGCCCCACGGACACAAAAAGCAGTGACTAGGATGGGCAGAAGCGGGCATCGAACCCGGAACCCTCAAGTTTCTGGCCTCTTTGCTCTACCATCCGAGCCACGCCGCCCCTGCCACTCTAATTTCGATGTGTAAATCAATGAAATGATACGCTGTTAGAGTTGAGTATGAAGAGAGTGGCGAGTCAATGATCAAATGACAGAAGGACTCCATCTAGTGGACACTTTTGATCAATACAGGCAACCACTGTATTAAATGTACATTTTTTCCAGCTTTATGAAGACGTCCACAATGTGATGAATGTGTTACTCTGTTATGAGGGAAAAGTACTACTTTTTTTTCTCCTTTCTTTCTACCTTTCTCTTCCTCACTCACTCCTTACAGGGTCTTCAAGTGCAAAGTACAAACCCCGTTTCCATATGAGTTGGGAAATGGTGTTAGATGTAAATATAAACGGAATACAATGATTTGCAAATCCTTTTCAAGCCATATTCAATTCAATGCACTACAAAGACAACATATTTGATGTTCAAACTCATAAACTTTATTTTTTTTTTTTGCAAATAATAATTAGGGCCCGCATGGCCCATTGCAAAAGGACTCCCGCCACATTAAACTGTAATTTGACCCACTTAACATGCTTCAAAACTCACCATATTTGACCCACACATCAGGACCTGCGAAAATTGCCTTTTTTTAAAAAAAAAACCGAACCACAAAACTCAAAATTGCGCTCTAGCGCCCCCTAGAAAAAAAAAAAACTAGACTGCCTGTAACTCCCACTAGGAAGGTCGGAGAGACATGAAACAAAAACCTCCATGTAGGTCTGACTTAGACCTACATTTCATAAATTGACAACCCCCAGCAAAAAAATCAACATTTCATAATAGTACATTCTTGGGCTAAAATCAACGGGAAGTTGGCAATTCCCCCTTCAAGACAAAAAAGTACTAAAAACAGTCACTTTTGCCTCTTTGAGCTGTAATTTGACCCCCTTAACACGCTTCAAAACTCACCGAACTGAACACACACATCAGGACTGGCAAAACTTGCGATCTAATAAAAAAACCTAACCCCAAATCTCAAAATTGTGCTCTAGCGCAATTTTTTAATGAAACGCACAAAAAACTGCTCCTCGGATGAAAAAACTGACAAAACTGCCTGTAACTCCCACTGGGAAGGTCGGAGAGACATGAAAATCAGGACCTGCAAAAATTGCCTTTTTAAAAGAAAAAACCGAACCACAAAACTCAAAATTGCGCTCTAGCGCCCCCTAGAAAAAAAAAAAACTAGACTGCCTGTAACTCCCACTAGGAAGGTCGGAGAGACATGAAACAAAAACCTCCATGTAGGTCTGACTTAGACCTACATTTCATAAATTGACAACGCCCAGCAAAAAATCAACATTTCATAATAGTACATTCTTGGGCTAAAATCAACAGGAAGTTGGCAATTCCCCCTTCAAAACAAAAAAAGTACTAAAAACAGTCACTTTTGCCTCTTTGAGCTGTAATTTGACCCCCTTAACATGCTTCAAAACTCACCGAACTGAACACACACATCAGGACTGGCAAAACTTGCGATCTAATAAAAAAAACCTAACCCCAAATCTCAAAATTGTGCTCTAGCGCAATTTTTTAATGAAACGCACAAAAAACTGCTCCTCGGATGAAAAAACTGACAAAACTGCCTGTAACTCCCACTGGGAAGGTCGGAGAGACATGAAAATCAGGACCTGCGAAAATTGCCTTTTTAAAAAAAAAAAACGAACCACAAAACTCAAAATTGCGCTCTAGCGCCCCCTAGAAAAAAAAAAAAACTAGACTGCCTGTAACTCCCACTAGGAAGGTCGGAGAGACATGAAACAAAAACCTCCATGTAGGTCTGACTTAGACCTACATTTCATAAATTGACAACCCCCAGCAAAAAATCAACATTTCATAATAGTACATTCTTGGGCTAAAATCAACAGGAAGTTGGCAATTCCCCCTTCAAGACAAAAAAAGTACTAAAAACAGTCACTTTTGCCTCTTTGAGCTGTAATTTGACCCCCTTAACATGCTTCAAAACTCACCGAACTGAACACACACATCAGGACTAGCAAAACTTGCGATCTAATAAAAAAAACCTAACCCCAAATCTCAAAATTGTGCTCTAGCGCAATTTTTTAATGAAACGCACAAAAAACTGCTCCTCGGATGAAAAAACTGACACAACTGCCTGTAACTCCCACTGGGAAGGTCGGAGAGACATGAAAATCAGGACCTGCGAAAATTGCCTTTTTAAAAAAAAAACGAACCACAAAACTCAAAATTGCGCTCTAGCGCCCCCTAGAAAAAAAAAAAACTAGACTGCCTGTATCTCCCACTAGGAAGGTCGGAGAGACATGAAACAAAAACCTCCATGTAGGTCTGACTTAGACCTACATTTCATAAATTGACAACCCCCAGCAAAAAATCAACATTTCATAATAGTACATTCTTGGGCTAAAATCAACAGGAAGTTGGCAATTCCCCCTTCAAGACAAAAAAGTACTAAAAACAGTCACTTTTGCCTCTTTGAGCTGTAATTTGACCCCCTTAACATGCTTCAAAACTCACCGAACTGAACACACACATCAGGACTGGCAAAACTTGCGATCTAATAAAAAAAACCTAACCCCAAATCTCAAAATTGTGCTCTAGCGCAATGTTTTAATGAAACGCACAAAAAACTGCTCTTCGGATGAAAAAACTGACAAAACTGCCTGTAACTCCCACTGGGAAGGTCGGAGAGACATGAAAATCAGGACCTGCGAAAATTGCCTTTTTAAAAAAAAAAAACCGAACCACAAAACTCAAAATTGCGCTCTAGCGCCCCCTAGGAAAAAAACAAACCAGACTGCCTGTAACTCCCACTAGGAAGGTCGGAGAGACATGAAACAAAAACCTCCACGTAGGTCTGACTTAGACCTACATTTCATAAATTGACAACCCCCAGCAAAAAATCAACATTTCATAATAGTACATTCTTGGGCTAAAATCAACAGGAAGTTGGCAATTCCCCCTTCAAGACAAAAAAGTACTAAAAACAGTCACTTTTGCCTCTTTGAGCTGTAATTTGACCCCCTTAACATGCTTCAAAACTCACCGAACTGAACACACACATCAGGACTGGCAAAACTTGCGATCTAATAAAGAAACCTAACCCCAAATCTCAAAATTGTGCTCTAGCGCAATTTTTTAATGAAACGCACAAAAGACTGCTCCTCGGATGAAAAAACTGACAAAACTGCCTGTAACTCCCACTGGGAAGGTCGGAGAGACATGAAAATCAGGACCTGCGAAAATTGCCTTTTTTTTTAAAAACCGAACCACAAAACTCAAAATTGCGCTCTAGCGCCCCCTAGAAAGAAAAAAAAAAACTAGACTGCCTGTAACTCCCACTAGGAAGGTCGGAGAGACATGAAACAAAAACCTCCATGTAGGTCTGACTTAGACCTACATTTCATAAATTGACAACCCCCAGCAAAAAATCAACATTTCATAATAGTACATTCTTGGGCTAAAATCAACAGGAAGTTGGCAATTCCCCCTTCAAGACAAAAAAGTACTAAAAACAGTCACTTTTGCCTCTTTGAGCTGTAATTTGACCCCCTTAACATGCTTCAAAACTCACCGAACTGAACACACACATCAGGACTGGCAAAACTTGCGATCTAATAAAAAAACCTAACCCCAAATCTCAAAATTGTGCTCTAGCGCAATTTTTTAATGAAACGCACAAAAAACTGCTCCTCGGATGAAAAACTGACAAAACTGCCTGTAACTCCCACTGGGAAGGTCGGAGAGACATGAAAATCAGGACCTGCGAAAATTGCTTTTTTTAAAAAAAAAAACCGAACCACAAAACTCAAAATTGCGCTCTAGCGCCCCCTAGAAAGAAAAAAAAAACTAGACTGCCTGTAACTCCCACTAGGAAGGTCGGAGAGACATGAAACAAAAACCTCCATGTAGGTCTGACTTAGACCTACATTTCATAAATTAACCCCCAGCAAAAAATCAACATTTCATAATAGTACATTCTTGGGCTAAAATCAACAGGAAGTTGGCAATTCCCCCTTCAAGACAAAAAAAGTACTAAAAACAGTCACTTTTGCCTCTTTGAGCTGTAATTTGACCCCCTTAACATGCTTCAAAACTCACCGAACTGAACACACACATCAGGACTGGCAAACCTTGCGATCTAATAAAAAAAACCTAACCCCAAATCTCAAAATTGTGCTCTAGCGCAATTTTTTAATGAAACGCACAAAAAACTGCTCCTCGGATGAAAAAACTGACAAAACTGCCTGTAACTCCCACTGGGAAGGTCGGAGAGACATGAAAATCAGGACCTGCGAAAATTGCCTTTTTAAAAAAAAACCGAACCACAAAACTCAAAATTGCGCTCTAGCGCCCCCTAGAAAAAAACAAAACTAGACTGCCTGTAACTCCCACTAGGAAGGTCGGAGAGACATGAAACAAAAACCTCCATGTAGGTCTGACTTAGACCTACATTTCATAAATTGACAACCCCCAGCAAAAAATCAACATTTCATAATAGTACATTCTTGGGCTAAAATCAACAGGAAGTTGGCAATTCCCCCTTCAAGACAAAAAAGTACTAAAAACAGTCACTTTTGCCTCTTTGAGCTGTAATTTGACCCCCTTAACATGCTTCAAAACTCACCGAACTGAACACACACATCAGGACTGGCAAAACTTGCGATCTAATAAAAAAAACCTAACCCCAAATCTCAAAATTGTGCTCTAGCGCAATTTTTTAATGAAACGCACAAAAAACTGCTCCTCGGATGAAAAAACTGACAAAACTGCCTGTAACTCCCACTGGGAAGGTCGGAGAGACATGAAAATCAGGACCTGCGAAAATTGCCTTTTTTTAAAAAAAAAACCGAACCACAAAACTCAAAATTGCGCTCTAGCGCCCCCTAGAAGAAAAAAAATAACTAGACTGCCTGTAACTCCCACTAGGAAGGTCGGAGAGACATGAAACAAAAACCTCCATGTAGGTCTGACTTAGACCTACATTTCATAAATTGACAACCCCCAGCAAAAAATCAACATTTCATAATAGTACATTCTTGGGCTAAAATCAACAGGAAGTTGGCAATTCCCCCTTCAAGACAAAAAAAGTACTAAAAACAGTCACTTTTGCCTCTTTGAGCTGTAATTTGACCCCCTTAACATGCTTCAAAACTCACCGAACTGAACACACACATCAGGACTGGCAAAACTTGCGATCTAATAAAAAAACCTAACCCCAAATCTCAAAATTGTGCTCTAGCGCAATTTTTTAATGAAACGCACAAAAAACTGCTCCTCGGATGAAAAAACTGACAAAACTGCCTGTAACTCCCACTGGGAAGGTCGGAGGGACATGAAAATCAGGACCTGCGAAAATTGCCTTTTTAAAAAAAAACCGAACCACAAAACTCAAAATTGCGCTCTAGCGCCCCCTAGAAGAAGAAAAAAACTAGACTGCCTGTAACTCCCACTAGGAAGGTCGGAGAGACATTAAACAAAAACCTCCATGTAGGTCTGACTTAGACCTACATTTCATAAATTGACAACCCCCAGCAAAAAATCAACATTTCATAATAGTACATTCTTGGGCTAAAATCAACAGGAAGTTGGCAATTCCCCCTTCAAGACAAAAAAAGTACTAAAAACAGTCACTTTTGCCTCTTTGAGCTGTAATTTGACCCCCTTAACACGCTTCAAAACTCACCGAACTGAACACACACATCAGGACTAGCAAAACTTGCGATCTAATAAAAAAACCTAACCCCAAATCTCAAAATTGTGCTCTAGCGCAATTTTTTTAATGAAACGCACAAAAAACTGCTCCTCGGATGAAAAAACTGACAAAACTGCCTGTAACTCCCACTGGGAAGGTCGGAGAGACATGAAAATCAGGACCTGCGAAAATTGCCTTTTTAAAAAAAAAACGAACCACAAAACTCAAAATTGCGCTCTAGCGCCCCCTAGAAGAAAAAAAAAACTAGACTGCCTGTAACTCCCACTAGGAAGGTCGGAGAGACATGAAACAAAAACCTCCATGTAGGTCTGACTTAGACCTACATTTCATAAATTGACAACCCCCAGCAAAAAATCAACATTTCATAATAGTACATTCTTGGGCTAAAATCAACAGGAAGTTGGCAATTCCCCCTTCAAGACAAAAAAGTACTAAAAACAGTCACTTTTGCCTCTTTGAGCTGTAATTTGACCCCCTTAACATGCTTCAAAACTCACCGAACTGAACACACACATCAGGACTGGCAAAACTTGCGATCTAATAAAAAAAACCTAACCCCAAATCTCAAAATTGTGCTCTAGCGCAATTTTTTAATGAAACGCACAAAAAACTGCTCCTCGGATGAAAAAACTGACAAAACTGCCTGTAACTCCCACTGGGAAGGTCGGAGAGACATGAAAATCAGGACCTGCGAAAATTGCCTTTTTTTTAAAAAAACCGAACCACAAAACTCAAAATTGCGCTCTAGCGCCCCCTAGAAAAAAAAAAAACTAGACTGCCTGTAACTCCCACTAGGAAGGTCGGAGAGACATGAAACAAAAACCTCTATGTAGGTCTGACTTAGACCTACATTTCATAAATTGACAACCCCCAGCAAAAAATCAACATTTCATAATAATACATTCTTGGGCTAAAATCAACAGGAAGTTGGCAATTCCCCCTTCAAGACAAAAAAGTACTAAAAACAGTCACTTTTGCCTCTTTGAGCTGTAATTTGACCCCCTTAACACGCTTCAAAACTCACCGAACTGAACACACACATCAGGACTGGCAAAACTTGCGATCTAATAAAAAAAACCTAACCCCAAATCTCAAAATTGTGCTCTAGCGCAATTTTTTAATTAAACGCACAAAAAACTGCTCCTCGGATGAAAAAACTGACAAAACTGCCTGTAACTCCCACTGGGAAGGTCGGAGAGACATGAAAATCAGGACCTGCGAAAATTGCCTTTTTAAAAAAAAAAACGAACCACAAAACTCAAAATTGCGCTCTAGCGCCCCCTAGAAAGAAAAAAAAACTAGACTGCCTGTAACTCCCACTAGGAAGGTCGGAGAGACATGAAACAAAAACCTCCACGTAGGTCTGACTTAGACCTACATTTCATAAATTGACAACCCCCAGCAAAAAATCAACATTTCATAATAGTACATTCTTGGGCTAAAATCAACAGGAAGTTGGCAATTCCCCCTTCAAGACAAAAAAAGTACTAAAAACAGTCACTTTTGCCTCTTTGAGCTGTAATTTGACCCCCTTAACATGCTTCAAAACTCACCGAACTGAACACACACATCAGGACTAGCAAAACTTGCGATCTAATAAAAAAAACCTAACCCCAAATCTCAAAATTGTGCTCTAGCGCAATTTTTTAATGAAACGCACAAAAAGCTGCTCCTCGGATGAAAAAACTGACAAAACTGCCTGTAACTCCCACTGGGAAGGTCGGAGAGACATGAAAATCAGGACCTGCGAAAATTGCCTTTTTTAAAAAAAAAACCGAACCACAAAACTCAAAATTGCGCTCTAGCGCCCCCTAGAAAAAAAAAAAAACTAGACTGCCTGTAACTCCCACTAGGAAGGTCGGAGAGACATGAAACAAAAACCTCCATGTAGGTCTGACTTAGACCTACATTTCATAAATTGACAACCCCCAGCAAAAAATCAACATTTCATAATAGTACATTCTTGGGCTAAAATCAACAGGAAGTTGGCAATTCCCCCTTCAAGACAAAAAAGTACTAAAAACAGTCACTTTTGCCTCTTTGAGCTGTAATTTGACCCCCTTAACATGCTTCAAAACTCACCGAACTGAACACACACATCAGGACTGGCAAAACGTGCGATCTAATAAAAAAAAACCTAACCCCAAATCTCAAAATTGTGCTCTAGCGCAATTTTTTAATGAAACGCACAAAAAACTGCTCCTCGGATGAAAAAGCTGACAAAACTGCCCGTAACTCCCACTGGGAAGGTCGGAGAGACATGAAAATCAGGACCTGCGAAAATTGCCTTTTTAAAAAAAAAACGTACCACAAAACTCAAAATTGCGCTCTAGCGCCCCCTAGAAGAAAAAAAAACTAGACTGCCTGTAACTCCCACTAGGAAGGTCAGAGAGACATGAAACAAAAACCTCCATGTAGGTCTGACTTAGACCTACATTTCATAAATTGACAACCCCCAGCAAAAAATCAACATTTCATAATAGTACATTCTTGGGCTAAAATCAACAGGAAGTTGGCAATTCCCCCTTCAAGACAAAAAAGTACTAAAAACAGTCACTTTTGCCTCTTTGAGCTGTAATTTGACCCCCTTAACACGCTTCAAAACTCACCGAACTGAACACACACATCAGGACTAGCAAAACTTGCGATCTAATAAAAAAAAACCTAACCCCAAATCTCAAAATTGTGCTCTAGCGCAATTTTTTAATGAAACGCACAAAAAACTGCTCCTCGGATGAAAAAACTGACAAAACTGCCTGTAACTCCCACTGGGAAGGTCGGAGAGACATGAAAATCAGGACCTGCGAAAATTGCCTTTTTAAAAAAAAAAAAACCGAACCACAAAACTCAAAATTGCGCTCTAGCGCCCCCTAGGAAAAAAAAAAACTAGACTGTCTGTAACTCCCACTAGGAAGGTCGGAGAGACATGAAACAAAAACCTCTATGTAGGTCTGACTTAGACCTACATTTCATAAATTGACAACCCCCAGCAAAAAATCAACATTTCATAATAGTATATTCTTGGGCTAAAATCAACAGGAAGTTGGCAATTCCCCCTTCAAGACAAAAAAGTACTAAAAACAGTCACTTTTGCCTCTTTGAGCTGTAATTTGACCCCCTTAACATGCTTCAAAACTCACTGAACTGAACACACACATCAGGACTAGCAAAACTTGCGATCTAATAAAAAAAACCTAACCCCAAATCTCAAAATTGTGCTCTAGCGCAATTTTTTAATGAAACGCACAAAAAACTGCTCCTCGGATGAAAAAACTGACAAAACTGCCTGTAACTCCCACTGGGAAGGTCGGAGAGACATAAAAATCAGGACCTGCGAAAATTGCCTTTTTTTAAAAAAAACCGAACCACAAAACTCAAAATTGCGCTCTAGCGCCCCCTAGAAAAAAAAAAACTAGACTGCCTGTAACTCCCACTAGGAAGGTCGGAGAGACATGAAACAAAAACCTCCATGTAGGTCTGACTTAGACCTACATTTCATAAATTGACAACCCCCAGCAAAAAATCAACATTTCATAATAGTACATTCTTGGGCTAAAATCAACAGGAAGTTGGCAATTCCCCCTTCAAGACAAAAAAGTACTAAAAACAGTCACTTTTGCCTCTTTGAGCTGTAATTTGACCCCCTTAACATGCTTCAAAACTCACCGAACTGAACACACACATCAGGACTGGCAAAACTTGCGATCTAATAAAAAAACCTAACCCCAAATCTCAAAATTGTGCTCTAGCGCAATTTTTTAATGAAACGCACAAAAAACTGCTCCTCGGATGAAAAAACTGACAAAACTGCCTGTAACTCCCACTGGGAAGGTCGGAGAGACATGAAACAAAAACCTCTATGTAGGTCTCACTTAGACCTACATTTCATAAATTGACATTCCCCAGCAAAAATCAACAGGAAGTTTGCTATTCCCCCTTCAAAACAAATTTTTTTGTAAAAACCGGTCACCTTCCTTCAAAAACTATCTCCTCTGAGCGCGTTTGTCGTTTTGGCTTCAAACTAACACAGGAGAGGGATTAAACCCTTGTGTATAAAATAACAGAACAGCGTTTTAATACCTGCTCCGGTTTTGATTTTATGACCCTTCAAAGACCCGCTGCGCTGATGCTGCTGCGCTGCTGTTTTTTTAAGATGGCTGCTTAAAAGCAGGAAGCACCAACGTGCCCACACAATGCAGACAAGGTAGGTACACTAGACAAAAGTCTTGGGACACTTCAGACTAAAAGTAGACAAAAGTATTGGGACACTTGGGACTAACACTGGACAAAAGTATTGGGACACATAGGACTAGCACCTGCCAAGTTTGCGGGCCCGACCAACGCTGCTTGCAGCTTTAATTAACTTAGAATTTCATGGCTGCAACACGTGCCAAGGGAGTTGGGAAAGGGCATGTTCACCACTGTGTTACATGGCCTTTCCTTTTAACAACACTCAATAAACGATTGGGAACTGAGGAAACTAATTGTTGAAGCTTTGAAAGTGGAATTCTTTCCCATTCTTGTTTTATGTAGAGCTTCAGTCGTTCAACAGTCCGGGGGTCTCCGCTGTTGTATTTTACGCTTCATAATGCGCCACACATTTTCGATGGGAGACAGGTCTGGACTGCAGGCGGGCCAGGAAAGTACCCGCACTCTTTTTTTTTACAAAGCCACGCTGTTGTAACACGTGCTGAATGTGGCTTGGCATTGTCTTGCTGAAATAAGCAGGGGCGTCCATGAAAAAAGACGGCGCTTAGATGGCAGCATATGTTGTTCCAAAACCTGTATGTACCTTTCAGCATTAATGGTGCCTTCACAGATGTGTAAGTTACCCATGCCTTGGGCACTAATGCACCCCCATACCATCACACATGCTGGCTTTATGGTTGATAATTTTGATACATTTTGATAAATTGTGTATATTTTGATTATTTTTACACTTTTTAAATATATTTTGATTTATGTTGATAAATTTAGATAATTTTGGCACATTTTGATGCATCTTGGTAAGGTTATAATTTTGATACATTTTGATAATTTTGATGTATTTGAACTTTTTTTTAAATATCGTGATATTTTGACACTTGTTGAATACATTTAGACACAAATTAATACTGTTGATACACGTTGACACATTTTGACAATTTTGTCACATTTTAATAGATTTTGACACGTTTTAATCAATTTGATCATTTCAAAATTTTTGACAAATTACTATTATTTTAATACATTTTGATACATTTTGATAATTTTGATAATTTTGGCACATTTTGATACATTTTGATTTAAGTTGATACATTTTGATATATTTAAATGTTTAAATATCTTGATAATTTTGACACATTTTAGATATATTTTGAATACGTGTTGACACAAATTAATACTTTTGATGCATGTTGACACATTTTGAAAATGTTGTCACGTTTGAATAGATTTTGACATGTTTTAATCAATTTCATAATTTTAGTGAATTTGACATTTTAACTATGGTTAACCTTTTTTAAATACATTTTGATACATTTTGATTTATGTTGATACATTTTGATGAATTTGGCACATTTTGATACATTTTGATTTATGTTCATACATTTTGATAATGTTGCTATATTTGAACATTTTTGAATATCTTCATAATTCTGACACATTTTGAATACATTTTGACACAATTATTAATTTTGAAACATTTTGACACATTTAGAAAATATTGTCATATTTTGATAGATTTTGACATATTTTTGATCAATTTGATAATTCCAACAATTTTGAGATGTTTTCAATATTTTTACACTTTTTAAATAGATTTTGATACATTTTGATTTATGTTAATACGTTTTGATACATTTTATTTTTGTTGATAATTTTGACCATTTTGACACATTGGAAATACATGTTAATACATTTTGATTATGTTGATACATTTTATACATTTTTGATACATTTTAATCATCTTAATCATTATAATAATAATATTTTTTGGAACATTTTGATTTATTTGAAAATGTTGATACATTTTGATATTTTTTTACACACTTAAATACATTTTTATACAGTTTCATACAAATTCTTACTTTTGGTGTATTTTGATCAATTTGATAATTTTGCTGCATTTTTTTTTTTTACTTTTGACAAACAATTTTGATATTTTTTATTTTTGGTATATTTGAAAAAGTCGAATGTATTTTAATAATTTTAACATATTTGAAATACATTTTCGATACAGTTGATTAGAAATGAACACTTTTGATATGTATTGATACATTTGGATCATTTTGTCATATTTTGATCTACTTTGATCAATTTGATCCTTTTGATAATGTTGACAAATATTAAATATATTTGGAACATTTTGACAATTATTAAATACATTTAGAAAATGTTGACCAATATTAAATACATTTAAAAAATGTTTACAAATATTAGATACATTTAGACAATTTTGACAAATTCAAATACATTTAGACAAAAATTACAAATATTAAATACATTGATACAATTTTAACAAATATTAAATATTTTGATCATTTCGACAAAGTTTTATCATTATTACGTCAACCACGAGGAAGAGTCCTCCCCACAAAAGTTCATGTACTGACTTTGGGCCTGAATCGAAACCACAATCTTAGTCCCAAGAGGCCATTGGGCTCTCTTTCCCAAAAAGGTGCCTTCAAAATAAAAGCATCGATACGCTAACTTCCTGATTACCCTGAGATATGAAAACCAGGACGTGGGAGTGAGGCTTTGCACACACACACACACACACACACACACACACACACACACACACACACACACACACACACACACACACACACACACATTTTGATTTATGTTCATACATTTTGATAATGTTGCTATATTTGAACATTTTTGAATATCTTCATAATTCTGACACATTTTGAATACATTTTGACACAATTATTAATTTTGAAACATTTTGACACATTTAGAAAATATTGTCATATTTTAATAGATTTTGACATATTTTTGATCAATTTGATAATTCCAACAATTTTGAGATGTTTCAATATTTTTACACTTTTTAAATAGATTTTGATGCATTTTGATTTATGTTAACACATTTTGATACCTTTTGATACATTTTATTTTTGTTGATAATTTTGATAATTTTGACCATTTTGACACATTGGAAATACATGTTAATACATTTTGATTATGTTGATACATTTTATACATTTTTGATACATTTTAATCATCTTAATCATTATAATAATAATATTTTTTGGAACATTTTGATTCATTTTGATTTATTTGAAAATGTTGATACATTTTGATATTTTTTTACACACTTAAATACATTTTTATACAGTTTCATACAAATTCTTACTTTTGGTGTATTTTGATCAATTTGATAATTTTGGCGCATTTTTTTTTACTTTTGACAAACAATTTTGATATTTTTTATTTTTGGTATATTTGAAAAAGTTGAATGTATTTTAATAATTTTAACATATTTGAAATACATTTTCGATACAGTTGATTAGAAATGAACACTTTTGATATGTATTGATACATTTGGATCATTTTGTCATATTTTGATCTACTTTGGAGTGATTTCTCCAGATTCTCTGAACCTTTTGATGATATTATGGACCGTAGATGTTGAAATCCCTAAATTTCTTGCAATTGCACTTTGAGAAACGTTGTTCTTAAACTGTTTGACTATTTGCTCACGCAGTTGTGGACAAAGGGGTGTACCTCGCCCCATCCTTTCTTGTGAAAGGATGGGGAATCTACTTTTATACCCAATCATGGCACCCACCTGTTCCCAATTAGCCTGCACACCTGTGGGATGTTCCAAATAAGTGTTTGATGAGCATTCCTCAACTTTATCCGTATTTATTGCCACCTTTCCCAACTTCTTTGTCACGTGTTGCTGCCATCAAATTCTAAAGTTAATGATTATTTGCAAAAAAAAAAAAAAAAGTTTATCAGTTTGAACATCAAATATGTTGTCTTTGTAGTGCATTCAATTGAATATGGGTTGAAAAGGATTTGCAAATCATTGTATTCCGTTTATATTTACATCTAACACAATTTCCCAACTCATATGGAAACGGGGTTTGTATTATAGTGTGTGTACACAATAGAGATGCGCGGATAGGCAATTATTTCATCCGCAACCGCATCAGAAAGTCGTCAACCATCCGCCATCCACCCGATCTAACATTTGATCAGAACTGCATCCGCCCGCCATCCGCCCGCACCCGCCCGTTGTTATATATCTAATATAGACGATGCAAGGCATTAGTGAGGTTATAAAGCTTTTGCCTGTTAAAGAAAGGAGACTGATCCAATGCAGCACAGACATTCGCGTGCCACGCTGTCACGACCCAGACGCACACCAGTGCGCAATCATATGGGAGCCGCGCTGAACGCACCTCCAAGCGCGTCTCGCTGCCGGCGACGCTCCAGCGCCATCCATTTTCAGGGCTAGTTGATTCGGCAGGTGGGTTGTTACACACTCCTTAGCGGGTTCCGACTTCCATGGCCACCGTCCTAGCTGCTGTCTATATCAACCAGGGTGAGCCCCACCCCTTTCGTGAGCGCACTGCGCGCGGAGTTACCCCTGTTACGCGCCCCCGGCAACAGGGGTGGCGGGCAGGTAAGCTGCGCGGGCGGAGCGCGCGGAGTGACCCCTGTTACGAGCCCCCGGCCACGGGGGTGGCGGGCAGGTAAGCTGCTTACCTGCTGCGCGTGACGCCGGCCGCGGCGAAGGCGGACGAGGCGGGGTGTCGGTGCGGTGGGCGCGGTGGTGACCCTGGACGTGCGTCGGGCCCTTCTCGCGGATCGCCTCAGCTACGGCTCCCGGTGGGGCCCTCTCGGGGGAAGGGGCCTCGGTCCCGGACCCCGGCGAGGCGTCGGGGGCCTTCTCCGCTCCGTAAAAGTGTCCATCTCTTTTTTTTTTCTTCTTCTGTTGTGGCATATGCTGCAGGTGCCTGCTCGTTTTTCGTATGTGGGTAACAACATTTAACTATGTATATATATTTCCCAATTGGTTGAACTGCCACCCGCCTGAATCTATTTAAAATCTAATTTTTTTTAATTTCAATCGCCCGACCCGACCCGACCCGACCCGACCCGCTGATAAAATCTAATTTTTTAAAATTTCATCCGCCCGATACGCGGATAATCCGCGGACTCCGCGGTTGTGCCCGCAAACCGCGCATCTCTAGTACACAAAGTATGAGACATGTATATAGTGTGTGTGTACACAAAGTATGAGACATGTATATAGTGTGTGTACACCTTCAAAATGTCCCTCACTGTAGTTGTGCAAGCACCTTGTCTCATGTCTCATCTCCCACCCCGACCTTCCCGCTCCGTCACCTTCTGACCTTCTCTCCTCTCAGTGGCTCCACCTCATCCTCGCCTCGTCTCCTTTAAGAGGTTTTCTCTGTTCTCTCGGTTGCCAGGTAACCTCCGGCATGTCTGGGTTCTTATTGAATAACACAGGGGGGGTAGCTGGTAGCTGGTCCTAGATGTTAGTTAGTTGGCCAGAGGTGTAGTTTAGAACTCTCACACAATCATTAGATGTAGACGTAACATATGTTTGACAAACTGGGACTGACGTACTAAAATGGGCCACGGGTCCATTTTTCTATCAAAAAGAAGGGGTTTTAAGCCTTTTTTAAAAGCATCCACAGTCTGTGGTGCCCTCATGTGGTCAGGGAGAGCGTTCCACAGACTGGGAGCGGCGGGGCAGAAAGCCCGGTCTCCCATTGTTCGTAGCTTTGTCCTCTGAGGTTGGAGGAGGTTAGCCTGTCCGGAGCGGAGGATTTGGGGGTGAGCAGTTCTTTGAGGTAGAGGGGGGGGCATTTCCATGGAGCTTGTTATTCATTAACAAGCTAATGAATAACCAACAAGGGCCTTTGATCACACTCGATCTTCAGCTCTCACTGGATCGGTTCGCAGCCGAGTGTGAAGCGACTGGGATGGGAATCAGCACCTCCAAGTCCGAGTCCATGGTTCTCTCCCGGAAAAGGGTGGAGTGCCATCTCCGGGTTGGGGAGGAGATCTTGCCCCAAGTGGAGGAGTTCAAGTACCTTGGAGTCTTGTTCACGAGTGGGGGAAGAGTGGATCATGAGATCGACAGGCGGATCGGTGCGGCATCTTCAGTAATGCGGACGCTGTATCGATCCGTTGTGGTGAAGAAGGAGCTGAGCCGGAAGGCAAAGCTCTCGATTTACCGGTCGATCTACGTTCCCATCCTCACATATGGTCATGAGCTTTGGGTCATGACCGAAAGGACAAGATCACGGGTACAAGCGGCCGAAATGAGTTTCCTCCGCCAAGTGGCGGGGCTCTCCCTTAGAGATAGGGTGAGAAGCTCTGTCATTCGGGGGGAGCTCAAAGTAAAGCCGCTGCTCCTCCACATCGAGAGGAGCCAGATGAGGTGGTTCGGGCATCTGGTCAGGATGCCACCCGAACGCCTCCCTAGGAAGGTGTTTCGGGCACGTCCGACCGGTAGGAGGCCACGGGGAAGACCCAGGACACGCTGGGAAGACTATCTCTCCCGGCTGGCCTGGGAACGCCTCGGGATCCCCCGGGAGGAGCTGGACGAAGTGGCTGGGGAGAGGGAAGTCTGGGCTTCCCTGCTTAAGCTGCTGCCCCCGCGACCCGACCT
>NC_084550.2:3015000-3040000 GCF_033978685.3 Nerophis lumbriciformis
TTGGATGTTGTTGAACCATTTGATTACTGCTGCTGTATTTCTCCATTGGTTGAGTGGTGTTTTGTCCTTGATTTTTGTGTTGACTCTGTCCAGGATTATTTTGCTGATTTTTCCTATTTCAGATTTAGTTGGGTTTATTAGTCGGCATGTTGGGTTATTTGCGAAGTTGGGTTTGTGATCCTTCAATGTGATGAAGGCTTCCTTGTTGGCCAGCCTGTACCCACCCACTCTGTGCCCTATATAAACCATGGTATGCGAATGCTCCCATTAAAATCTCCTGACGATTGAGGGTACCCCCCTCATGAAACAGGCCTGTAGAGATGAAATAGTCTTATGATTTTTTTTCCCCACACATACATATATTGCGCTCTACTACGGTATCGAGCACTATTTTTCGGATAACCTTATTAAGACATATATATATATATATATATATATTTATATAGCTAGAATTCACTGAAAGTCAAGTATTTCTTATATATATATATATATTAACCACGCCCACAACCACGCCCCCGCCCCACCCCCGACCATGCCCCCGCCCCCACCCCCCACCTCCCGAAATCGGAGGTCTCAAGGTTGGCAAGTATGACCTAACCACTAACCCTAACCCTAAATGCTGACAGTCCAGGTTTAGCTCCGTTTCATTGGCTAACGTTGAAGTTGACGTGTCCCAGGTAAAACTGTTTCCTATGACTCACTGAGGCCCCCTGCTGGAAGACTCACGCTGAGCGGTAATAAGTCATCATCCTGTGTGTGGCGTGTTCTGCTCCTGCCTGTTTGCTTGTCAGCATGCCCACTAGATGACACTCTAGGTTGTTAGTCATGGACGTTTGGCTTTCAGCCCACCTGGAAAATTACCACAGAGGCCTCCAGGCCATCTTGAAAGGGAGAAATGAATATTTGTGACTAATTGTGTGACAGACATCACCAGAGATGTAGTCAGTTTGTTTTTCACGTCTTCCAATCATATGAATGAAACAAATTGTGTGACAGACATCACCAGAAGCTTAGTCACTGTTTGTTTTTCACGTCTTCCAAAAATTGTAACCCAACAAATGAACTAGAAAATGTTGTTTTCGACATTTTTACGTAATTAAATCCATCGTGTTTCATTAATTTAATTCAAATATTGATGACTATAATGGCTTCAATTTATTACAACAGTATAAAGTAGTTAAATGCACTCCATAGGAAAAAAAAAAAAAATAATAATAGTAATATTTATTTATTTTCTATAATGCGTCGTTATGGGTAAGTGGTTATGAACTCCTCTAAAATTATTTTTTAATTTGTTGGTATTAATTCATCAACCTTTATTTATATATATAAAGCAACCCTCATGCTGTTTCCCTTAAAAGATAATATGATGATAACATGTATGTATCTATATATATATATATATATATATATATATATATATATATATATATATATATACATATATATACAGGTAAAAGCCAGTAAATTAGAATATTTTGAAAAACTTGATTTATTTCAGTAATTGCATTCAAAAGGTGTAACTTGTACATTATATTTATTCATTGCACACAGACTGATGCATTCAAATGTTTATTTCATTTAATTTTGATGATTTGAAGTGGCAACAAATGAAAATCCAAAATTCCGTGTGTCACAAAATTAGAATATTACTTAAGGCTAATACAAAAAAGGGATTTTTAGAAATGTTGGCCAACTGAAAAGTATGAAAATGAAAAATATGAGCATGTACAATACTCAATACTTGGTTGGAGCTCCTTTTGCCTCAATTACTGCGTTAATGCGGCGTGGCATGGAGTCGATGAGTTTCTGGCACTGCTCAGGTGTTATGAGAGCCCAGGTTGCTCTGATAGTGGCCTTCAACTCTTCTGCGTTTTTGGGTCTGGCATTCTGCATCTTCCTTTTCACAATACCCCACAGATTTTCTATGGGGCTATGGTCAGGGGAGTTGGCGGGCCAATTTAGAACAGAAATACCATGGTCCGTAAACCAGGCACGGGTAGATTTTGCGCTGTGTGCAGGCGCCAAGTCCTGTTGGAACTTGAAATCTCCATCTCCATAGAGCAGGTCAGCAGCAGGAAGCATGAAGTGCTCTAAAACTTGCTGGTAGACGGCTGCGTTGACCCTGGATCTCAGGAAACAGAGTGGACCGACACCAGCAGATGACATGGCACCCCAAACCATCACTGATGGTGGAAACTTTACACTAGACTTCAGGCAACGTGGATCTTGTGCCTCTCCTGTCTTCCTCCAGACTCTGGGACCTCGATTTCCAAAGGAAATGCAAAATTTGCATGGTTGGGTGATGGTTTGGGGTGCCATGTCATCTGCTGGTGTCGGTCCACTCTGTTTCCTGAGATCCAGGGTCAACGCAGCCGTCTACCAGCAAGTTTTAGAGCACTTCATGCTTCCTGCTGCTGACCTGCTCTATGGAGATGGAGATTTCAAGTTCCAACAGGACTTGGCGCCTGCACACAGCGCAAAATCTACCCGTGCCTGGTTTACGGACCATGGTATTTCTGTTCTAAATTGGCCCGCCAACTCCCCTGACCTTAGCCCCATAGAAAATCTGTGGGGTATTGTGAAAAGGAAGATGCAGAATGCCAGACCCAAAAACGCAGAAGAGTTGAAGGCCACTATCAGAGCAACCTGGGCTCTCATAACACCTGAGCAGTGCCAGAAACTCATGGACTCCATGCCACGCCGCATTAACGCAGTAATTGAGGCAAAAGGAGCTCCAACCAAGTATTGAGTATTGTACATGCTCATATTTTTCATTTTCATACTTTTCAGTTGGCCAACATTTCTAAAAATCCCTTTTTTGTATTAGCCTTAAGTAATATTCTAATTTTGTGACACACGGAATTTTGGATTTTCATTTGTTGCCACTTCAAATCATCAAAATTAAATGAAATAAACATTTGAATGCATCAGTCTGTGTGCAATGAATAAATATAATGTACAAGTTACACCTTTTGAATGCAATTACTGAAATAAATCAAGTTTTTCAAAATATTCTAATTTACTGGCTTTTACCTGTGTGTGTATATATATATATATATATATATATATATATATATGTATATATATGTATATATATGTATTATTTAATAAGTATTTATTTAAGTATCAAAAATATTAATTTACTCACGTGCAGTTTAACGACTTTGAAAGAGAATTTGACAACAAAATGTTGATAAAATGTACAGTCCAGAATTGTATTGTTTATTACAACCATAGTATTTGCATAAGTCTTTTATTTTTTTTATTAACCTCTATTCAAAAAGTAAGTAATAATTATCTTCAATACAGTTAAATGATTTTCAAAAAGAACTTGATAATAAACTAAAAGTGAATTATACAAACACTAAATGTATAAATTAAAATAATAATAATAGTAACAATAATACATTTTTTTTCAAATACTTACATTTATAGTATTCCTGTTTCTTGTTTTTATGACATAAATATTTTATTGACTTTTATCTAATACATTTTTTTTTTAAGTAGGATTATTTTTTCTCCCAGATACAATAATTGAAAAAAATATTTAATTGAAACACAAACCTACAGAAAAAAATGTGTTTGCAACTAAATAAGATAAATTAAAAAAAATTCCTTTGAAAAACATATTTTTAATTGAATTTTTTGGAGTGTGTTGAAACCACCAGAGAAGAAGAAGCTGCTTTTTGCTCCTGATATTTCTCAATAATAATGCATTTGTAGTCTTTTATTGCTGTGCATGTCACTGACCACAAGCATTGCATCACGCCCACTTGTGTGAATGGAATAACACAATCATTGCATCACTGCCATTTTGTGTGAATGGAATAACACAATCATTGCATCACTGCCACTTGTGTGAGTGGAATAACACAATCATTGCATCACTGCCACTTGTGTGAATGGAATAACACAATCATTGCATCACTGCCACTTGTGTGAGTGGAATAACACAATCATTGCATCACTGCCACTTGTGTGAATGGAATAACACAATCATTGCATCACTGCCACTTGTGTGAATGGAATAACACAATCATCGCATCACTGCCACTTGTGTGAATGGAATAACACTAGCATTGCATCACTGCCACTTGTGTGAATGGAATAACACAATCATCACATCACTGCCACTTTGTGTGAATGGAATAACACAATCACTGCATCACTGCCACTTGTGAGAATGGAATAACACAATCGTTGCATCACGTCCACTTGTGTGAATGGAATAACACAAGCATTGCATCACGTCCACTTGTGTGAATGGAATAACACAAGCATTGCATCACGTCTACTTGTGTGAATGGAATAACACAAGCATCGCATCACGTCCACTTGTGTGAACGGAATAACACAATCACTGCATCACTGCCACTTGTGTGAATGGAATAACACTAGCATTGCATCACTGACACTTGTGTGAATGGAATAACACAAGCATTGCATCACTGCCACTTGTGTGAATGGAATAACACAATCACTGCATCACTGCCGCTTGTGTGAATGGAATAACACTAGCATTGCATCACTGACACTTGTGTGAATGGAATAACACAAGCATTGCATCACTGCCACTTGTGTGAATGGAATAACACAATCATTGCATCACTGCCACTTGTGTGAATGGAATAACACTAGCATTGCATCACGTCTACTTGTGTGAATGGAATAACACAATCATTGCATCACGTCCACTTGTGTGAATGGAATAACACAATCATTGCGTCACTGCCACTTTGTGTGAATTGAATAACACAAGCATTGCATCACGTCCACTTGTGTGAATGGAATAACACAATCATTGCATCACTCCCACTTGTGTGAATGGAATAACACTAGCATTGCATTACGCCCACTTGTGTGAATGGAATAACACAAGCATTGCATCACGTCCACTTGTGTGAATGGAATAACACAATCATTGCATCACTGTCACTTTGTGTGAATGGAATAACACAATCACTGCATCACTGCCACTTGTGTGAATGGAATAACACAATCATTGCATCACTGCCACTTGTGTGAATGGAATAACACAAGCATTGCATCACGCCCACTTGTGTGAGTGGAATAACACTAGCATTGCATCACGTCCACTTGTGTGAATGGAATAACACAATCATTGCATCACCTCTGCCCTCTGTCTCCTTTGTGCGTGCACACCTGCAGATTTCCGCTCGCCGTCACACCTCAGCGGCCTGAACCGCACGTCCTCGCTGAGCGGCGCCGACCGCACCGAGTCGCTGTCGGTCAGCGGCAGCAACAATCAGCTCAACTGCAGCGTCACCTTGACACAGCAGTACATACCCGACTTCTACGTGCGCGCCCTCACCGACCTGCAGTACGTCAAGGTACGTCACACCTGCAGTACGTCAAGGTACGTCACACCTGCAGTACGTCAAGGTACGTCAAGTACGTCAAGGTACGTGACACCTGCAGTACGTCAAGGTACGTCACACCTGCAGTACGTCAAGGTACGTCACACCTGGGGTGCCAAGGGGAAGACCTCCGCCAGGGCCCAACAATCAGGAGGAAGGATACTGTTCCACTCCTGTCCTGTAGGTGGCAGTATGTTCCCAGTAGGTCCCAAAAACAGCACAACTCAAATGTCACATAGAGGATCTTTGACAGGCGTTTTTTAAATGCATATTTCTAAAAACAGCAAAATTCTCCTATCATAGAGGATCTTTGACTAATATTTTTTAGTCGAGTGCTCCTGTCAAATAGAGGTTTTGTGACTAGTTTGTAGTAGTTCCCAAAAACAGCACAACTCAAATATCATATAGAGGATCTTTGACTAGCATTTTTGAAGTGCATTCCTAAAAACAGCAAAATTCTCCTATCATAGAGGATCTTTGACTAATATTTTTTAGTCGAGTGCTCCTGTCATTTTAGAGGTTTTGTGACTAGTTTGTAGTAGGTCTTAAAAACAGCACATCTGAAATGTCGTATAGAAGATCTTTGACAAGCGTTTTTTAAATGCATGTTCCTAAAAACAGCAAAATTCTTCTATCATAGAGGATCTTTGACTAATATTTTTTAGTTGAGTGCTCCTGTCATTTTAGAGGTTTTGTGACTAGTTTGTAGTAGGTCCCAAAAACAGCACAACTCAAATATATAGAGGATCTTTGACTAGCATTTTTGAAGTGCATTTCTTAAAACAGCAACATTTTCCTATCATAGAGGATCTTTGACTAATATTTTTTAGTCGAGCGCTCCTGTCAAATAGAGGTTTTGTGACTAGTTAGTAGTAGGTCCCAAAAACAGCACAACTCAAATGTCATATAGAAGATCTTTGACAAGCGTTTTTTAAATGCATATTCCTAAAAATAAGCAAAACTCTCCTCTCACAGAGGATCTTTGACTAATATTTTTTAGTCAAGTGCTCCTGTCAAATAGAGGTTTTGTGACTAGTTAGTAGTAGGTCCCAAAAACAGCACAACTGAAATGTCATATAGAGGATCTTTGACTAGAATTTTTGAAGTGCATTCCTAAAAACAGCAACATTCTCCTAACATAGAGGATCTTTGACTAATATTTTTTAGTCGAGTGCTCCTGTCATTTAGAGGTTTTGTGACTAGTTTGTAGTAGGTCCCAAAAACAGCACAACTCAAATAATCATATAGAGGATCTTTGACTAACATTTTTGAAGTGCATTCCTAAAAACAGCAAAATTAGAGGATCTTTGACTAATATTTTTTATTCAAATGTTCCTGTCATTTAGAGGTTTTGTGACTAGTTTGTAGTAGGTCCCAAAAACAGCACAACTCAAATGTCATATAGAGGATCTTTGACAGGCGTTTTTTTAAAATGCATATTCCTGAAAACAGCAAAATTCTTCTATCATAGAGGATCTTTGACTAATATTTTTTAGTTGAGTGCTCCTGTCATTTTAGAGGTTTTGTGACTAGTTTGTAGTAGGTCTTAAAAACAGCACATCTGAAATGTCGTATAGAAGATCTTTGACAAGCGTTTTTTAAATGCATGTTCCTAAAAACAGCAAAATTCTTCTATCATAGAGGATCTTTGACTAATATTTTTTAGTCAAGTGCTCCTGTCATTTAGAGGTTTTGTGACTAGTTTGTTGTAGGTCCCAATAACAGCACAACTCAAATATATAGAGGATCTTTGACTAGCATTTTTGAAGTGCATTCCTAAAAACAGCAAAATTCTCGTATCATAGAGGATCTTTGACTAATATTTTTTAGTCAAGTGCTCCTGTCATTTAGAGGTTTTGTGACTAGTTTGTTGTAGGTCCCAAAAACAGCACAACTCAAATGTCATATAGAGGATCTTTGACTAGCATTTTTGAAGTGCATTCCTAAAAACAGCAACATTCTCCTATCATAGAGGATCTTTGACTAATATTTTTTTAGTTGAGTGCTCCTGTCATTTTAGAGGTTTTGTGACTAGTTTGTAGTAGGTCTTAAAAACAGCACATCTGAAATGTCGTATAGAAGATCTTTGACAAGCGTTTTTTAAATGCATGTTCCTAAAAACAGCAAAATTCTTCTATCATAGAGGATCTTTGACTAATATTTTTTAGTTGAGTGCTCCTGTCATTTTAGAGAATTTGTGACTAGTTTGTAGTAGGTCCCAAAAACAGCACAACTCAAATATATAGAGGATCTTTGACTAGCATTTTTGAAGTGTATTTCTTAAAACAGCAAAATTCTCCTATCATAGAGGATCTTTGACTAATATTTTTTAGTTGAGTGCTCCTGTCACATAGAGGTTTTGTAACTAGTTTGAAGTAGGTCCCAAAAACAGCACAACTCAAATGTCATATAGAGGATCTTTAAAAAGCGTTTTTAAATGCTTAGTATTAAAAAACAGCCACATTTTCCGATCATAGAGGATCTTTGACTAATATTTTTTAGTCGAGTGGTCCTGTCTTTTAGAGGTTTTGTGACTAGTTTGTGGTAGGTCCCAAAAACAGCACAACTCAAATGTCATATAGAGGATCTTTGACAGGCGTTTTTTAAATGCATATTCTTAAAAACAGCAAAATTCTCCTCTCACTGAGGATCTTTGACTAATATTTTTTTGTCAAGTGCTCCTGTCATTTTAGAGGTTTTGTGACTAGTTTGTAGTAGGTCTTAAAAACAGCACAACTGAAATGTCATATAGAAGATCTTTGACAAGCGTTTTTTAAATGCATATCCCAAAAAACAGCTAAATTCTCCTCTCACAGAGGATCTTTGACTAATATTTTTTAGTCGAGTGCTCCTGTCAAATAGAGGTTTTGTGACTAGTTTATAGTAGGTCCCAAAAACAGCACAACTCAAATATCTAATAGAGGATCTTTGACTAGCATTTTTGAAGTGCATTCCTAAAAACAGCAACATTCTCCTATCATAGAGGATCTTTGACTAATATTTTTTATTCAAATGCTCCTGTCATTTAGAGGTTTTGTGACTAGTTTGTAGTAGGTCTTAAAAACAGCACAACTGAAATGTCATATAGAAGATCTTTGACAAGCGTTTTTTAAATGCATATTCCTAAAAACAGCAAAATTCTCCTATCACAGAGGATCTTTGACTAATATTTTTTTAGTCGAGTGCTCCTGTCAAATAGAGGTTTTGTGACTAGTTAGTAGTAGGTCCCAAAAACAGCACAACTCAAATGTCATATAGAAGATCTTTTACAAGCGTTTTTTAAATGCATATTCCTAAAAATAAGCAAAATTCTCCTATCACAGAGGATCTTTGACTAATATTTTTTTAGTCGAGTGCTCCTGTCAAATAGAGGTTTTGTGACTAATTTATAGTAGGTCCCAAAAACAGCACAACTCAAATATCATATAGAGGATCTTTGACTAGCATTTTTGAAGTGCATTCCTAAAAACAGCAACATTCTCCTCTCCCAGAGGATCTTTGACTAATATTTTTAGTCAAGTGCTTCTGTCATTTTAGAGGTTTTGTGACTAGTTTGTAGTAGGTCTTAAAAACAGCACAACTGAAATGTCATATAGAAGATCTTTGACAAGCGTTTTTTAAATGCATGTTCCTAAAAACAGCAAAATTCTTCTATCATAGAGGATCTTTGACTAATATTTTTTAATCGAGTGCTCCTCTCAAATAGAGGTTTTGTGACTAATTTATAGTAGGTCCCAAAAACAGCACAACTTAAATATTATAAAGAGGATCTTTGACTTGCATTTTTGAAGTGCATTCCTAAAAACAGCAAAATTCTCCTATCATAGAGGATCTTTGACTAATATTTTTTTAGTCGAGTGCTCCTGTCAAATAGAGGTTTTGTGACTAGTTAGTAGTAGGTCCCAAAAACAGCACAACTCAAATGTCATATAGAGGATCTTTGACAGGCGTTTTTTTAAATGCATATTCCTAAAAACAGCAAAATTCTTCTATCATAGAGGATCTTGGACTAATGTTTTTTAGTTGAGTGCTCCTGTCATTTTAGAGGTTCTGTGACTAGTTTGTAGTAGGTCCCAAAAACAGCACAACTCAAATGTCATATAGAGGATCTTTGACAGGCGTTTTTTTTAAATGCATATTCCTGAAAACAGCAAAATTCTTCTATCATAGAGGATCTTTGACTAATATTTTTTAGTTGAGTGCTCCTGTCATTTTAGAGGTTTTGTGACTAGTTTGTAGTAGGTCCCAAAAACAGCACAAGTCAAATATCATATAGAGGATCTTTGACTAACATTTTTGAAGTGCATTCCTAAAAACAGCAAAATTAGAGGATCTTTGACTAATATTTTTTATTCAAATGCTCCTGTCATTTAGAGGTTTTGTGACTAGTTTGTAGTAGGTCCCAAAAACAGCACAACTCAAATGTCATATAGAGGATCTTTGACAGGCGTTTTTTAAATGCATATTCCCAAAAAACAGCAAAATTCTCCTCTCACAGAGGATCTTTGACTAATATTTTTTAGTCGAGTGCTCCTGTCAAATAGAGGTTTTGTGACTAGTTTGTAGTAGGTCCCAAAAACAGCACAACTCAAATATCATATAGAGGATCTTTGACTAACATTTTTGAAGTGCATTCCTAAAAACAGCAAAATTAGAGGATCTTTGACTAATATTTTTTATTCAAATGTTCCTGTCATTTAGAGGTTTTGTGACTAGTTTGTAGTAGGTCCCAAAAACAGCACAACTCAAATGTCATATAGAGGATCTTTGACAGGCGTTTTTTTTAAATGCATATTCCTGAAAACAGCAAAATTCTTCTATCATAGAGGATCTTTGACTAATATTTTTTAGTCAAGTGCTCCTGTCATTTTAGAGGTTTTGTGACTAGTTTGTAGTAGGTCTTAAAAACAGCACAACTGAAATGTCATATAGAGGATCTTTGACAGGCGTTTTTTAAATGCATATTCCTAAAAACAACAAAATTCTTCTATCATAGAGGATCTTTGACTAATATTTTATAGTTGAGTGCTCCTGTCATTTTAGAGGTTTTGTGACTAGTTTGTAGTAGGTCCCAAAAACAGCACAACTCAAATATATAGAGGATCTTTGACTAGCATTTTTGAAGTGCATTTCTTAAAACAGCAAAATTCTCCTATCATAGAGGATCTTTGACTAATATTGTTTAGTTGAGTGCTCCTGTCATTGTAGAGGTTTTGTGACTAGTTTGTAGTAGGTCTTAAAAACAGCACATCTGAAATGTCGTATAGAAGATCTTTGACAAGCGTTTTTTAAATGCATGTTCCTAAAAACAGCAAAATTCTTCTATCATAGAGGATCTTTGACTAATATTTTTTAGTTGAGTGCTCCTGTCATTTTAGAGGTTTTGTGACTAGTTTGTAGTAGGTCCCAAAAACAGCACAACTTAAATATTATAAGGAGGATCTTTGACTTGCATTTTTGAAGTGCATTCCTAAAAACAGCAAAATTAGAGGATCTTTGACTAATATTTTTTATTCAAATGCTCCTGTCATTTAGAGGTTTTGTGACTAGTTTGTAGTAGGTCCCAAAAACAGCACAACTCAAATGTCATATAGAGGATCTTTGACAGGCGTTTTTTTTAAATGCATATTCCTGAAAACAGCAAAATTCTTCTATCATAGAGGATCTTTGACTAATATTTTTTAGTTGAGTGCTCCTGTCATTTTAGAGGTTTTGTGACTAGTTTGTAGTAGGTCCCAAAAACAGCACAAGTCAAATATCATATAGAGGATCTTTGACTAACATTTTTGAAGTGCATTCCTAAAAACAGCAAAATTAGAGGATCTTTGACTAATATTTTTTATTCAAATGCTCCTGTCATTTAGAGGTTTTGTGACTAGTTTGTAGTAGGTCCCAAAAACAGCACAACTCAAATGTCATATAGAGGATCTTTGACAGGCGTTTTTTTTAAATGCATATTCCTGAAAACAGCAAAATTCTTCTATCATAGAGGATCTTTGACTAATATTTTTTAGTCGAGTGCTCCTGTCATTTAGAGGTTTTGTGACTAGTTTGTAGTAGGTCCCAAAAACAGCACAACTCAAATGTCATATAGAGGATCTTTGACAGGCGTTTTTTTAAATGCATATTCCTAAAAACAGCAAAATTCTTCTATCATAGAGGATCTTTGACTAATATTTTTTTGTCAAGTGCTCCTGTCATTTAGAGATTTTGTGACTAGTTTGTAGTAGGTCTTAAAAACAGCACAACTGAAATGTCGTATAGAAGATCTTTGACAAGCGTTTTTTTAAATGCATATTCTTAAAAACAGCAAAATTCTCCTCTCCCAGAGGATCTTTGACTAATATTTTTTAGTCGAGTGCTCCTGTCAAATAGAGGTTTTGTGACTAGTTTGTAGTAGGTCCCAAAAACAGCACAACTCAAATATATAGAGGATCTTTGACTAGCATTTTTGAAGTGCATTTCTTAAAACAGCAAAACTCTCCTATCATAGAGGATCTTTGACTAATATTTTTTATTCAAATGCTCCTGTCATTTAGAGGTTTTGTGACTAGTTTGTAGTAGGTCCCAAAAACAGCACAACTCAAATGTCATATAGAGGATCTTTGACAGGCGTTTTTTTAAATGCATATTCCTAAAAACAGCAAAATTCTTCTATCATAGAGGATCTTTGACTAATATTTTTTTGTCAAGTGCTCCTGTCATTTAGAGATTTTGTGACTAGTTTGTAGTAGGTCTTAAAAACAGCACAACTGAAATGTCGTATAGAAGATCTTTGACAAGCGTTTTTTTAAATGCATATTCTTAAAAACAGCAAAATTCTCCTCTCCCAGAGGATCTTTGACTAATATTTTTTAGTCGAGTGCTCCTGTCAAATAGAGGTTTTGTGACTAGTTTGTAGTAGGTCCCAAAAACAGCACAACTCAAATATATAGAGGATCTTTGACTAGCATTTTTGAAGTGCATTTCTTAAAACAGCAAAATTCTCCTATCATAGAGGATCTTTGACTAATATTTTTTATTCAAATGCTCCTGTCATTTAGAGGTTTTGTGACTAGTTTGTAGTAGGTCCCAAAAACAGCACAACTCAAATGTCATATAGAGGATCTTTGACAGGCGTTTTTTTAAATGCATATTCCTAAAAACAGCAAAATTCTTCTATCATAGAGGATCTTTGACTAATATTTTTTAGTCAAGTGCTCCTGTCATTTAGAGATTTTGTGACTAGTTTGTAGTAGGTCTTAAAAACAGCACAACTGAAATGTCGTATAGAAGATCTTTGACAAGCGTTTTTTTAAATGCATATTCTTAAAAACAGCAAAATTCTCCTCTCCCAGAGGATCTTTGACTAATATTTTTTAGTCGAGTGCTCCTGTCAAATAGAGGTTTTGTGACTAGTTTGTAGTAGGTCCCAAAAACAGCACAACTCAAATATATAGAGGATCTTTGACTAGCATTTTTGAAGTGCATTTCTTAAAACAGCAAAATTCTCCTATCATAGAGGATCTTTGACTAATATTTTTTAGTTGAGTGCTCCTGTCATTTAGAGGTTTTGTGACTAGTTTGTAGTAGGTCTTAAAAACAGCACAACTGAAATGTCATATAGAAGATCTTTGACAAGCGTTTTTAAATGCATATTCCTAAAAACAGCAAAATTCTTCTATCATAGAGGATCTTTGACTAATATTTTTTAGTCGAGTGCTCCTGTCATTTTAGAGGTTTTGTGACTAGTTTGTAGTAGGTCTTAAAAACAGCACATCTGAAATGTCGTATAGAAGATCTTTGACAAGCGTTTTTTAAATGCATGTTCCTAAAAACAGCAAAATTCTTCTATCATAGAGGATCTTTGACTAATATTTTTTAGTCGAGTGCTCCTGTCAAATAGAGGTTTTGTGACTAGTTTGTAGTAGGTCTTAAAAACAGCACAACTCAAATGTCATATAGAGGATCTTTGACTAACATTTTTGAAGTGCATTCCTAAGAACAGCAAAATTAGAGGATCTTTGACTAATATTTTTTATTCAAATGTTCCTGTCATTTAGAGGTTTTGTGACTAGTTTGTAGTAGGTCCCAAAAACAGCACAACTCAAATGTCATATAGAGGATCTTTGACAGGCGTTTTTTTTAAATGCATATTCCTGAAAACAGCAAAATTCTTCTATCATAGAGGATCTTTGACTAATATTTTTTAGTTGAGTGCTCCTGTCATTTTAGAGGTTTTGTGACTAGTTTGTAGTAGGTCTTAAAAACAGCACAACTGAAATGTCGTATAGAAGATAATTGACAGGCGTTTTTTAAATGCATATTCCTAAAAACAACAAAATTCTCCTATCATAGAGGAGCTTTGACTATTATTTTTTAGGTGAGTGCTCCTGTCAAATAGAGGTTTTGTGACTAGTTTGTAGTAGGTCTCAAAAACAGCACAACTCAAATGTCATATAGAGGATCTTTGACTAGCATTTTTGAAGTGCATTCCTAAAAACAGCAAAATTCTCCTATCATAGAGGATCTTTGACTAATATTTTTTAGTCAAGTGCTCCTGTCATTTTGGAGGTTTTGTGACTAGTTTGTAGTAGGTCTTAAAAACAGCACAACTGAAATGTCATATAGAAGATCTTTGACAAGCGTTTTTTAAATGCATATTCCTAAAAACAGCAAAATTCTTCTATCATAGAGGATCTTTGACTAATATTTTTTAGTTGAGTGCTCCTGTCATTTAGAGGTTTTGTGACTAGTTTGTAGTAGGTCCCAAAAACAGCACAACTCAAATGTCATATAGAGGATCTTTGACTAGCATTTTTGAAGTGCATTCCTAAAAACAGCAACATTCTTGTATCATAGAGGATCTTTGACTAATATTTTTAGTCAAGTGCTTATGTAATTTAGAGGTTTTGTGACTAGTTTGTAGTATAGTCTCAAAAACAGCACAACTCAAATGTCATATAGAGGATCTTTGACAAGCGTTTTTTAAATGCATATTCCTAAAAACAGCTAAATTCTCCTCTCACAGAGGATCTTTGACTAATATTTTTTAGTCGAGTGCTCCTGTCAAATAGAGGTTTTGTGACTAGTTAGTAGTAGGTCCCAAAAACAGCACAACTCAAATAATCATATAGAGGATCTTTGACTAGCATTTTTGAAGTGCATTCCTAAAAACAGCAAAATTCTCCTATCATAGAGGATCTTTGACTAATATTTTTTAGTCAAGTGCTCCTGTCATTTAGAGGTTTTGTGACTAGTTTGTAGTAGGTCTTAAAAACAGCACAACTCAAATGTCATATAGAGGATCTTTGACAGGCGTTTTTTTTAAATGCATATTCCTGAAAACAGCAAAATTCTTCTATCATAGAGGATCTTTGACTAATATTTTTTAGTTGAGTGCTCCTGTCATTTTAGAGGTTTTGTGACTAGTTTGTAGTAGGTCCCAAAAACAGCACAACTCAAATAATCATATAGAGGATCTTTGACTAACATTTTTGAAGTGCATTCCTAAAAACAGCAAAATTAGAGGATCTTTGACTAATATTTTTTATTCAAATGTTCCTGTCATTTAGAGGTTTTGTGACTAGTTTGTAGTAGGTCCCAAAAACAGCACAACTCAAATGTCATATAGAGGATCTTTGACAGGCGTTTTTTTTAAATGCATATTCCTAAAAACAGCAACATTCTTCTATCATAGAGGATCTTTGACTAATATTTTTTAGTTGAGTGCTCCTGTCATATAGAGGTTTTGTGACTAGTTTGTAGTAGGTCTCAAAAACAGCACAACTCAAATGTCATATAGAGGATCTTTGACTAACATTTTTGAAGTGCATTCCTAAAAACAGCAAAATTAGAGGATCTTTGACTAATATTTTTTATTCAAATGCTCCTGTCAAATAGAGGTTTTGTGACTAGTTTGTAGTAGGTCCCAAAAACAGCACAACTGAAATGTCATATAGAGGATCTTTGACAGGCGTTTTTTTAAATGCATATTCCTAAAAACAGCAACATTCTTCTATCATAGAGGATCTTTGACTAATATTTTTTAGTTGAGTGCTCCTGTCATTTTAGAGGTTTTGTGACTAGTTTGTAGTAGGTCTTAAAAACAGCACAACTGAAATGTCGTATAGAAGATAATTGACAAGCATTTTTTAAATGCATATTCCTAAAAACAGCAAAATTCTTCTATCATAGAGGATCTTTGACTAATATTTTTTAATCGAGTGCTCCTCTCAAATAGAGGTTTTGTGACTAATTTATAGTAGGTCCCAAAAACAGCACAACTTAAATATTATAAAGAGGATCTTTGACTTGCATTTTTGAAGTGCATTCCTAAAAACAGCAAAATTCTCCTATCATAGAGGATCTTTGACTAATATTTTTTAGTCAAGTGCTCCTGTCATTTAGAGGTTTTGTGACTAGTTTGTAGTAGGTCTTAAAAACAGCACAACTGAAATGTCGTATAGAAGATCTTTGACAGGCGTTTTTTAAATGCATATTCCTAAAAACAACAAAATTCTTCTATCATAGAGGATCTTTGACTAATATTTTTTAGTCAAGTGCTCCTGTCATTTTAGAGGTTTTGTAACTAGTTTGTAGTAGGTCCCAAAAACAGCACAACTCAAATGTCATATAGAGGATCTTTGACTAACATTTTTTAAGTGCATTCCTAAAAACAGCAAAATTAGAGGATCTTTGACTAATATTTTTTATTCAAATGCTCCTGTCATTTAGAGGTTTTGTGACTAGTTTGTAGTAGGTCCCAAAAACAGCGCAACTCAAATGTCATATAGAGGATCTTTGACAGGCGTTTTTTTAAATGCATATTCCTAAAAACAGCAAAATTCTTCTATCATAGAGGGTCTTTGACTAATATTTTTTAGTTGAGTGCTCCTGTCATTTTAGAGGTTTTGTGACTAGTTTGTAGTAGGTCCCAAAAACAGCACAACTCAAATGTCATATAGAGGATCTTTGACTAACATTTTTTAAGTGCATTCCTAAAAACAGCAAAATTAGAGGATCTTTGACTAATATTTTTTATTCAAATGCTCCTGTCATTTAGAGGTTTTGTGACTAGTTTGTAGTAGGTCCCAAAAACAGCGCAACTCAAATGTCATATAGAGGATCTTTGACAGGCGTTTTTTTAAATGCATATTCCTAAAAACAGCAAAATTCTTCTATCATAGAGGGTCTTTGACTAATATTTTTTAGTTGAGTGCTCCTGTCATTTTAGAGGTTTTGTGACTAGTTTGTAGTAGGTCTTAAAAACAGCACAACTGAAATGTCGTATAGAAGATAATTGACAAGCGTTTTTTAAATGCATATTCCTAAAAATAAGCAAAACTCTCCTCTCACAGAGGATCTTTGACTAATATTTTTTTGTCAAGTGCTCCTGTCATTTTATAGGTTTTGTGACTAGTTTGTAGTAGGTCTTAAAAACAGCACAACTGAAATGTCATATAGAAGATCTTTGACAAGCGTTTTTTAAATGCATATTCCTAAAAACAGCAAAATTCTCCTCTCACAGAGGATCTTTGACTAATATTTTTTAGTCGAGTGCTCCTGTCATTTTAGAGGTTTTGTGACTAGTTTGTAGTAGGTCCCAAAAACGGCACAACTCAAATATATAGAGGATCTTTGACTAGCATTTTTGAAGTGCATTTCTTAAAACAGCAAAATTCTCCTATCATAGAGGATCTTTGACTAATATTTTTTAGTCGAGTGCTCCTGTCATTTAGAGGTTTTGTGACTAGTTTGTAGTAGGTCTTAAAAACAGCACAACTGAAATGTCGTATAGAAGATCTTTGACAAGCGTTTTTTAAATGCATATTCCTAAAAACAGCAAAATTCTCCTCTCACAGAGGAGCTTTGACTATTATTTTTTAGGTGAGTGCTCCTGTCAAATAGAGGTTTTGTGACTAGTTAGTAGTAGGTCCCAAAAACAGCACAACTCAAATGTCATATAGAGGATCTTTGACTAGCATTTTTGAAGTGCATTCCTAAAAACAGCAAAATTCTCCTATCACAGAGGATCTTTGACTAATATTTTTTAGTCAAGTGCTCCTGTCATTTAGAGGTTTTGTGACTAGTTTGTAGTAGGTCCCAAAAACAGCACAACTCAAATGTCATATAGAGGATCTTTGACAGGCGTTTTTTTAAATGCATATTCCTAAAAACAGCGAAATTCTTCTATCATAGAGGATCTTTGACTAATATTTTTTAGTCGAGTGGTCCTGTCTTTTAGAGGTTTTGTGACTAGTTTGTAGTAGGTCCCAAAAACAGCACAACTCAAATGTCATATAGAGGATCTTTGACAGGCGTTTTTGAAGTGTATATTCCTAAAAACAGCAAGATTTTCCTCGCATAGAGGATCTTTGAGTAACTTAATGTGTTGTCAAAAACAGCAGATATCTCCTGTGTTATGTGGGGTGTGACGCGTGTCCTGAAGGAAGGAACTGACTCACTGTTCTGTATTAAATATGAAAGTATTGGTTGGTAATAGCATGACTCAGTGTTCTGTATTAAATATGAAAGTATTGGTTGGTAATAGCATGACTCGCTATTCTGTATTAAATATGAAAGTATTGGTTGGTAATAGCATGACTCAGTGTTCTGTATTAAATATGAAAGTATTGGTTGGTAATAGCATGACTCACTGTTCTGTATTAAATATGAAAGTATTGGTTGGTAATAGCATGACTCACTGTTCTGTATTAAATATGAAAGTATTGGTTGGTAATAGCATGACTCGCTATTCTGTATTAAATATGAAAGTATTGGTTGGTAATAGCATGACTCGCTATTCTGTATTAAATATGAAAGTATTGGTTGGTAATAACAGCATGAAAAGTAGTCAATGCCAGACTAACATTTGACGTCTTCAGATCACACGCTCGCAGTACCAGAACGGCCTGATGGCGTCCCGCCTGGAAAGCACGCCGCAGTCTCCCGAGAGCGTCCACCAACTGGCTGGCGTGGCCTTGAACACGCCCCCCGCCGCCGCCACCTCCAACAACGCCCTCAACGACCTTGGGGTGGACGCCACCATCACGGAGAACGGGCCCGACGAGACCACGCTGCTGCTCCTCAACGAGCAGAACTTGGCCCACGCCGCCAACAACCACAGCCAGCAGGAGAACAGCGTGTGAGGCTCCGCCCCCCCCCCGGCCTCGCCCCGACCCGCGCACGTTTGCACGCATGCACTACTATGATTGGATGTTTGCCGGGGAGGGGAGGAGTCTGTTTGTGTGACACGCCAAAGTGCACAAACCCCGCCTTCATTTATCCTCGGTTCCCTTCTTGGACCACTAAGCTCCTCCCCCTTAGAACCTCCCCCTCGCACGTCATGCCGCCTCTTCACTTTTCCCCGAACGACGAGACTCAGGAAGACTCCGCCCCCTCATCGCACATCGTCGTGTGTGTGTGTGGCCTAATGCTTCATGTTGTTTGCTGGCCCCGCCCACAAAATGGAAGCCCCGCCCAACTCGCCTCATCCGCACAGCTGGAGTCCAATCAAAAATTGTCCGATATTCCGTAGAGAGTTTTATTGTCGGCGACAATCAGTGCGATGATGAATGTAGCGTTTGTGTGTTTGTGCGTCACAGGAAGCAAAATATGTGCAGTTCGCTTTAAGAGATCGGAAACTTTATTTATTTGGTGCAAAGATTACGGGGCCACACTGCGGCGAAGAGTTGTTAGTCGCAATGTTACAAGAACAAATTCCCCATTTTCCAAGAGTAAAGTCGTAAAAATTGCGACGAAAAAAGTCACCATGTCAGGAGAATAACGTAAAAAAAGACGACTTTTAAGTAGTCGTAATACGTCATGAAAGTGACAAATCTACACGGAATATTTCACATCTATCGGATTATTGCGACAATGTTTTTATCGTAGAAACTACTTTGTTATCGGAAAAAAAATACTTTATCTCCGCAACTTTTTTCTCATAAAATGAATACTTCTCTCTTTGCAATATTAGCATCTCATTCTCATTTGTGCTTTTTCCTCGTTAAATTACGACTTTTTCCTCGTGAAGTTACAACTTTTCTTCTACAAAATGTCAACATAATACTCACCAGTACGTAATACGACATTGAAATATTACTCCAGTAAAGATGTCAATTTTTTTTTTGTAACATTTTTTTGTAACATTTTCGCAATAGTACGACACAAAATGGCAACTTTTCCATCGTAAAATTCCGATTATTTCAACTTGAATCCCGTTAAACGAATACTTCTGTCCTTGCAATATTAGCATCTCACTTTAACGTCATGAAAGTGACAAATCTACACGGAATATTTCACATTTATCGGATTATTGCTACAATGTTTTTATCGTAGAAGCTACTTTGTCATCGGGAAAAAAATACTTTATCTCCGCAACTTTTTTCTCATAAAATGAATACTTCTATCTTTGCAATATTAGCATCTCATTCTCATTTTTTGCTTTTTCCTCGTTAAATTACGACTTTTTCCTCTTGAAGTTAAAACTTTTCTTCTTTAATATTTCAACATAATACTCATCAGTACGTAATACGACATTGAAATATTACTTCAGTAAAGATGTCAATTTTTTTTTTTTTAACATTTTTTGTAACATTTTCGCAATAGTACGACACAAAATGGCAACTTTTCCATCGTAAAATTCCGATTAGTTCGCCATAGTTCAAATTGAATCCCGTTAATTGAATACTTTTCTCCTTGCAATTCTAGCATGATATTCTCATTTTTGCTTTTTCCTCGTTAAATTACGACTTTTTCCTCTTGAAGTTAAAACTTTTCTTCTTTAATATTTCAACATAATACTCATCAGTACGTAATACGACATTGAAATATTACTTCAGTAAAGATGTACATTTTTTTTTTTTTAACATTTTTTGTAACATTTTCGCAATAGTACGACACAAAATGGCAACTTTTCCATCGTAAAATTCCGATTAGTTCGCCATAGTTCAACTTGAATCCCATTAATCGAATACTTTTCTCCTTGCAATATTAGCATCATATTCTCATTTTTGCTTTTTCCTCGTTAAATTACGACTTTTTCCTCGTGAAGTTACAACTTTTCTTCTACAAAATGTCAACATAATACTCACCAGTACGTAATACGACAATTGAAATATTACTCCAGTAAAGATGTCAATTCTTTTTATTGTAAAAAATGTAGAAACATTTTCGCAATAGTACGACACAAAATGGCAACTTTTCCATCGTAAAATTCCGATTATTTCAACTTGAATCCCGTTAAACGAATACTTCTGTCCTGACAATATTAGCATCTCACTTTAACGTCATGAAAGTGACAAATCTACACGGAATATTTCACATCTATCGGATTATTGCGACAATGTTTTTATCGTAGAAGCTACTTTATCGGAAAAAAAATACTTTATCTCCGCAACTTTTTTCTCATAAAATGAATACTTCTATCTTTGCAATATTAGCATCTCATTCTCATTTGTGCTTTTTCCTCGTTAAATTACGACTTTTTCCTCTTGAAGTTACAACTTTTCTTCTTTAATATTTCAACATAATACTCATCAGTACGTAATACGACATTGAAATATTACTTCAGTAAAGATGTCAAAAAAAATTTTTTAACATTTTTTGTAACATTTTCGCAATAGTACGACACAAAATGGCAACTTTTCCATCGTAAAATTCCGATTATTTCAACTTGAATCCCGTTAAACGAATACTTCTGTCCTGACAATATTAGCATCTCACTTTAACGTCATGAAAATGACAAATCTACACGGAATATTTCACATCTATCGGATTATTGCTACAATGTTTTTATCGTAGAAGCTACTTTGTTATCGGGAAAAAAATACTTTATCTCCGCAACTTTTTTCTCATAAAATGAATACTTCTGTCCTGACAATATTAGCATCTCATTCTCATTTTTGCTTTTTCCTCGTTGAATTACGACTTTTTCCTCGTGAAGTTACAACTTTTCTTCTTTAATATTTCAACATAATACTCACCAGTACGTAATACGACATTGAAATATTACTTCAGTAAAGATGTCAATTTTTTTCTTTTTAACATTTTTTGTAACATTTTCGCAATAGTACGACACAAAATGGCAACTTTTCCATCGTAAAATTCCGATCATTTCGCCATAGTTCAACTCGAATCCTGTTAAACGAATACTTTTCTCCTTGCAATATTAGCATCATATTCTCATGTTTGCTTTTTCCTCGTTAAATTACGACTTTTTCCTCGTGAAGTTACAACTCTTCTTCTTTAATATTTCAACATAATACTCATCAGTACGTAATACGACATTGAAATATTACTTCAGTAAAGATGTCAATTTTTTTCTTTTTAACATTTTTTGTAACATTTTCGCAATAGTACGACACAAAATGGCAACTTTTCCATCGTAAAATTCCGATTATTTCAACTTGAATCCCGTTAAACGAATACTTTTCTCCTTGCAATTTTAGCATCATATCCTCATTCCGAGGTTATTGTGGTAAAAGAACAACACTGTCATGAAATGATTTCATTCCTGTCAACTTCGTACTCACTTGTACGTATTATAATGCTCGTAATATTCCGACTTTTTCTTTTATTCTCATAATAATAATAATAGTTTGCATTTATTTTCGCAATAGCATGATAGAAAATTTGCCATTGAAATAATGACTTCCTTTTGATGATATTTCAACTTTCACTTTGTAATTTTAGCATCTTATTCTAATTGTCAGGTCGTTCTCCTAAAAGGAAACAATATTGTTTTATTCTCGTAATATCTCAACTTTGTTTGCTAATAATGTGACATTGCAAACGTACTTTTTGTCGTATCGCTCATTAATTACTTTACTTTCAGCAAGTGATGTTTTCACTCCAGTAAAATGTCGGATCTTATAAATATTTCAGTAATGACTTAATTCTTGTAAAATTACAAGTTTTCTCTTGTTTAAAAAAAATAATAATATTCCACGTTAATTCTTGTGGCATTTTTCGTATTTTTTTAACTTTTTATTTTTGCACTCTTTTCAGTGTGGCCCTCGTAGTACTTTTGAAAACCACCGTATTTTTGTGCGAAATGTGATATCGTTTCTTCTGCCTCACGGTGAGATGTATTTTTTTGGGGGGGGGGGGGGTTATTTTTTTTTGGGGTTTGTCGTTGAAATGTGAGACGATGACACACACTCCGACTTTTTGATTTGACTGTAACTTCTTAAAGGAACACAACAACTTTCTTTGCTTGCAACTGTAATTCCTACAAATAATAATAATAATAACGATAATAATGGCTTCCCTTGGTGAGACACTGACAACAGAAGAAGGCTGCAGCTGCTCTAATTTTTTTATTTTTATTTTTTTTTTTTACCTTTTTTTTTTTTTTTAATTCGCAGGTAAATGTATGTCTGATCGCAGGGCATTGTGGGATTTTTCGGGTTGTAAACGTTGGCCTTTCCAGTTGACTGTGAATTGTTTTTTTTTAATGCAGCAACACATTTTTGTCGAATGAATGGTACATTAAAAACTCATCAAATTGCAATAGTGTTCATATCAACATACAGTACTGTGCAAAAGTCCATCTATCCAACACAGCAGCACCCGCAGTGTCCAGCCTTACATACGCTACATTTTTAAAAATTCTGCGACTTGCACGTTTTTCGCCGCATTTTCCTCCATTGCGCTTTTCCTTGGCATAAAATGTAATATTTTGCACGTATTGTTTTTTATTAAGAAATAAAACACTTGTGTGGTACATGGGCCAAACTGGCGCCCTAGGCAAGATTTTAGGTGGCGCCCCCCCCACATCGGCAGTGAAGTGTATATACTCACAAGAAACCGAATAGCTTTGTCTTTGACCTTTTTTTTTACTTAAAGAAAGCAAATTAACAATCAGAATAGTTAACAAGATAAAAAAAAAAAGAATAAATAAATGAATGCAAAAAATAAAAAATGAATATATGAAATACAATATTTTTTACATACATATTGCTTAATTTACATTAATGATGTGCACTTTAACAACTAGGCTTACAACTATACCTAATATATAAAGGGGTGGAAAAGTGACTATTACCTGCAGGGCAAACATTAGCTAACCAGAAGGCAATAACACCTGCTTAAAAGATCTAATACAAATGTCCCTGAGGAATGTAAGGTAATTACCTAACGTTACATTATTATTTTCCATAACAATTTAGCCCCCTCCACAATATTAACCCGACGTTAAAACAGAACTAGCTATTTATTGATTAGCAATTGCCGAATCATGTAACATTAGCTTAATGCTAAAAAGCCAGGTTACTATCACATTCTGTAACAGACAAATAATTTCATGTAGGCTAACGTTACCTACCTGCTACCTCTTGTCTTTTTCTCGTTTCTCCTCCTCTTCTTTTCTCTTTTTTCTTCCCTGGGCACCTGACAGTTTTGGCCGTTTTGACATCTTGTGTTGATTTTTCGATGTGGTGACGTCCAAAAAGAGTCATGATACGGGAAGGGAGGGGGCGCGTAATGTTGTAACAAATAATATTTCCATTATATAGGCTTTACTTTGCATTTTAATTAACGTTGGATTATTTTTTTGTATTTAGAAATAATAGTACCAACTTTTTTTCTTTTTTTCTCCAACATTTGTGGCACTGGCGTGGCGCCCCCTGATGGACGGCGCCCTTAGCATTTGCCTATACGGCCTATGCCACGGGCCAGAGAAAACGCCTGTAAACCTTTTTGTAATATTCTCAGCAATACAATAAATCACCATAATGACTTCTTTGAAAGCTTTTAAGTCACTCAGTCAGTCATGCACGTATAGAAAATAAAAAGATAGTACCGTATTTTCCGCACCATAAGGCGCCCTGGGTTATAAGCCGCGCCTTCAATGAACGGCATATTTCAAAACGTTGTCCACCTATAAGCCGCCCCGTGTTGTAAGCCGCATCTAACTGCGCTAAAGGAATGTAAAAAAAAAACAGTCAAATAGGTCAGTCAAACTTTAATAATATATTAAAAACCAGCGTGATGTGGGCGCGCATGGAGTCGTATATCAACATGGACAGAGCTGCGTGAAAAAAGCCACCCGGCCTCTTCGCGTAAACTTAAACTTACCTTAACCACTCGCTCATCTTTTCTTCATCCATCCCTTCGAGTTAGCTTTTATGATGACGCCGGCTGGAAAGGTCTCTTTTGGCAAGGTCTTCCTTTTGAATATCGCCATGGGTGGAAGTTTCTGGCCATTAGCATGGCAAGCTAGAACCACAGTGAAGGATGACTTCTCATTCCCTGTGGTGCGAATATTCACCGTACGTGCTCCCGTTGTATCCACAGTGCGGTTCACAGGAATATCAGTTGCTGTGAAATAGTAATCCGTGTGCGGGTGGAGAGATTGCGTCTTTTCATGAACCGGATCCCTGTCGCTTAGTAGGAGCCATTTTGTGGTCTTTACAGATGTAAACACAAAAAGGAAATGAAACGTACGGTAATATCCGCGCGCTTTTTTCTGCTTCTACGCGGGCGGGTGGTTGCTTACAGTAGAAGAAGAAGCGCTTCCTGTTCTATGGGGGCGGGTGCTTACCTTGGCGGTTGCTTGCGTAGAAGAAGAAGCGCTTCCTGTTCTACCGGGAAAAAAGATGGCGGCTGTTTACCGTAGTTACGAGACCGAAACT
>NC_084550.2:3045000-3150000 GCF_033978685.3 Nerophis lumbriciformis
GTTAGCAACTACATGAAACATTAGTGTCAATCTGATAGTGAACAACTACATGGAACACTAGTGTCAGTCTGATAGTGAACGACTACATGAAACATTAGTGTCAATTTGATAGTGAACAACTACATGGAACATTACTGTCAATCTGATAGTGAACAACTACATGAAACATTACTGTCAATTTGATAGTGAACAACTACATGGAACATTAGTGTCAGTCTGATAGTGAACAACTACATGGAACATTACTGTCAATCTGATAGTTAGCAACTACATGAAACATTAGTGTCAATCTGATAGTAAACAACTACATGAAAAAATTAGTGTCAATCTGATAGTAAACAACTACATGAAACATTACTGTCAATTTGATAGTGAACAACTATATGAAACAGTGTCAATCTGATAGTGAACAACTACATGAAACATTACTGTCAACCTGATAGTGAACAACTACATGGAACATTAGTGTCAATCTGATAGTGAACAACTACATGAAACATTAGTGTCAATCTGATAGTGAACAACTACATGAAACTTTAGTGTCAATCTGATGGTGAACAACTACATGAAACAGTGTCAATCTGATAGTGAACAACTACATGAAACGGTGTCAATCTGATAGTGAACAACTACATGAAACATTAGTGTCAGTCTGATAGTGAACAACTATATGAAATATTAGTGTCAATCTGATAGTGAACTATATGAAATATTAGTGTCAATTTGATAGTAAACAACTACATGAAACATTAGTGTCAATCTGATAGTGAACAACTATATGAAATATTAGTGTCAATCTGATAGTAAACAAGTACATGAAACAGTGTCAATCTGATAGTAAACAACTACATGAAACATTAGTGTCAATCTGATAGTAAACAACTATATGAAACATTAGTGTCAATCTGATAGTGAACAACTACATGAAACATTAATGTCAGTCTGATAGTAAACAACTATATGAAACATTAGTGTCAATCTGATAGTGAACAACTACATGAAACATTAATGTCAGTCTGATAGTGAACAACTACATGAAATATTACTGTCAATCTGATAGTGAACAACTACATGAAACATTACTGTCAATTTGATAGTGAACAACTATATGAAATATTAGTGTCAATCTGATAGTGAACAACTACATGAAACAGTGTCAATTTGATAGTGAACAACTACATGGAACATTAGTGTCAGTCTGATAGTGAACAACTACATGGAACATTACTGTCAATCTGATAGTTAGCAACTACATGAAACATTAGTGTCAATCTGATGGTAAACAACTACATGAAACAGTGTCAATCTGATAGTAAACAACTACATGAAACAGTGTCAATCTGATAGTAAACAACTACATGAAACATTACTGTCAATCTGATAGTGAACAACTACATGAAACATTACTGTCAATTTGATAGTGAACAACTACATGAAACATTAGTGTCAATCTGATAGTGAACAACTACATGAAACATTAGTGTCAGTCTGATAGTGAACAACTACATGAAACATTAGTGTCAATCTGATAGTGAACAACTATATGAAACATTAGTGTCAATCTGATCGTGAACAACTACATGAAACATTAGTGTCAATCTGATAGTGAACAACTACATGGAACATTAGTGTCAATCTGATAGTGAACCACTACATGAAACATTAGTGTCCATCTGATAGTGAACAACTACATGAAAAATTAGTGTCAATCTGATGGTAAACAACTACATGAAACATTAGTGTCAATCTGATAGTGAACAACTACATGAAGCATTAGTGTCAGTCTGATAGTGAACAACTACATGAAACAGTGTCAATCTGATAGTAAACAACTACATGAAACATTAGTGTCAATCTGATAGTGAACAACTACATGAAACATTAGTGTCAATCTGATAGTGAACAACTACATGAAACATTAGTGTCAATCTGATAGTGAACAACTACATGGAACATTAGTGTCAATCTGATAGTGAACCACTACATGAAACATTAGTGTCCATCTGATAGTGAACAACTACATGAAAAATTAGTGTCAATCTGATGGTAAACAACTACATGAAACATTAGTGTCAATCTGATAGTGAACAACTACATGAAGCATTAGTGTCAGTCTGATAGTGAACAACTACATGAAACAGTGTCAATCTGATAGTAAACAACTACATGAAACATTAGTGTCAATCTGATAGTGAACAACTACATGAAACATTAGTGTCAGTCTGATAGTGAACAACTATATGAAATATTAGTGTCAATCTGATAGTGAACAACCAAATGAAATATTAGTGTCAATCTGATAGTGAACAACTACATGAAACATTAGTGTCAATCTGATAGTGAACAACTACATGAAACATTAGTGTCAATCTGATAGTAAACAACTACATGGAACATTACTGTCAACCTGATAGTGAACAACTACATGAAACATTACTATCAGTCTGATAGTGAACAACTACATGAAACATTAGTGTCAATCTGATAGTAAACAACTATATGAAACATTAGTGTCAATCTGATAGTGAACAACTACATGAAACATTAATGTCAGTCTGATAGTGAACAACTACATGACACATTAATGTCAGTCTGATAGTGAACAACTACATGAAACATTAGTGTCAATCTGATAGTAAACAACTACATGAAAAAGTGTCAATCTGATAGTGAACAACTACATGGAACATTAGTGTCAATCTGATAGTGAACAACTACATGAAACATTAGTGTCAATCTGATAGTGAACAACTACATGAAACTTTAGTGTCAATCTGATAGTGAACAACTACATGAAACAGTGTCAATCTGATAGTGAACAACTACATGAAACTTTAGTGTCAATCTGATAGTGAACAACTACATGAAACATTAGTGTCAATCTGATAGTGAACAACTACATGAAACATTAATGTCAGTCTGATAGTGAACAACTACATGAAATATTAGTGTCAATCTGATAGTGAACAACTACATGAAACATTACTGTCAACCTGATAGTGAACAACTACATGGAACATTAGTGTCAATCTGATAGTAAACAACTACATGAAACAGTGTCAATCTGATAGTAAACAACTACATGAAACATTAGTGTCAATCTGATAGTAAACAACTATATGAAACATTAGTGTCAATCTGATAGTGAACAACTACATGAAACATTAGTGTCAATCTGATAGTGAACAACTACATGACACATTAGTGTCAATCTGATAGTGAACAACTACATGAAACATTAGTGTCAATCTGATAGTGAACAACTACATGAAACATTAGTGTCAATCTGATAGTGAACAACTACATGGAACACTACTGTCAATTTGATAGTGAACAACTACATGAAACATTAGTGTCATTCTGATAGTGAACAACTACATGGAACATTAGTGTCAATCTGATAGTGAACAACTACATGAAACATTAGTGTCAATCTGATAGTGAACAACTACATGAAACTTTAGTGTCAATCTGATAGTGAACAACTACATGAAACAGTGTCAATCTGATAGTGAACAACTACATGAAATATTAGTGTCAATCTGATAGTAAACAACTACATGAAAAAGTGTCAATCTGATAGTGAACAACTACATGAAACATTAATGTCAGTCTGATGGTGAACAACTACATGACATATTAGTGTCAATCTGATAGTGAACAACTACATGACACATTACTGTCAATCTGATAGTGAACAACTACATGAAACATTAGTGTCAGTCTGATAGTGAACAACTACATGAAATATTAGTGTCAATCTGATAGTGAACAACTACATGGAACATTAGTGTCAATCTGATAGTGAACAACTACATGAAATATTAGTGTCAATCTGATAGTGAACAACTACATGAAACCGACAATCAGATTATAAATTTGTGACCGTGAACAACTACCGTTTGATGATTCTGTCAGTCGTGACAGTGAACAACTACACAAAATCTTGGCAGCCACCTTGGACTATCAAAAATGAAAATGGTTATTTCTTAGTTCATAGAAGGTCAATTAGATTGGCGTGACAGTGAACAACTACATTGACTACTGTCAAAAAAACAGATAGGATTCTTTCTCGTGTCGCTTTATGAGGCGTGACGGCGGTCGTGCTCCAGTTGTGTGACAGCGAACAACTACATTTGAACTTTCTGCAACAAGACAACACGATCTTGCATGGCGTGGAGGCAGACGGTTTTTCCTGGCCTCCGTGGCCGAGCTGCAAGCTCACGCCGCCTTTCTTTTGACGTGTTGACACGTTTGCACCGACGCCACCTCGGCCAGTCTTGCTGTTGCAAGAAAAGTCCCAAGTCATCACTTCCTGCTTCCAGATACACAACACCATGACAAAAGAGGAAAATGATGAAATAGCAAACACGGCCGCAGTTCTGCAACATCACGATAAACTTTTCCTCTCAGGCAGGAGGAATTTTTTACTGACATTAAAGCAAAACTCTTTGAGGAAGTAAAATACTGGAAATATCTTCATACTAATAATATATCATACAGGATGGATACATATGTAAATATGTATCCTCTAAATATACAACTAATATTTTTATTTATTTAGCCGATAAATATATTAAACATGACATATTTATATGATTAATACATTATATTGGACATACAATATATTTATCCGATAGATACATGACATATATTAATATAGTAAATATTCTAGACATATATTTTTCCTACAAATATATCATACTGGAAATATATTTATACTATAGTCAGAGGTGTGGACTCGAGTCACATGACTTGGACTCGAGTCAGACTCGAGTCATGAATTTGATGACTTTAGACTCGACTTGACAAAATGTAAAAAGACTTGCAACTCGACTTAGACTTTAACATCGATGACTTGTGACTTCACTTGGACTTGAGCCTTTTGAATTGACATGACTTGACATGACTTGCTACTTTCCCCAAAACCCAAAGATGAAAAAGTTATTCGGGAGCGCTCCGTATTTTTCATTGTGTACTTGTCTATCAGCGTTGCGTGTGTCAGCTGGTGTGCTCTCAGTACAACAGCCAATCAAATTAGATCTACTTTGTTTTCATCACACAGCATTCATCCGATCAAATTGCAGGACAACCAACGAAGAAGACATGTCCAAACCACACGCCAGTGAACAAAAAAATGATACCTAAAATAATTTCGTTTGGGTATAAAAATTACGAGGTGGTCAACACAAAACGGTTTGCAGTATGCAACACATGCGGTTCGAAAATGACTGATGGAGAGGCAACAACTTCCAACTTCGTCCGGCATTTGAAGTTGCACAAAGAACGGTAAGTTTTGAATGTAAGATAACGTTTATTGGCTAAGTAACGTGACTTTTATTTGCTAAATCAGTGAGGCTGTAAACTCACTGCTAACGTTATAACGTTATTGCAAACACGGGAATCTGTTGCAGTTCACTACCTTATTCATACTTTTTGTTCAGTGATTTTTTTTTTAAGCAGGGTTACGTTAGTCAATATATCACACGTAACGTTAGACGGCGGTCAGCAGCACCGCGTATTTTAGCCACCTAAAAAAAGACAAAAATAGTAAAATAAAGGTCAGTTAAAATGTATACTATATTATGAATATGTGTACCGTTTTAGCTAGCTTTCTGACATACTGTTGGTTGTTTACCTCAGGGGTCCCCAACCACCGGGCCGCGGCCCGGTACTGGTCCGTGGATCGATTGGTATCGGGCCGCACAAGAAATAATTTTTTTTTTTCTTTCTTCTTTTTTTAATTAAATCAACATAAAAAACACAAGATACACTTACAAGTAGTGCACCAACCCAAAACAACTCTCTCCCCCCTTTTGTTCTGGGCATTGAACATGAAGACTCTTCCTTCACTGTTCCGAGTGGCCATGAGAGTCTTGGCAGTGCCTGCCTCCAGTGCTCCAGTGGAGGGAGTTTTCAGCCATGGTGGCACCATACTACGCCCCCATCGTGCACAAATGACTGACAGACTCTTGGCTAATTTGATCTTTTGCAAATGCAATGCAGCATAGGGCCCTGACATATAAAAAGTACAACTTTTTTTGTCATGTTCACGTATATGTCATGTTTTTTCAATGTTAACACTTTTGTACAAATAAGTACATTTGCACTTTATTTTTCAATGTGTTTGTTCTGTAAAGGAATGAGTTCATGTTTAAAATGACTGGTTAATAGTGCTATTATAAAGTGCAATGTCAGCACAATTTTCTTTCCTGCAATTTAAAATGCACTTGTTTTAATAAATAAATACAGCGTTTGAAAAGCATACACAATCTGTGTTAATATATTAGTCTGTGGTTAAAAGGACTTGAAAGGACTCGAAACTCAAAATGCAGGACTTGGGACTTGACTTGAGACTTCCCAGTCTTGACTTTGGACTTGACTCGGGGCTTGCCTGTCTGGACTCGGGACTTGACTCGAGACTTGAGGGCAAAGACTTGAGACTTACTTGTGACTTGCAAAACAATGACTTGGTCCCACCTCTGGCTATAGTTATACTAAAGGTATTTATAATATAAATATACTGGACAAATATTTTTAGGATATTGTTCTACACGTATATTTATATATTACTGGAAATATTTTTATAGTATCAATATATTACAAACCCCGTTTCCATATGAGTTGGGAAATTGTGTTAGATGTAAATATAAACGGAATACAATGATTTGCATTGAATTTTCAACCCATATTCAGTTGAATATGCTACAAAGACAACATATTTGATGTTCAAACTCATAAACTTTATTTTTTTTTTGCAAATAATAATTAACGTGCTGAATGTGGCTTGGCATTGTCTTGCTGAAATAAGCAGGGGCGTCCATGAAAAAGACGGCGCTTAGATGGCAGCATATGTTGTTCCAAAACCTGTATGTACCTTTCAGCATTAATGGTGCCTTCACAGGTGTGTAAGTTACCCATGTCTTGGGCACTAATGCACCCCCATACCATCACAGATGCTGGCTTTTGAACTTTGCGTCAGATGGTTCGCTTCCCCTTTGGTCCGGATGACTCGATGTCGAATATTTCCAAAAACAATTTGAGTTGTGGACTCGTCAGACCACAGAACACTTTTCCACTTTGCATGAGTCCATCTTAGATGATCTCGGGCCCAGAGAAGCCGGCGGCGTTTCTGGGTGTTGTTGATAAATGGCTTTGGCTTTGCATAGTAGAGCTTTAACTTGCACTTACAGATGTAGCGACCAACTGTATTTAGTGACAGTGGTTTTCTGAAGTGTTCCTGAGCCCATGTGGTGATATCCTTTAGAGATTGATGTCGGTTTTTGATACAGTGCCGTCTGAGGGATCGAAGGTCACGGTCATTCAATGTTGGTTTCACGTGGAGTGATTTCTCCAGATTCTCTGAACCTTTTGATGATATTATGGAGCGTAGATGTTGAAATCCCTAAATTTCTTGCAATTGCACTTTGAGAAACGTTGTTCTTAAACTGTTCGACTATTTGCTCACGCAGTTGTGGACAAAGGGGTGTGCCTCGCCCCATCCTTTCTTGTGAAAGACTGAGCATTTTTTGGGAAGCTGTTTTTATACCCAATCATGGCACCCACCTGTTCCCAATTAGCCTGCACACCTGTGGGATGATCCAAATAAGTCTTTGATGAGCATTCCTCAACTTTATCAGTATTTATTGCCACTATGGACTGGACTCTCACACTATTATGTTAGATCCACTATGGACTGGACTCTCACTATTATGTTAGATCCACTATGGACTGGACTCTCACACTATTATGTTAGATCCACTATGGACTGGACTCTCACTATTATGTTAGATCCACTATGGACTGGACTCTCACTTTTATGTTAGATCCACTATGGACTGGACTCCCACTATTATGTTGGATCCACTATGGACTGGACTCTCACACTATTATGTTAGATCCACTATGGACTGGACTCTCACACTATTATGTTAGATCCACTATGGACTGGACTCTCACTTTTATGTTAGATCCACTATGGACTGGACTCTCACTATTGTGTTAGATCCACTATGGACTGGACTCTCACACTATTATGTTAGATCCACTATGGACTGGACTCTCACACTATTATGTTAGATCCACTATGGACTGGACTCTCACTATTATGTAAGATCCACTATGGACTGCACTCTCACTATTATGTTAGATCTACTATGGACTGGACTCTCACTATTATGTTAGATCCACTATGGACTGGACTCCCACTATTATGTTAGATCCACTATGGACTGGACTCTCACTATTATGTTAGATCCACTATGGACTGGACTCTCTAACTATTATGTTAGATCCACTATGGACTGGACTCACACTATTATGTTAGATCCACTATGGACTGGACTCTCACACTATTATGTTAGATCCACTATGGACTGGACTCTCACTATTATGTTAGATCCACTATGGACTGGACTCTCAATATTATGTTAGATCCACTATGGACTGGACTCTCACACTATTATGTTAGATCCACTATGGACTGGACTCTCACTATTATGTTAGATCCACTATGGACTGGACTCTCACTATTATGTTAGATCCACTATGGACTGGACTCTCTCACTATTATGTTAGATACACTATGGACTGGACTCTCACACTATTATGTTAGATCCACTATGGACTGGACTCTCACACTATTATGTTAGATCCACTATGGACTGGACTCTCACACTATTATGTTAGATCTACTATGGACTGGACTCTCACACAATTATGTTAGATCCACTATGGACTGGACTCTCACACTATTATGTTAGATCTACTATGGACTGGACTCTCACTATTGTGTTAGATCCACTATGGACTGGACTCTCACTATTATGTTAGATCCACTATGGACTGGACTCTCACACTATTATGTTAGATCCACTATGGACTGGACTCTCACTATTGTGTTAGATCCACTATGGACTGGACTTTCACAATATTATGCAAGACCCACTCGACGTCCATTGCATCCGGTCTCCCCTAGAGGTGGGGGGGTCACCCACATCTGCAGTCCTCTCCAAGGTTTCTCATCGTCATTCACATCGACATCCCATTGGGTTGAGTTTTTCCTTGCCCTTAGGTGGGATCTGAGCCGAGGATGTCGTTGTGGCTTGTGCAGCCCTTTGAGACACTGGTGATTTAGGGCTATATAAATAAACATTGATTGATTGATTGATTGATGGCTCTCATTGAAAACGAGCCCCGGTTTTGAATAATATTACAAATGTGAATATTATTATGTGTTAGTTAGTTGTTTCAATTAAGTATTTTGACAATAAATAATAACTACAATTGCATTTGTTTTACGCAAGTCTTTAAAATAATAATAGCACTAATAATCTTAATAATAAAATACAAAATGAATGCAATAAACAAATAATTTTTCCTTGTCAAAAGTGCGATTACTTGTTTTGAGGTTGTTTTTTTCCCATTCAGTTAACATAAAAAAGTGCCAAAAACAATCTTTTTTTTTTTTTTTTTTTTTTCTTTTTTTTTAAAAGGCATCCTTCATTTCACTCTCCATCCAGCTGTATAATCACTGGCCATACAGCAATAGATGACATCTGTCTATTACCTGACACCTGACACGTCATCTACCGGTACTTTTCTTTGTTTTTAATGTCTATTTTCTGCTGGATCTACTCTCTATTTTATGTTGCTGCTGTCACATATACTGTAATATTGTACATGGTCATTGTTATGTATTGTATATTGTATATACTGTATGTTATAGGCAGAGGTGGGTAGAGTAGCCAGAAATTGTACTCAAGTAAGAGTACTGTTACTTTAGAGATTTATTACTCGAGTAAAAGTAAGGAGTAGTCACCCAAATATTTACTTGAGTAAAAGTAAAAAGTATGTTGTGAAAAAACTACTCAAGTACTGAGTAACTGATGAGTAACATATATATATATATATATATATATATATATATATATATATATATATATATATATATATATATATATATATATATATATATATATATATATACACACACACATATATATATATATATACACATACACACATATATATATATATATATACACACACATATATATATATATATATATATATACACACATTTATATATATACATATACATATATATATATATATATATATATATATATATATACAGTATATAATTTATATTTATTTATTTGCCGTTTTTGTTTACATGTTAAAGGTGTTTTAATGAATATACATGCATGTTTAACACATATAGATTCCTTTCTTTCATGAAGACAAGAATATAAGTTGGTGTATTACCTGATTCTGATGACTTGCATTGATTGTAATCAGACAGTAGTGATGATAGCGTCCACGTTTTCAAATGGAGGAGAAAAAAAGTTCCTCCTTTCTGTCTAATACCACATGAAAGTGGTTGGTTTTTGGCATCTTATTTGTCCAGCTTCCATATTCGTTTTTTATACACTTTACAAGAAATACATTGGCGGCAAACTCCGTAGCTTGCTAGCTTGTTTGCGCTGGCTTTCGGAGACTCTTGTTTTGAAAGCGCAGGCGCGATGGAGCGGCACTTTTATTGTGAAGACAGGAACTGTGCAGTCAGTCTTTAGGCTTTTGACGGGATGTACGGTTGAAATAAAAAAGGGTCTTTTTTCCTTCACACTTTTGATTGATTGATTGAAACTTTTATTAGTAGATTGCACAGTACAGTACACATTCCGTACAATTGACCACTAAATGGTAACACCCCAATAAGTTTTTCAACTTGTTTAAGTCAGGTCATGTGACCGCCTGGCTCTGTTTGATTGGTCCAACGTCACCAGTGACTGCATCTGATTGGTGGAACGGAGTGAAACGTCACCAGTGACTGTATTTGTTGAAACGCAGGCACTATGAAGGTCTGTCTGACAGACCAAAACAAACAAAGCGTGCATTAACAGATCGATAAAAATTAGTAGCGAGTAGCGAGCTGAATGTAGATAAAAGTAGCGGAGTAAAGGTAGCGTTCCTTCTCTATAAATATACTCAAGTAAAAGTAAAAGTATGTTGCATTAAAACTACTCTTAGAAGTACAATTTATCCCAAAAGTTACTCAAGTAGATGTAACGGAGTAAATGTAGCGCGTTACTACCCACCTCTGGTTATAGGCATAATATATCTGTATATATAATATACTGTACACATATTATGCATATATTCGTATATATGTTATAATTTATATCGCTATATTAGTCTATTTATACCTGCATTGTCCTTTCCATCATTGTAGCTGAGCTACAGTGTTGAACAATTTCCCTTGTGGATCATTAAAGTTTGTCTAAGTCTAAGTCTAAGTCTTATCTTTATGGCAAATTCTCATCGGATAATCATCATTCCTGAGCTGTTATCCATCTCTGATTGACTTCCTGTTGCACATCATCATCCTATACGCTGCACGAAGTACAGTATTGCCACACAGACTTGGCCACTTCCTGCGTCTGCGGGGGAATTCCCTGCAGCGTAAGGAGTGGAAGGTGCATAAAAGCCTTCACGTCTCGACACGCAGGCAGAACAGAAGCGACGCGAGCTGAGATCTTCTGCAGAAACCAAAAATATACTCAAGAGAAAGAACAAAGATGTCCGCTGAGATGACATGCAACAAGCTGCCCGCCGGACTGGGCCTGGAGGTTTCCCGCCACCCCCTGACCATGAGGCACGTGGTCAACCTGGTGGTCGCCATGGAGAGGTTAAAGGGCAAAAGCTGCCAGACGGCGCTGGGCACCGAATTCTCGGAGGAGAACTTCCTCAGCATCATGATGGAGGACGTTGTTGAAGGTACGCTTTGTTAGCAATCATTCATACAGTCAAAATGAAAGGATACATTTTGTACAGCAAAGATGCTCAAACCTGTCCGATGTAAGCCGACTGAACTAAACATCCTCATCTTGGCTTGTCCTAACAGGTGACAAAGTAAAAGAGTGAAATATTTAATAATAATGTGGTCACTATATTTTTACGGTATGCCAAAACCAATGAAAAAATAGCTTTAGGCTACAAATGGCACTTTGTATCTATCATATCGAATCTGGCTTTCATGAAGGTTCTGTCAACACTGCGCATCTAAAAAAAACAGTTTAAAAAAATAGTTTTTTTAATATATGTATATATATTTAGGGCGAGAGCTCGTCTGCTGTTTTTGTTTAAATTTAATTAACTTGTTTTGAGGCATTATTTATGTTTAGATTATATACAAGAGGTTATTTTGAATATTTCTACCTATGCACTTTTTTCCAAAACAGTGCATGTTACAGAATATAAGTGTGACTTATTTTGTTATACAGTCAAGCAGTGTTGGCGTTAACACATTTTTTGTGTCTTTTTAACGCACGTTCTAAAAACACTATTGAAATAAACAAAAACATAACAAAAGGGAAATAAAAAAGCTTACAGGTGATTTTTAGAAACAGTTGCAATGTATATATAAATATACATATATATATTTTTTAAATATATATATTTTTTAATATGTATATTTTAATATATATGTTGTGTATATATATATATATATATGTTTAAAATGTACTATATTGAATTGTATAGTTATTTTTTTCATTTAAAAATATTATAAAGAATACATATAATTTATACTTATTAATTATATTTATAAATGTATTGTATATTTTTTACATTAAAAAAACACACATATTTTTTTATTTGCTGAATCTTTTATTTTTTGCTCGTCAAATACAAGACTATTAAAACATTCATATATTTTGTTTGTCCTTATAGTGACCCGTATATAAGACAGTGTTTTTTTTTCCCTGTCGAAAAAAAGTCTTACATTTGAGGGGCCCTTTTGATTTAGACATCCAAACGACTTCTCCCACCAATGAGTCAGGGCTTAATATGTATATTTTAATATATATGTTGTGTATATATATATATATGTTTAAAATGTACTATATTGATTTGTATAGTTATTTATTTCATTTAAAAATATTCTAAAGAATACATATAATTTATACTTATTCATTATATTTATAAATGTATTGTATATTTTTTACATTAAAAAAACACATTTTTTTAATTTGCTGAATCTTTTATTTTTTGCTCGTCAAATACAAGACTATTAAAACATTCATATATTTTCTTTGTCCTTATAGTGACCCGTATATAAGACAGTGTTTTTTTTTCCCCTGTCGAAAAAAAGTCTGAAAAAGTCTTATATTTGAGGGGCCCTTTTTGATTTAGACATCCAAACGACTTCTCCCACCAATGAGTCAGGGCTTAATATGTATATTTTAATATATATGTTGTGTATAGGAATTTCAAAATAAAATTTGGGAAAAAAACGTGCCTGGAAAAAAGATAAGTTGTCATATATCTGGACCGATCGTGCCAGAACATAAAAGGTCATTTTTTTCTCCCCTAGATGAAAAGTCTGCAAAAGACGGATGGTCATATATTAAGTGATCTATGGACATGTTCAAGGAAACAAATAGACACAAAAAACTAGGTTGTCTTATGTACGGGTCAATACTGTAGTCAATTTATCTACAGAATTTTGGCTTGCTTGTTTACATTATTATTGCCCGATATTGCATTAAGCATGGCTACAGTTTACATAAGACGGCATCCCGTCAGATAAAAAGTCTGAAAAAGACAGGCCGTCTTATATTGAGGGGTCTATGGACATGATCATGAAGCCAGACGGACACAAAAAATTAGTTTGTCTCATGTACGGGTCAATTAGTTAATCAACAGTATATTTGCATGTTTGAGTTTGTCCTTTGTTTACATTAATATCGCCCGATATGTCAACCACTGCCTTACGGTAGCATGGTTACGATGTATATAAGACGGAATCCTGTCAGATAAATTGTCTGCAAAGGATCGGTCGTCTTATAGTGAGTGGTCTATGGACGTGATTATAACAACAAACACACCAAAAAAAAGATGCATTTTGTATGCATACCTTATTTTCTGAACATAATACGGATCGTCCTATATTCGACTCAATACGGTAATCAATTAGTTTTATTTGCACGATTGAGTTCGTCCTTAGCTTACATCCATACAGTACTGCCCGGTATGTCGACCATTGCATAATAAGCCTAACCCATCATTACGGTGTGGTTACGATGTATATAAGACGACATGTTTTCAAATATGAATATAAAAAGTCTGAAAAAGACAGGCCGTCTTATATTGAGGGGTCTATGGACATGATCATGAAACTAGACGGACACAAAAAATTAGGTGTTCTCATGTACGGGTCAATTAGTTAATCAACAGTATATTTGCATGCTTGAGTTTGCCCTTTGTTTACATTAATATCGACCAACCACTGCATTACGGTAGTATGGTTACGATGTATATAAGACGGAATCCTGTCAGATAAAATGTCTGCAAAGGATCAGTCGTCTTATAGTGAGTGGTCTATGGACGTGATCATAACAACAAACACACACAAAAAAAGATGCATTTTGTATGCATACCTTATTTTCTGAACATAATACGGATCGTCCTATATTCGACTCAATGCGGTAATCAATTACATTTTCATTCGCACGATTGAGTTTGTCCTTAGCTTACATCCATACAGTATTGCCCGGTATGTCGACCATTGCATAATAACCCTAACCCATCATTACGGTGTGGTTACGATGTATATAAGATGACATGTTTTCAAATATGAATATGAAAAGTCTGAAAAAGACGGACCATCTTGTATTTAGTTATCTCGAGAGTTAGGATTCAATAAAACCATTTTTTTGGTTGTCTGGTCTTTGATTTGGTCTTAAAGAAAAGGGAAGTCGTCTTATATTTTGGTTTACGTAATAACCAATTTAGGGACATTTTTCAGCTTTCACTTACTTATGTAGATAATGACGAAATACGCTGATAGAGGTAACTGACGCAATTTTCGAAGTGAACAAAGTGGCATTTACCTGCCTGTAGGTTTTTTTGCCGGCGTATCGCCCCCTAGTGTGGTGGAGGTGTGTCCTCGTGCTCTCCCTGACCACCTGAGGGCACCACAGACTGTGGATGTTTTTAAAAAATCATTTTTTTTAGATATATGCATACTAGTTTTAGCTATTTTGCTGTTCTAGTTTTTAATTGTATTTATTTTTGATATCTTTTTATTTATTTATTTATTTATTTTAATACACTGTAGCACTTTGAGGTTGTTTACTCAATGTAAAGTGCTTTTTACAAATAAAATCTATTATTATTATTATTATTATTAATGGCCATTTGATCCTCTCCTCAGTGATCAACATGCCCGAGAGTAGGCCGTCTCGGCCCAACCAGTTCAGCAGGACGGGCCAGTACCAGTGCAGCGTTGCCGACACCCAGAAGAAGAGTTTGGTGGTGGTCCACGATAGCATGGAGCTGCACGCCGTCACGCTGCAGGGAGGAAGCAGCCACCGCAGAGGTGTGTCCACGCTACCAAAATGCAATTTTAGTAGAACTTTTGTGTGACTTGCTGAAAAGAGCCAAAGCTGAACAGAAATGCTAACAGTGAGCACTAGGGGTGTAATGGTACGTGTATTTGTATTGAACCGTTTCGGTACGGGGGTTCCCCGTTTGCATACCTGCCAACTTTTGAAATCAGAGAAGCCTGGTAGCCAGGGTCCAGGGGCCGAGGGCCCCGGTAGGTCCAGGACGGGGTCCTGGTGGGGGGTTCCTTCGCCCCCCCGACGCAAAATGATTGATTGCATTCAGACAGGTTAAAATGTTGCTAAAACCATCACTTTTCTATCAGTCACAGTGACTTTTCAAAACAAAAATATTACAGCAAAAATCATATGGGTTGATTGACATGTTTATTCTGTAAGCTAACTTCAATAGTTTGAAATTATTTTGACCGTTAATGCCAGTTATCCTGTCAACCTTTCACAAGACTTCAATTTGTTCATTGAAAGTATAAACACTTTTTACAGTAAACAAATGGTAAAACAGTACTAAACAATTCCATTAAAAAAAAAAAATTGGTGTCATTATTAACTTTCTGTCCAAGCTTGTATAATCTACTGCCTTGTTCAATTGTAAAAAAATATTCTGTGCCTAAAATTCACATTTCTATCACAATTATCATACTGTAAACATGGTAAGCTAACTTCATTAAAATTAATAGTCCTGTCAATAGCATGGAATTACAATTCAAATGTAGTTTTTTTTGTAAGCCTTTCAAAAGAATTCAAAATATGAAAAATGAATGAAAATTAATTTAAGCCATCAGACACTTGAAAAGTGGCACATCACATCTCTAATGTAATCATTTGAACTTTTCAACAGAAATAGCACTGCAAAAATATTAAGGACATACTTCTGTATTTTGGTAGTTATGCTGTCAACATTTAACAAGATTTCTTCAACTTGGACTTGAAAGCATAAATAGTATAAACACTTTTAACAGTATAACAGTACTAAACAATTCCAATAGATAACATTGGTGTCATTACCTTTTTGTGGCTAAAATCCAAATTTAGCAACGGCATTAGACTTGTGTTTTTTTGTCCCAACGTGGTCTTTCTCTGGTATAAAGACCAGACCATAGACCCTATCTTCTGTGGTATAAAGACCAGACCATAGACCCTATCTTCTGTGGTATAAAGACCAGACCATAGACCCTATCTTCTGTGGTATAAAGACCAGACCATAGACCCTATCTTCTGTGGTATAAAGACCAGACCATAGACCCTATCTTCTGTGGTATATAGACCAGAGTACAGATCTCACCTTCTTAGGCATGAAGACCAGAGTTTTGACCACATCATTTGTGGTACAAACACCAGGGTTTGGACAACACCCTCTCTGGTACAACAAAGATGAGAGTAAAGACCTCAACTTCTTTGGTATTAAGATCAGATTATATATGTTTTATATATATAAGACCACATTTTTTTTTATGTCTAAAAAAAATAAAATAAATTGACATTTATTATTATTTGTTTTTTATAACTTAATCAAAAGTTTCTCGTGCGCACGAGATACATGTCTAAAAAAAAATAATTAAATAAAAAAAAGACATTCTAAAAAATGTTTTTCCCCCATGTCCCTTTAGGGGCTCCGTATGTATCAACGTATGTTTGATTTTTATTTTTGTTGTTACCTTTTTTTTTCTTCCTTTTATTCAGTTATTGTGATTCTCTATCTGCTTGTGGTGAAAAGGAAGGCAGTACATTGCAACCCACTGTTGCTGAAATGTAGGACGGGGGTAGAATGGGGTGTTATTATTTTACTTTTATTATTTTTCTGTAATTTCTATTTATTTTTTTGAAGGTGGAGGGGGGGCAAAAAAAAAGTGTCTTTTCTCAGTAGCCGTATTATGATTTCCCTATCAAATGAATAAATAAATATTATTTAAAAAATAATAATTTAAAAAAATGCAGCTCATTTCAATACTTGGCAAACTCATCATCACGCGGGCCGGGTAAAACCTGTTCGCGGGCCGTACGTTTGACACCCGTTTTAATACCACCATTTAGCTTTAATTTAGCTCTAATTTGTTGTTGCTGTCCTTGCAGTGCTCCTGAACATGTCCACCTACGTGCGCCCGTCCGCCAACACCGAGGCCCGACCAGTGGCTCTGGGCATCAAGGGCACAAGTCTTTACCTGTCCTGCCACCAGGACGGCGACAGGCCAACTCTGCACTTGGAGGTAAATAGACAATTATCCATCCGTTTTCTACCGCTTGTCCCTATCGGGGTCGCGGGGAGGTGCTGGAGCCTATCTCAAACTCGCACTGTAATGCTAGCATGCTAACGTTAACCTGCTAACAGTTGAACATTTATTCTAGTCCATGCTCAATTATTGCCTCCGTAAATACAACTTCGGCATTTATCACATCCAAAGAATCTGTTTGGGCGACGAAAAATGTTGAAAGTTTTCCACTTGTATCGCTAGCAACGGCATTAGACTAGTGTTTTTTTGTCCCAACGTGGTCTTTTACTTCGCTAATTCCTCCGTGTCCGATCGAAAAATCTTGTCTGCACAAGGTGCAATTCGCGTAGTTTTCACCCTTTTTGGAACGGATAATTATTCCCGGATAGGCTTTTGAATATTCTTCACGGAATGACTGCAGTCTTCTTTTCGGTTTAAGACTCGTTTGCGATTCCATGATCGTTCGCTCGTTTGGAAACAATGGCAACTGGCGCCTCGTGCTTGGCAGGTTACGACGCATACAAAAAGCGTGTGACTAAGGGTTACGACGCAAAAACAAACCCTGTAAATCCTAGGCTCTAACAGGTAAAAAGGCCTACAAATCAGAAGGACGTCGAAGTCCGCAAAGAATGAAACTTCCGTAAGATTCAACATTGAAAATAAACCAAATTAAGGACATCGGAGTCCACGTAAAAACCGACAATTCTAAAACAGAAGAGGCCATATAAGGACGTCGGAGTCCACAAGTACTGAAACCTCCGTAAAACAAGTGTGAAAGGTATGAACGTGAGAGTGTGTGGGAGTTATCGCCACTAGGCGATCACTCCATACTAAAGTTGTGAGAAGTAATAGTGGGTTATTGTGGAGGCATCAGGCAAGACATCTCCACTGGGGGGAAAACCTCCAGTAGAAGTGACGTGTACCACAATAATACATTGAACCACTATCTTACAACAAAGACAAAAGTAATCCTTATAAGTTCGGCTCTGTAGGGTACGACGGATTACTCCAAATTCTCAAAATGGAAAGAGGGACCCAAAACACGTGTCTCCTCATGAGCTAAATTGAACTCTGTCTCTGATTCATTCCTTGCTTCTTGTCTGATTAGTAGATGTCAACAGTGTTTGCACCTGACAGGTGCTATAAATAGCCTCGCGCATGGCATTCGGAATGGCTCGATAGGAAGTTACGGGAAGCAGTGTCGATTGTCATTGTTGTTACGCGATTTCGTGGATAAAACTTTTCTTTAAATATTTTTTTTTAATTAATGAAAAACCGTATTTTTTAATCACTGCAACCGTAACCCGGAATAGGTTGATGAAAACCGCACTAATTACGGGAAAACCGGAGTAGTTGGCAGGTATGTGTATCAAATGAGATATAAAAATAAAAAAAAGTTAGCACTTTATTGTTAGCGTGCTAGCATGCTAACGTTAGCACGCTAACAGTTAACAGCTGTCTCATATTAAGTTATATTCGTGGAAATAGTTGTTTTTTTTCATCAAGTGATGAAAATGAAAACAATGCTGACCTCTTCCTTGTCTTGACCCCACCCCAGACGCTGGAGAACGTCAACAGTTTGACTTGATGGGGTCCCCGGGACCCCATTTTGAACATTCCTAGCGCCAACACTGCTGTCAACAGAGGAGAAAAAATGCTTTATTTAAATAAATATATTATTTATAAATCAAGTTCGAGTATCATTGGCAAATGTTCACCTCGTCCCGACCTTAGCATGCATATATGTGTCTTCTTTTTGGGATTTCACTATGGTCAGCCTACGTAAGGTGTATCGAATGAGATATAAAAAAAAAAAAAGTTAGCACTTTATTGATAGCGTGCTAGCATGCTAACGTTAGCACACTAACAGTTAACAGCTGTCTCATATTAAGTTATATTCGTGGAAATAGTTGTTTTTTTCATCAAGTGATGAAAATGAAATGACATCCGGGCAACTGAGCTACATACGGGTTCTTCGAGCCATAGCAACCTGACTGGCGTTGAAAACAAACCGTCGCCATTACTCTTTAACCTGTCGACCTGCGCTGATTAAACCCGTCATTCTGCCTCCAAAATGCCAAAAAAACTGTTGTTTTTGGTTGTGCAAACCACAACTGGAAACAGGGGAAACAAAGGTCGTATTTTGTTCTGCCAAAGCGTGCTAAAAGCCCACAGAGATGAGACAAATGGCTCGCAGCTTTACACCGGGAAAACGAGGACGGTTCTCACTGGAGTCCCCCAAAATCCCGGGTCGTGTCTTCGGATCACTTCGTTTCTGGTAAATATAAGGAACAAAAATCCACCTTCTTAACCACAACTTGGCTATACCGTCCATGCTAATGTTGAACCCGTTGAATTTTTACTGAATAACGTTCGACAGCTGAAGTTGTTGTTGTTGCACAACAATAACATACGGTATAAAGGCTATTTCCAGTAATTCAGCAAATAATAAATCATAATACTGAACTGAATTTGAATGAGCTCTCTACAGATATAATAAATATACAGATACTGGTAGCCACCGTGTCATCCTTATTATCATTTATCAACATACCTTGGGTGATTTAACCATTTTTATGTGATTTATTCGTTATATAACAACCGAAGCTAACAACCGACCTGGTGCGCTTGTGAGGTAGACATAAAGATTTCCAAATTCCATGTCCGGCCATTGTGTAGGATTATCAGTCCACGCATCTGCTGGAAGGCGGTAAGGGCAGTCGTTTAATCCAACTACAGAACATTTTAACTCGTATCTTAACCTAGCCTCACTGGAAAGACTATTTACATAATCATACGCCATTTAGAACAGTTTAAAATGCCGTGAAACCTCGTTAAATGCCTTTTCTGTCAATGCTGTGTTCGCTGTGAGCTGGTTTGTTTTCAACGAATTCAATATGGCGACCGCGTTGCTAGGGGATTGGCAGGCGGAAGTGACGTAGGTCCGCCCTCGCCTATTCGTGGAAATAGTTGTTTTTTCCATCAAGTGATGAAAATGAAAACAATGCTGACCTCTTCCTTGTCTTGACCCCACCCCAGACGCTGGAGGACGCCGACAGTTTGACAAGGATCAACTCCGAGAGCGAGATGGTTCGCTTCCTCTTCTACAAACGTGACTCGGGGGTGAGCAACAGCACCCTCATGTCCGCTCAATTCCCAAACTGGTTCGTCAGCACTGCGGAGGAGGACAGCATGCCGGTGGAAATGTGCCAGCGGGCTGCCAACCGCCACATCACCTTCAACTTCCAGAGGCAGAGTTAAAAACTGTCCTCAAATGTGTTTTTTTACACTTATAGTTCACTTTTTCAAATGGTTTTTTTTTTACCCCCTTTGATGCGTTACCTGTTTACACCTTTTAAAAATCCGAGCGCACAGAAATGCATCACTGCAGGTCACGTGACATCGCTCGCCTCTCCAGTTGGTTAAAAGAATGTAAACAGGAATTACTACTACTTTGCCAAAAAAAAAAAAAAAAAAATGACGACAGCGAAACAATGTTTGCCGATGACCTGAATAGCGATGTGGAGAAAGTAGACATGTTTAGGAGGAATTTCTGAGCAAATTATCCTAATTCACACGGTGAAAAAGTGGGCCACTTCAGTTCAAGCCGTGACATGTTTAGCATCAACATGATGTCAGTTACAAAGCAAAATATGCATCAAAAGGGGAGGAATGAAACAAGGACTAAAAAGTGTGAAAGCACATCTTGATCAGGAGAGCAACTTGGATTTGTATGTGCAAGCCTTCTATTATTTATGTATTTATTCAGTTATTTATGTATTTATTTATTGTATTTATTTATTTAATTATTTAAAATCAATGTGTACACCACCATGTATGTATGCAGAGGTCTGCTTTCGTACAAATGCTTTAAACTTTTGGATCAGCCATGCACAATAAAATTGTGATCTGTGTTTCAGTTTGCATTCTCTTTTATTGCATGATCATATACAGGTAAAAGCCAGTAAATTAGAATATTTTGAAAAACTTGATTTATTTCAGTAATTGCATTCAAAAGGTGTAACTTGTACATTATATTTATTCATTGCACACAGACTGATGCATTCAAATGTTTATTTCATTTAATTTTGATGATTTGAAGTGGCAACAAATGAAAATCCAAAATTCCGTGTGTCACAAAATTAGAATATTACTTAAGGCTAATACAAAAAAGGGATTTTTAGAAATGTTGGCCAACTGAAAAGTATGAAAATGAAAAATATGAGCATGTACAATACTCAATACTTGGTTGGAGCTCCTTTTGCCTCAATTACTGCGTTAATGCGGCGTGGCATGGAGTCGATGAGTTTCTGGCACTGCTCAGGTGTTATGAGAGCCCAGGTTGCTCTGATAGTGGCCCTCAACTCTTCTGCGTTTTTGGGTCTGGCATTCTGCATCTTCCTTTTCACAATACCCCACAGATTTTCTATGGGGCTAAGGTCAGGGGAGTTGGCGGGCCAATTTAGAACAGAAATACCATGGTCCGTAAACCAGGCACGGGTAGATTTTGTGCTGTGTGCAGGCGCCAAGTCCTGTTGGAACCTGAAATCTCCATCTCCATAGAGCAGGTCAGCAGCAGGAAGCATGAAGTGCTCTAAAACTTGCTGGTAGACGGCTGCGTTGACCCTGGATCTCAGGAAACAGAGTGGACCGACACCAGCAGATGACATGGCACCCCAAACCATCACCCAACCATGCAAATTTTGCATTTCCTTTGGAAATCGAGGTCCCAGAGTCTGGAGGAAGACAGGAGAGGCACAGGATCCACGTTGCCTGAAGTCTAGTGTAAAGTTTCCACCATCAGTGATGGTTTGGGGTGCCATGTCATCTGCTGGTGTCGGTCCACTCTGTTTCCTGAGATCCAGGGTCAACGCAGCCGTCTACCAGCAAGTTTTAGAGCACTTCATGCTTCCTGCTGCTGACCTGCTCTATGGAGATGGAGATTTCAAGTTCCAACAGGACTTGGCGCCTGCACACAGCGCAAAATCTACCCGTGCCTGGTTTACGGACCATGGTATTTCTGTTCTAAATTGGCCCGCCAACTCCCCTGACCTTAGTCCCATAGAAAATCTGTGGGGTATTGTGAAAAGGAAGATGCAGAATGCCAGACCCAAAAACGCAGAAGAGTTGAAGGCCACTATCAGAGCAACCTGGGCTCTCATAACACCTGAGCAGTGCCAGAAACTCATCGACTCCATGCCACGCCGCATTAACGCAGTAATTGAGGCAAAAGGAGCTCCAACCAAGTATTGAGTATTGTACATGCTCATATTTTTCGTTTTCATACTTTTCAGTTGGCCAACATTTCTAAAAATCCCTTTTTTGTATTAGCCTTAAGTAATATTCTAATTTTGTGACACACGGAATTTTGGATTTTCATTTGTTGCCACTTCAAATCATCAAAATTAAATGAAATAAACATTTGAATGCATCAGTCTGTGTGCAATGAATAAATATAATGTACAAGTTACACCTTTTGAATGCAATTACTGAAATAAATCAAGTTTTTCAAAATATTCTAATTTACTGGCTTTTACCTGTAGATCGGGGTGATGGACCACCATACTTGCCAACCCTCCCGAATTTTCCAGGAGACTCCCGAAATTCAGCGCCTCTCCCGAAAACCTCCCGGGACAAATATTCTCCCGAAAATCTCCCGATTTTCAGCCGGAGCTAGAGGCCACGCCCCCTCCAGCTCCATGCGGACTTGAGTGAGGACAGCCTTTTTTTTTATGAAGGGAGGACAACAGGGTGACAAGAACTAAATCATCCAGACTAGAGATAAATTGTATTATGTTTATCTTACCTAAAAATAAAAATATTTATTAATTAAAAAAAAAAAAAAACTAAATACATTTTTACTATATTTTGCTAAAAACATCAAAATTAATTGTATTTTAATTTGTATTTTTTCTGACTCCTTATTACATCCAGTTATAGAATTATACATTAAAAAAAAACATATTGGAAATCATTTTAAATGATCATAATAATTCATTTAAAATGACCATATTTAATTATTAAAATAATTGCTTGTTTATCAACAACTTTAGCATTTTATTCATTACATTTTGAAGCTCTCAGAAGCCAAGTTATGTTATATTAAGATTTATTTATGCAAGTTTGAAGTATCAATTATCTAAACACAGTTTTGTTTGCATATTTTCAGGATGTAGATATATGTATATATATATATATATATATATATATATATATACATATATCTACATCCTGAAAATATATATATATATATATATATATATATATATATATATATATATATATATATATATATATATATATATATATATATATATGTCTTAATAAGGTTATCCAAAAAATAGTGCTCGATACCGTAGTAGAGCGCAATATATGTATGTGTGGGAAAAAAAATCACAAGACTATTTCATCTCTACAGGCCTGTTTCATGAGGGGGGGTACCCTCAATCATCTCCTGATGATTGAGGGTACCCCCCCTCATGAAACAGGCCTGTAGAGGTGAAATAGTCTTGTAATTTTTTTCCCCCACACATACATATATATATATATATATATATATATATATATATATATATATATATATATATATATATATATATATATATGTGTGTGTGTATATGTATATATGTTTATATATGAAATACTTGACTTGGTGAATTCTAGCTGTCAATATACTCCTCCCCTCTTAACCACGCCCCGCGGTCAACCTCGCCCCCCCCCCCCCCCGAAATCAGAGGTCTCAAGGTTGGCAAGTATGTGGACCACAAATGTTCAAAATGATTGCTGTACAAGAGAAAGAACAATGGCCAACAGCAAACGCGCAAAAAAGTCAGACAAAATGCACCAACAACACCCAAAGGCCATAAAAACGCACATAAATCCCTGAAACAACCGCATGAGAGAAGTGTTGCAAGTTCCCGAAACAAAACAGAAGTTTGAAAGCTCTTACAAAGGGAATGCAGACCGAAGGGAAATATTTCTTATGCGTTTTTTTATTATTTCCGCATGCTAATGTTAGCGTGCTGGCATTAAGATAACATTATAAGTGCTTAACAAAGACATAAATGAATATATTTTTTATTCCGCATCGTCAAAAGTCATCCGACATTCTTCAAAGAATGTCCCTCGGGTCTGGCGACCCTTGTGGCTGGCTGACTTCCACTTATCAATTCAGTGCAGTTCAATTTATTTCGAACATATACAATGTAATGCATTACATATTTCCAGTTGTTTCATTACAGCATGTCCGAAAAGGAGTGGGAAGAAGCAGATCTTATTTAGACCTACCCCTTTTCATATCATAGCAATTGTACCCCTTGTTCTCTGTGTGTTTGTAACTTTGTCCGGGAACTTGCAGCATTTCTCTCATGCAGTTGTTTTGAGGGTTAATCAATCACAACCATGATAAACATTCTGAATTTATTTCATACATCCATTCATTTTCAAGATAATCTTACTCAGTCATCTCACAGTATGAAATATAACTTACTTCACCAATTATTATTTATTTTAATTGTTGTTACTTATGGAGTATATTGTGAATAAATTGAGAACAGGAAGTGAACAAAAGTTTTAGCATCTGCTATGTAAAGGAAAAGGGGTAGGATTAAATAAGCCCTGCTTCTTCCTACTCCATTTCGAACATGTTGAATAGAGAAACTGGACATTGTGATGTATCATGTTGTATGCATGCATGTTCCAAATAAACTCAAACTCAAACATCTAATCAATTTTGACGCTTTCAATTTAGCGCAGGCCTTACATTTTGAGGCAAGAAATGAAACAAAAGTGTCATTTGCTAATTTCTAGAGATGTCCGATAATATCGGCCTGCTGGTCCACTAATAGTACTAAACTTTAACAGTTAATTTTACTCATTTTCATTAATTACTAGTTTCTATGTAACTGTTTTTAAATTGTTTTACTTTCTTTTTTATTCAAGAAAATGTTTTTAATTTATTTATCTTATTTTATTAAAAAAAAAATATATATATTTATTTTATAAAATAAAATAAGATAAATAAATTAAAAACATTTTCTTGAATAAAAAAAATAAAATAAATAAATAAATAAATTAAAAGGACCTTATCTTCACCATACCTGGTTGTCCAAATTAGGCATAATAATGTGTTAATTCCACGACTGTATGTATCGGTATTGGTTGATATTGGTATCGGTAATTAAGAGTTGGACAATATTGGAATGTCGGATATCGGCAAAAAAGCCATTATCGGATATCCCTACTAATTTCCCTTGCACACAATTGCATGATTATCTCACAAAAATAAGTGAAATGTTATTTTTTTCAACCATAGCACAAATAACTGGCATCCAAAGATCATACTTGCCAACCTTGAGACCTCCGATTTCGGGAGATGGGGAGGTGGGGGCGTGGTCGGGGGCGGGGCGGGGCGTGGTTGGGGGCGTGGTTTAGAGGGGAGGAGTATATTGACAGCTAGAATTCACCAAGTCAAGTATTTCATACATATATATATATATATATATATATATATATATATATATAAAAAAACAAACAAACAAACAAAAAAATCTCCTGATGATTGAGGGAACCCCTCATGAAACAGGCCTGTAGAGATGAAGTAGTCTTGTGATTTTTTCCCACACATACATACATATATATATACCCAACACAACACTCCAATACGTGCACCATGACAGCAACCACCCACCCACCACCACGAAAAGAATACCTACCGGAATCAATAAAAGGCTATCGATGCTGTCATCTAGCAAAGCTGAATTTGACCAAGCAACCCCCCCGTACCAAAAAGCCCTTGATGAAAGCGGATACAATTTCACCCTCACCTATGAACCCACGCCAGGAAACCAGCCGAAAAAGAACAGAAAACGAAACGACATCATCTGGTACAACCCCCCATACAGCAAAAACGTCTCAACTAACATTGGACACAAATTCCTCAATCTGATTGACAAACACTTTCCCAAAGACAACACCCTAAGAAAAGTATTCAACAAGAACAACATTAAATTGAGCTACAGCTGTATGAACAATATACGACAAATCATCTCAAACCACAACAAAACAATTGCAAATGAGCCGTCGGGCCCCCGGACAGAGAGACTCCAAAACCAACAAAGGTTGCAACTGTCGAAAGAAACCTGATTGCCCTCTCAACGGGGGGTGCTTACAAACATCAGTTGTCTACCAATCTAAGGTAACACGCAAGGACATTAACACATCCGACACATATGTAGGATTAACCGAGGGAGAGTTCAAAACCAGATGGAACAATCACAAGGCTTCTTTCAGGAACCAAAACCTGCGGAATACCACAGAACTCAGCAAACACATTTGGGACCTCAAAGACAATAATGTTGAATATTCAATAACATGGCAAATTCTTGCATCCTGCACACCTTACAATAGTGGTAATAAAAGATGCAACCTATGCTTGAAAGAGAAACTGTTTATTATTTACCGTCCAGACCTGTCATCCCTCAACAAGCGCAGCGAAATTGTAACAGCATGCCGCCACAGACGGAAACACCTCCTAGGTAACACATGAGCCAATCACCACGCCCCTACGCCAGCCTGTACCCACCCACTCTGTGCCCTATATAATCCATGGTATGTGAATGCTCCCATTAAAATCTCCTGATGATTGAGGGAACCCCCCCTCATGAAACAGGGCTGTAGAGATGAAATAGTCTTGTAATTTTTTCCCCACACATACATACATATATATATATATATATATATATATATATATATATATATATATATATATATATATATATATATATATATATATATATATATAGTTTTGTTTGCATATTTTCAGGATATATATATATATATATATATATATATATATATATATATATATATATATATATATAGTTTTGTTTGCATATTTTCAGGATATATATATATATATATATATATATATATATATATATATATATATATATATATATATATATATATATATATAGTTTTGTTTGCATATTTTCAGGATATATATATATATATATATATATATATATATATATATATATATATATATATATAGTTTTGTTTGCATATTTTCAGGATATATATATATATATATATATATATATATATATATATATATATATATATATATATATATATATATATATATATATATATCCTGAAAATATGCAAACAAAACTGTGTTTGGATAATTGATACTTCAAACTTGCATAAATAAATATTAAGGAATATAACATAACTTGGCTTCTGAGAGCTTCAAAATGTAGTGAATAAAATGCTAAAGTTGTTGATAAATAAGCAATTTCTTTTAATAATTAAATATGGTCATTTTAAATGAATTATTATGATAATTTAAAATTAATTATTTCAAATATGTTTATTTTAATGTAAAATTCTATGGCTGCATGTAATAAGGAGTCAGAAAAAATAAAAATAAAAGTACAATTAATTTTGATGTTTTTAGCAAAATATAGTAAAAATGTATTTATTTTTTTTAATTTTTTTTAAATTAATAAATATCTATTTATTTTTAGGTAAGATAAACATAATAATACAATGTATCTCTAGTCTGGATGATTTAGTTCTTGTCACTCCCGTAGTGAAAAAAAGGCTGTCCTCACTCAGGTCCGCATGGCTGAGTGAGGACAGCCGGCTGAAAATCGGGAGATTTTCGGGAGAATATTTGTCCCGGGAGGTTTTCGGGAGAGGTGCTGAAAATTCGGGAGGGTTGGCAAGTATGCCAAAGATGCGCTTACATTGGTAAATGTTCAAATTCTCACTTTGACGTCTATTCTAATTCCAACAAATACAGTTAAAAAAAAGAAAGTGTACGTGTTATTGTACGCCGTGATTGGTCAATCGTATTCCGTTGATAAAATCTCCTCCAATCAGCTGTCGGCTTCTTGCTCAAGGGGACGTTCATAAATTCGAAACTGTCCAATCAGAGAGGAGCAAAGCGCCCAGCGCCCCAAACCGGTAATTTCAAAACTACACAACCCGATTGTTTTCGAGCTACAGAAAATAACTCAAACACCACGTTTGGTTGAAGTGGAGTCAACAGTTTGACGGGATATGGACGAAGAAGATCCCGCGGCGTCTTTGACAAACAGAAAAGGTCTGAAAGTTGATGTTTTTGTCATTTCAATAACGTTACGGTTAGTTTGCGCCAGATGCTAGCTAGCTAGCCAACCAGTTAGCATTAGTCGATGCAAACGTTTGTGATGCTAGCTGTTCAATTCATGTAATAATGAACACGAACATTCATTATTAATGATAAGATAACCTACACAAACTAGTACAAATGGCGATCTTAAAGAAAGCACACCCAACTATAATACAAACCCCGTTTCCATATGAGTTGGGAAATTGTGTTAGATGTAAATATAAACGGAATACAATGACTTGCAAATCATTTTCAAGCCATATTCAGTTGAATATGCTACAAAGACAACATATTTGATGTTCAAACTCAAACATTTTTTTTTTTGCAAATAATCATTAACTTTAGAATTTGATGGCAGCAACACGTGACAAAGAAATTGGGAAAGGTGGCAATAAATACTGATAAAGTTGAGAAATGCTCATCAAACACTTATTTGGAACATCCCACAGGTGAGCAGGCAAATTCAATCAATCTTTATTTATATAGCCCTAAATCACAAGTGTCTCAAAGGGCTGCACAAGCCACAACGACATCCTCGGTACAAAGCCCACATAAGGGCAAGGAAAAACTCACCCCAGTGGGACGTCGATGTGAATGACTATGAGAAACCTTGGAGAGGACCGCATATGTGGGTAACCCCCCCCCCCCCCCTCTAGGGGAGACCGAAAGCAATGGATGTCGAGTGGGTCTGACATAATATTGTGAGAGTCCAGTCCATAGTGGATCCAACATAATAGTAAGAGTCCAGTCCATAGTGGGGCCAGCAGGACACCATCCCGAGCGGAGACGGGTCAGCAGCGCAGAGATGTTCCCAGCCGATGCACAGGCGAGCGGTCCACCCCGGGTCCCGACTCTGGACAGACAGCACTTCATCCATGGCCACCGGACCTGTGCCCCCCCCCGCCCCCCCTCAAGGAAATGGCGGAGCAGAGGAGAAAAGAAAAGAAACGGCAGATCAACTGGTCTAACAGGGGGGATATTTAAATTGGGAACAGGTGTGGTGCCATGATTGGGTATAAAAGTAGATTCCACGAAATGCTCGGTCATTCACAAACAAGGATGGGGCGAGGGTCGCCACTTTGTCAACAAATGCGTGAGCAAATTGTTGAACAGTTTAAGAAAAACCTTTCTCAACCAGCTATTGCAAGGAATTTAGGGATTTCACCATCTACGGTCCGTAAGATCAGAATCAGAATCAGCTTTATTGTCATTACGCAAGGTAACGAGATTGAGGCCATTCCATACAGTGCGATGTGTGCATGCTAGAAAAACAATGTGCAAATATATAAAAATATAAAAAATGTAGAAGTGCAATGAATATGGTGTGAAATGAATATATACATGAAAAAAAACAAAACAAAAACAGGGTGGTTGGTGGAATGGGTTATTGCACCGAAGAGAAGGCAGTTATGAGGGACAATGGGGCAGTCCGTTCAGGATGGTTATGGCCCTGGGGAAGAAGCTGTTCTTTAGCCTGTTTGTTTTGGTTTTAATGCACCTGTAGCGCTTCCCAGAGGGCAGCAGGTGGAACAGGTCAGAGCCAGGGTGGGTGCTGTCCTTGATGATGGCACTGGCTCTGTTGAGGCAGCGGGAGGTGTAGATGTCCGTCAGAGAGGGGAGAGGGCGGCCGATGATCTTCTGAGCCGTCTTGACCACTCTTTGCAGCCTCTCCCTGTCTGCTGCAGTGCAGCTGCCGTACCATACCGTAATACAGTATGTCAGCAGGCTCTCGATGGACGAGCGGTAGAAGGTCAGCAGCAGGTCAGGCTTCAGGTTGTACTTCCCGAGGACTCTAAGGAAGTGTAGCCGCTGCTGAGCCTTCTTGATGATTGATGTGGTGTTGACTGTCCAGGAGAAGTCATTAGAGATGTGGACTCCAAGGTACCTGAAGGTGTGGACCCTCTCTACACGCTCGCCGTTGATGTAGAGGGGGGCAGGGTCGGTGCTGCTCCTCCTGAAGATCATCAAAGGGTTCAGAGAATCCGGAGAAATCACTGCACGTAAGCGGCGAAGCCCGTGACCTTCGATCCCTCAGGCTGTACTGCATCAACAAGCGACATCAGTGTGTAAAGGATATCACCACATGGGCTCAGGAACACTTCAGAAACCCACAGTCAGTAACTACAGTTGGTCGCTACATCTGTAAGTGCAAGTTAAAACTCGCCTATGCGAGGCGAAAACCGTTTATCAACAACACCCAGAAACGCCGTCGGCTTCGCTGGGCCTGAGCTCATCTAAGATGGACTGATACAAAGTGGAAAAGTGTTCTGTGGTCTGACGAGTCCACATTTCAAATTGTTTTTGGAAACTGTGGACGTCGTGTCCTCCGGACCAAAGAGGATTGTTATAGGCGCAAAGTGTAAAAGCCAGCATGTGTGATGGTATGGGGGTGTATTAGTGCCCAAGACATGGGTAACTTACACATCTGTGAAGGCGCCATTAATGCTGAAAGGTACATACAGGTTTTGGAGCAACATACAGGTAAAAGCCAGTAAATTAGAATATTTTGAAAAACTTGATTTATTTCAGTAATTGCATTCAAAAGGTGTAACTTGTACATTATATTTATTCATTGCACACAGACTGATGCATTCAAATGTTTATTTCATTTAATTTTGATGATTTGAAGTGGCAACAAATGAAAATCCAAAATTCCGTGTGTCACAAAATTAGAATATTACTTAAGGCTAATACAAAAAAGGGATTTTTAGAAATGTTGGCCAACTGAAAAGTATGAAAATGAAAAATATGAGCATGTACAATACTCAATACTTGGTTGGAGCTCCTTTTGCCTCAATTACTGCGTTAATGCGGCGTGGCATGGAGTCGATGAGTTTCTGGCACTGCTCAGGTGTTATGAGAGCCCAGGTTGCTCTGATAGTGGCCTTCAACTCTTCTGCGTTTTTGGGTCTGGCATTCTGCATCTTCCTTTTCACAATACCCCACAGATTTTCTATGGGGCTAAGGTCAGGGGAGTTGGCGGGCCAATTTAGAACAGAAATACCATGGTCCGTAAACCAGGCACGGGTAGATTTTGCGCTGTGTGCAGGCGCCAAGTCCTGTTGGAACTTGAAATCTCCATCTCCATAGAGCAGGTCAGCAGCAGGAAGCATGAAGTGCTCTAAAACTTGCTGGTAGACGGCTGCGTTGACCCTGGATCTCAGGAAACAGAGTGGACCGACACCAGCAGATGACATGGCACCCCAAACCATCACTGATGGTGGAAACTTTACACTAGACTTCAGGCAACGTGGATCCTGTGCCTCTCCTGTCTTCCTCCAGACTCTGGGACCTCGATTTCCAAAGGAAATGCAAAATTTGCATGGTTGGGTGATGGTTTGGGGTGCCATGTCATCTGCTGGTGTCGGTCCACTCTGTTTCCTGAGATCCAGGGTCAACGCAGCCGTCTACCAGCAAGTTTTAGAGCACTTCATGCTTCCTGCTGCTGACCTGCTCTATGGAGATGGAGATTTCAAGTTCCAACAGGACTTGGCGCCTGCACACAGCGCAAAATCTACCCGTGCCTGGTTTACGGACCATGGTATTTCTGTTCTAAATTGGCCCGCCAACTCCCCTGACCTTAGCCCCATAGAAAATCTGTGGGGTATTGTGAAAAGGAAGATGCAGAATGCCAGACCCAAAAACGCAGAAGAGTTGAAGGCCACTATCAGAGCAACCTGGGATCTCATAACACCTGAGCAGTGCCAGAAACTCATCGACTCCATGCTACGCCGCATTAACGCAGTAATTGAGGCAAAAGGAGCTCCAACCAAGTATTGAGTATTGTACATGCTCACATTTTTCATTTTCATACTTTTCAGTTGGCCAACATTTCTAAAAATCCCTTTTTTGTATTAGCCGTAAGTAATATTCTAATTTTGTGACACACGGAATTTTGGATTTTCATTTGTTGCCACTTCAAATCATCAAAATTAAATGAAATAAACATTTGAATGCATCAGTCTGTGTGCAATGAATAAATATAATGTACAAGTTACACCTTTTGAATGCAATTACTGAAATAAATCAAGTTTTTCAAAATATTCTAATTTACTGGCTTTTACCTGTATGTTGCCATCCAAGCAACGTTACCATGGACGCCCCTGCTTATTTCAGCAAGACAATGCCAAGCCACGTGTTACATCAACGTGGCTTCATAGTAAAAGAGTGCGGGTACTAGACTGGCCTGCCTGTAGTCCAGACCTGTCTCCCATTGAAAATGTGTGGCGCATTATGAAGCCTAAAATAGCACAACGGAGACCCCCGGACCGTTGAACAACTTAAGCTGTACATCAAGCAGGAATTGAAAGAATTCCTCCTGAGAAGCTTAAAAAATGTGTCTCCTCAGTTCCCAAACATTTACTGAGTGTTGTTAAAAGGAAGGCCATGTAACACAGTGGTGAACATGCCCTTTCCCAACTACTTTGGCACGTGTTGCAGCCATGAAATTCCAAGTTAATTATTATTTGCAAAAAAAAAAAAAAGTTTATGAGTTTGAACATCAAATATCTTGTCTTTGTAGTGCATTCAATTGAATATGGGTTGAAAAGGATTTGCAAATCATTGTATTCCGTTTATATTTACATCTAACACAATTTCCCAACTCATATGGAAACGGGGTTTGTAGGTTAAGTCAAATCAAATCCACTTTATTTAAAATTTACCACAGGGGTAGCCAAAGTGCTGTACAATGAACAGGTTAAAAGATAAAACGAGTACCGAGCAAACACAACACAACACAAACAGAACACGATAAAAAAATAAATAATTAAAATAGAATAAATAAAAACATAAAAACAGGTTCACAGCAGGTGTATTATGGGGCGCCATTGCAGGATGGATATCACTCAGTGTTAAAAGCCATGGAATAAAAGTATGTTTTTAAGAGAGATTTAAAAACAGGAAGAGAGGAGGCTTGTCTAACACTCAGAGGTAGGTCGTTCCAGAGCTTGGGAGCAGCAACGGCGAAAGCTCTGTCACCTCTAAGCTTCAGCCTTGTGTCAGGGACCGTCAACAGCAGCTGATCGGCTGATCTTAAGGATCGGGTGGGGCAGTAAGGCGTTACTGGTAGTATACACTTATAGTTTAAGGATACACACATACTTTTTCCATTATCCTAAAAAAAAAACATAAGTGCCCTTAAATAATGGAGCTGGTCGGATCTCTCTTTGAGGTGGCAGTCGGACAAATTTTAGAACTGTCTGCATTACTTTATTTACAATAAATTATACGATTATCGATCATTGACGTTTACTAATGGATTTTATAATCGTCCATGTCCGAGTTGCGATGCATCTGAAAATCGATTATTTCCCCCACCTCTACAAGACAATACACGATATTTTGGGTTCACAAAAAATGAGATAAGAATGACTTTTAATGCGTATTGCGTGGGAGTTCGGTATGCTTCTGCACTGAAACAAGGACTGATGAAAACTATGAATGTTTACCATTGCACACTTATTATCGACAGAGGTCTGAATACTTGCTGTCAGAATCAGATTTTTTGGGCCAAGTATGTTTAAAACACGAGGAATTGGACTTGGTAGACTGTGCTCGCTAGTGATGGGTTGATGAGGCGTCATGAAGCGTTTCGACACATTGCAAAACTGTATTGATACTGTGTCGATACTGTGTCACTAAATACTGACATCTGCTGGACATTAAAAATCCCTACAGGCAACCTATGGACCGACTCAACTGACACTGATTTGATGCCCTAGTACAGGGGTCACCAACCTTTTTGAAACCAAAAACTACTTCTTGGGTACTGATTAATGCGAAGGGCTACCAGTTTGATACACACTTAAATAAATAAATATATTGTCATTTGTAAGTTACACGTAAGTGTGATTTAAACAAGAATAGCTAAATAAATACATTTATATATATATAAAAATGGGTATTTCTGTCTGTCATTCCGTCGTACATTTTTTTTCCTTTTACGGAAGGTTTTTTGTAGAGAATAAATGATGAAAAAAACACTTAATTGAACGGTTTAAAAGAGGAGAAAACAAGAAAAAATTTAAAATAAATTTTTTAAACATAGTTTATCTTCAATTTCGACTCTTTATAATTCAAAATTCAACCGACAAAAAGAAGAAAAAAACTAGCTTATTTGAATCTTTTTGAAAAAATTAAAAAAAGAATTTATGGAACATCATTAGTCATTTTTCCTGATTAAGATACATTTTAGAATTTTGATGACATGTTTTAAATTGGTTAAAATCCAATCTGCACTTTGTTAGAATATTTAACAAATTGGACCAAGCTATATTTCTAACAAAGACAAATCAGTATTTCTTCTAGATTTTCCAGAACAAAAATTTTAAAAGAAATTCAAAATACTTTGAAATAAGATTTAAATTTGATTCTACAGATTTTTTTAGATTTGCCAGAATAATTTTTTTGAATTTTAATCATAGTAAGTTTGAAGAAATATTTCACAAATATTCTTCGTCGAAAAAACAGAAGCTAAAATATTTATTATTCTTTACAATAAAAAATAAATAAATTTACTCGAACATTGATTTAAATTGTCAGGAAAGAAGAGGAAGAAATTTAAAAGGTAAAAAGGTATATTTGTTTAAAAATCCTAAAATAATTTTTAAGGTTGTATTTTTTCTCTAAAATTGTATTCCAAAAAGTAATAAGAAGCAAAGTAAAAAATAAATGAATTTATTTAAACAAGTGAAGACCCATCCATCCATCCATTTTCTACCGCTTATTCCAAGTGAAGACCAAGTCTTTAAAATATTTTCTTGGATTTTCAAATTCTATTTGAGTTTTGTCTCTTTTAGAATTAAAAATGTCGAGCAAAGCGAGACCAGCTTGCTAATAAATAAATAAAATGTAAAAAATAGAGGCAGCTCACTGGTAAGTGCTGCTCTTTGAGCTATTTTTAGAACAGGCCAGCGGGCGACTGATCTGGTCCTTACGGGCTACCTGGTGACCGCGGGCACCGCGTTGGTGACCCCTGCCCTAGTATATACAATAATATAAACCAAGTCATTGTATTTCATTTAGGATTATTTCATATCTTCATTTAAATAAAAATATATTTTTATCTTTTTTAGATACAGTCAATAAATAATGTGAACATGTATCATAACATGGAAATCTAAGAGAACGTGTTGTGGATGATTGTGGACTGGGTATTTTTTTAATTTTATTTTTTACACATTTTTATAAAAAAAAAAAAAAAAAAGTTTTTCCGACGTATTACATTTTAGACGATTTCTCTTCTTAGTTATTATTTCACCGGCTGTAGAAAAGAGCCGCTCACAGGGCACAGAGGAGGCGTCAGTGCGACACAGTTGGCGTATCGGTCACGTGACCAAAACAGCTCATGATCGGTCACGTGACTTTCTAAAAGCGGTACGCGCACCGACACAGGGTTTTGCTCTATGAGCTCGACGCAAGCGCCGATGCATCGGTGTTGCCGGACCCATCACTAGTGCTCGCTTTCTTCAATGCAAACAATGAATATTAACAATGAACTAAAAATACAAACAAGTACTTAACTACCGAATATGTGCAAGGCTAATAAATAATAGTGCAGTGGTGAATAGAGCAAAAGCAAAAAGCTGATGACGTAACCATGAGTTAGTACATTCACAGTGACCGATTATTTCCATCGTTATTTCACAGCGTTCATCAGCCTGGGGACAAACTGTTGAATGACAGGTTGTTTTGGTGTACAGTGCATACCTGCCAACTACTCCGGTTTTCCCGTAATTAGTACGGTTTTCATCAACCTATTCCGGGTTACGGTTGCAGTGATAAAAAACACGGTTTTTCATTAATTAAAAATTTTCTTTTTTTGTAAGTTTTATTCACGAAAGCACGTAACAACAATGACAATCGACACTGCTTCCCGTAACTTCCTATCGAGCCTAGGGCTGCAGCTAACGATTATTTTTCTATCGATTAATCTATAGATTATTTTTTTCGATTAATCGGTTAATCTATAGATTATTTTTTCGATTAATCTATAGATTATTTTTCCTTTTACCGATTTTTTTTTTTTTTATTTAAAATGAAGAGGAAAAAATAAATGTAGGCCAGTTTTTTCAAAAGGCATGGCTTTTATTTACAAAAAAAAAAGTATGGCCACTAGTCAGTCAACATTGACAACAACATGACAAAATATTCTGTAACAATGTAAACATTTAAAACTTTTAACATTTAACAAAATTAAAAGTAGCTTATTTGCTTTTTAATGTGCAAATATAAAAGTAAACATCCAGTGCAAATCTTAATATTCTGGAATAGTATAAGCATTTCAAAAGTAAAAGTATTGCTTATTTTGCTTTAAAATGTGCAAAAATAAAGATAAACATCCAATACAAAAAAGTGCAAAACGGAAATATTCTGTAACAAGTGTAAACATTTCAACAAAAGTAAAAGTATTGCTTATTTGCTCAAATGTGCAAAAATAAAGCTAAACATCCAATACAAAAAAGTGTACAGTGTAAACATTTCAACAAAAGTAAAAGTATTGCTTATTTTGCTTAATAACACAACAATGATAGTATGATTAAAGTGAAAGTTAATTGTTGGTTTGTACATAGTATATGTAACTGTTAATGTTGTAAAAGGTATTTGCACAACTAATTAACGTTAGCGTTTGTGACACGTCTTGTGCCGTGGGGTTCTTTCAGGACCGACAGACTGAACGCCAGACGGCTTTGCCAGGTTTACAATCTTTTAATTTTACACAAAGTCTTTTCTCTTCCAACTGCGCGGATCGCGCACCTGGGCACGATTGCGGCGTCGCTCCCGGCGCGCCCCGCCTCGCCGCTCGCTCGCCGCCGCCGCCTCTCCACAGCGTTAAAGAGGAGCGCGTCTTTGTAAACACTGAACAGGCACGCCAAACGCGCCTCTCAGAGCGAAACGGTGCTTTAGTTTATGAATTTACAACGCAGATACAAATGACACATTCATGTTTTTGTGTAATAATGACAACGTATACGCACGCGGACGATTGACTTGTTGATGGTGATGGCAAGAACGCTGTCGGGGGTTTTCTTTTCAAATGTTTGTTCATAGCCGTTGTGCTGCTATGATAGGCCATTTCCGCTCGACACAGTGTGCATACAACAACATTATTAGGCCGTTTATTGAAATACTCCCACACTTTTGACGACTTTTGGCGTGCTTTTTTCCCCTCGCTCGCATCGTCTGCTTTGCTTTGTGTGACGTAAATATGCGACGCGCCGACGCACAAAAACAGCGTCGACGTATTTACGTAACCGATGACGTCGACTACGTCGACGCGTCGTTTCAGCCTTAATCGAGCCATTCCGAATGCCATGCGCGAGGCTATTTATAGCACCGCTGTCAAGCACGAGGCACCTGTTGCCATTGTTTCCAAACGAGGGAACGATCATGGAATCAGCCGGAGAAAAATCGCATACGAGTCTTAAACCGAAAAGAAAACTGCAGTCATTCCGTGAAGAATATTCAAAAGCCTATCCGGGAATAATTATCCGTTCCAAAAAGGGTGAAAACTACGCGAATTGCACCTTGTGCAGACAAGATTTTTCGATCGGACACGGAGGAATTAGCGATGTAAAAGACCACGTTGGGACAAAAAAAACACAAGTCTAATGCCGTTGTTGTACCGAAATCTGTTACCCATTGGAATTTGTAACTCCAGGGGGCGATGTTCCCATGACGTTTGTTTGATGGTTAAACGGCAAGCCCAAAGAGGAGAAGAAGAACGCTTGCGTAAATGGCGTAAACTATCCTTAATGCTGAAACGTCAGTTGTCAGAATTTCAGCATTAATAATAACAATGGACTCATTCTATAATGAAAGTACCGTATTTTCCGCACCATAAGGCGCCCTGGGTTATAAGCCGCGCCTTCAATGAACGGCATATTTCAAAACTTTGTCCACCTATAAGCCGCCCCGTGTTGTAAGCCGCATCTAACTGCGCTAAAGGAATGTAAAAAAAACAGTCAGATAGGTCAGTCAAACTTTAATAATATATTAAAAACCGGCGTTCTAACAACTCTGTTCACTCCCAAAATGTACGCAAATGTGCAATCACAAACATACGTATATCAACATGGACAGAGCTGCGTGAAAAAAGCCACCCGGCCTCTTCGCGTAAACTTAAACTTACCTTAACCACTCGCTCATCTTTTCTTCATCCATCCCTTCGAGTTAGCTTTTATGATGACGCCGGCTGGAAAGGTCTCTTTTGGCAAGGTCTTCCTTTTGAATATCACCATGGGTGGAAGTTTCTGGCCATTAGCATGGCAAGCTAGAACCACAGTGAAGGATGACTTCTCATTCCCTGTGGTGCGAATATTCACCGTACGTGCTCCCGTTGTATCCACAGTGCGGTTCACAGGAATATCAGTTGCTGTGAAATAGTAATCCGTGTGCGGATGGAGAGATTGCGTCTTTTCATGAACCGGATACCTGTCGCTTAGTAGGAGCCATTTTGTGGTCTTTACAGATGTAAACACACAAAGGAAATGAAACGTACGGTGATATCCGCGCGCTTTTTCTTCTTCTACGCGGGCGGGTGGTTGCTTACAGTAGAAGAAGAAGCGCTTCCTGTTCTATGGGGGCGGGTGCTTACCTTGGCGGTTGCTTGCGTAGAAGAAGAAGCGCTTCCTGTTCTACCGGGAAAAAAGATGGCGGCTGTTTACCGAAGTTGCGAGACCGAAACTTTATGAAAATGAATCTTAATATTTATCCATATATAAAGCGCACCGGGATATAAGGCGCACTGTCAGCTTTTGAGAAAATTTGTGGTTTTTAGGTGCGCCTTATAGTGCGGAAAATACGGTAAGTCATTGATTTCCAGAATATGTGTAATTTATTAATGCTGAAATTCTGACAACTGACGTTTCAGCATTAAGGATAGTTTACGCCATTTATGCAAGCGTTCTTCTTCTCCTCCTCTTTGGGCTTGCCGTTTAACCATCAAACAAACGCCATGGGAACATCGCCCCCTGGAGTTACAAATTCCGATGGGTAACAGATTTCGGTACAAGTGGAAAACTTTCAACGTTTTTCGTCGCCCAAACAGATTCTTTGGATGTGATAAATGCCGAAGTTTTATTTACGGAGGCAATAATTGAGCAAACAAAAAGGTAATGACACCAATGTTATCTATTGGAATTGTTTAGTACTGTTATACTGTTAAAAGTGTTTATACTATTTATGCTTTCAAGTCCAAGTTGAAGAAATCTTGTTAAATGTTGACAGCATAACTACCAAAATACAGAAGTATGTCCTTAATATTTTTGCAGTGCTATTTCTGTTGAAAAGTTCAAATGATTACATTAGAGATGTGATGTGCCACTTTTCAAGTGTCTGATGGCTTAAATTAATTTTCATTAATTTTTCATATTTTGAATTCTTTTGAAAGGCTTACAAAAAAACTACATTTGAATTGTAATTCCATGCTATTGACAGGACTATTAATTTTAATGAAGTTAGCTTACCATGTTTACAGTATGATAATTGTGATAGAAATGTGAATTTTAGGCACAGAATATTTTTTACAATTGAACAAGGCAGTAGATTATACAAGCTTGGACAGAAAGTTAATAATGACACCAATTTTTTTTAATGGAATTGTTTAGTACTGTTTTACCATTTGTTTACTGTAAAAAGTGTTTATACTGTTTATACTTTCAATTAACAAATTGAAGTCTTGTGAAAGGTTGACAGGATAACTGGCATTAACTGTCAAAATAATTTCAAACTATTGAAGTTAGCTTACAGAATAAACATGTCAATCAACCCATATGATTTTTGCTGTAATATTTTTGTTTTGAAAAGTCACTGTGACTGATAGAAAAGTGATGGTTTTAGCAACATTTTAACCTGTCTGAATGCAATCAATCATTTTGCGTCGGGGGGGGCGCAGGAACCCCCCACCAGGACTTTGTCCTGGACCTACCGGGCCCTGCGGCCCCTGGACCCTGGCTACTAGGTTTTTCTGATTTCAAAAGTTGGCAGGTATGACAGTGGTTTTTGTAACGCAATCGTGAAGTTTGCAACACTGATCCCTCCTGCTGCGTTTGAATGAATGTATGGGAAACACTGGGAGTGGATCCTTTTTCATTTTGTTTTTTAATCTCCTCTTTTACTGATTGATTTTGTCACAGAGCTGCGCAAGCAGAAGTTGATGGAGTATTTGACAATGAAAGGAAAATCCAAATTGCCCGGATCTAAGTAAGATATCAACTCTGCATTATTACCAATAGTTTGTTCTTTTCTTGGCTCAGGTGACCGTGTCATGTTTTAAGACCAAACTACCTAAAGGTCTTTAAATATTTGATTGAATGAACACTTTTCACACCACAGGCCAAACGTCGCTGATGGTCCGGTGAAAAAGTCTGAACCTGCGCGACGACCATCTTCACTCCAGGTGTGCTTTTAAGTTTTAAAAACCAGTACAAAGAAATACTTTGATGTCAACTAATGTGCAAAGGTTCTAATAGGCAGTTAATAATATGATTGTCGCTTGTCTTCTCTCTGCAGCTCATCAAGGGAAAAGAAAACAAAGCCCCCATCAGCAGTTTTAGACAGAAAGACAAAAACGCTCAACCTTTGGCTCCTCTTGCCAAGCAAAACTCGGGCAGAAAAACCTTCGTGGTTCGAAACAAAGAGAATCTGCAAAGCAGCATCCGGACTGAACCGCAGAAATCCAGAGGTTCGCTTAGTGTTTGTTCCACACTCGCTGAAAAGCCAGCTTTCAGGGCGACATACTCGCTTTCCTCCAAGCCCCTCCTGAAAGCAGACAGCCATCCCACAAATCAGACCAATGTCAGGAAACCGCCGACAGGGAAAGCCTCTTCCAATGCCAACTTTTCAGTTATGAAGAACCCGAAAGGCTCACACAGGGCTGCGACAAATATAGCCGCTTCCTTCCCAGCTACGGCTTACACCGTCAGGATGAGTTTGGGACCAATGGTCAAAACCAGGACTGGCCTCATTTCAACCATGATCATACCCAGAGTCTCTGAACCAGTACGGAATCAGAAATCCGCTCCTTTGCGATCCCGCGTTTCATCTTCCTGTCCCGTCTCCAAAATCCCACTATGTCAAAGACCAGCTGTCTCTTGTTTGACTGCCAGCAAGACTCAGGAGTCTCGCCACAAAGCCATCCTCGCCAGACAGTCGCAGCCGCCTTCTTTTAACCTGAAATCAACATTCACCACCTCCTCGTCACGCTCAGCACCACACGCTCAGCCGACGAAGCAGAGACCCGAGCTCGAAGCCAGGAAGACGAGCCAGCGCCCCAACGTCCACGGCGGAGTGGCGACGAGCAGATGCGTCGCCAAGATAGACGATAAAGCCCCTCCAGCTGTGGCACGAGTGGAGAAACCCAAGACGGGCAGAGACACTGCAAACAAGGTGGCGGATGACTCCATTAAGACCGCTCCAAAGAGAAGAAACGCTCCGGCGCCACGGACCGCCACTGCCATCAGTCAACCGAAGGCCGCTGCTCCAAAGGGAAGAAACGCTCCGGCGCCACGGACCGCCACTGCCATCAGTCAACCGAAGGCCGCTGCTCCAAAGGGAAGAAACGCTCCGGCGCCACGGACCGCCACTGCCATCAGTCAACCGAAGGCCGCTCCTGCTACGAAAGCGCCAAAGTCCCAAACTGTGGACAAAAAAGTTACTGCTGAGCAAGAGGCGAGAATGTAAGTAGAGAAAAAACAATTACACATACTGTATCTGACCACTGGTTGTAGTTTACCGAATATCCTGTCAAGAGAAAATTCTACAAAATGTAAACTTGGATATACTTTAGAGTAGACAGTGTTAGGGGTGTAGCGGTACACAAAAACACCTCCCAGTCAACCACTAGTAACATCACTTTGAGCCCGTTGACGTTCTAGAAACCTAAACGGCAGCTCAGCTCGCTCGCAGTCCTGGCTTGAGGTGAAGGCTAATTCGCTTTTAGCGCAACGTTAGCTCATTTTGCGCTGTGTGTGTGTTACGGACAGCAAAGCCCTGTCTGTCTGTTATTTCACTTGACCTTTTTCTGTGTTGATTGAGCTGTGTTGAAGCAGCAAAAAAGGACATTATGTTAAATGAAGAGTTTCTGTCTCTGATAGTTGATATAATAATGTAACTGGATCATTAAGCCTACCGTATTTTCCGCACCATAAGCCGCCCTGGGTTATAAGCCGCGCCTTCAATGAACGGCATATTTCAAAACTTTGTCCGCCTATAAGCCGCCCCGTGTTATAAGCCGCATCTAACTGCGCTAAAGGGAATGTCAAAAAAACAGTCAGATAGGTCAGTCAAACTTTAATAATATATTAAAAACCAGCGTGATGTGGGCGCGCATGGAGTCGTATATCAACATGGACGGAGCTGCGTGAAAAAAGCCACCCGGCCTCTTCGCGTAAACTTCCCTTAACCACTCGCTCATCTTTTCTTCATCCATCCATCCCTTCGAGTTAGCTTTTATGATGACGCCGCCTGGAAAGGTCTCTTTTGGCAAGGTCTTCCTTTTGAATATCATCATGGGTGGAAGTTTCTGGCCATTAGCATGGCAAGCTAGAACCACAGTGAAGGATGACTTCTCATTCCCTGTGGTGCGAATATTCACCGTACGTGCTCCCGTTGTATCCACAGTGCGGTTCACAGGAATATCAAAAGTAAGTGGAACCTCGTCCATGTTGATAATGTTCTCTGGCCGGATCTTTTTTTCAGCTATCTTGTTTTTACAATATGCACGGAAAGTAGCCAGCTTTTCTTGAAAGTCTTTAGGCAGTTGCTGTGAAATAGTAGTCCGTGTGCGGATGGAGAGATTGCGTCTTTTCATGAACCGGAAACTTGTCGCTTAGTAGGAGCCATTTTGTGGTCTTTACAGATGTAAACACACAAAGGAAATGAAACGTAATATCCGCGCGCTTCTTCTTCTTCTACGGGGGCGGGTGGTTGCTTACAGTAGAAGAAGAAGCGCTTCCTCTTCTATGGGGAAAAAAGATGGCGGCTGTTTACCGTAGTTGCGAGACCTAAACTTTATGAAAATGAATCTTAATATTAATCCATATATAAAGCGCACCGGGTTATGAGCCGCACTGTCAGCTTTTGAGTAAATTTGTGGTTTTTAGGTGCGGCTAATAGTGCGGAAAATACGGTACATTGACTCCATGGTGTTCAGGGATGAATAGTCTCTCCTATTGCTATTGTACTATTTTTTTCAGCTATAGTTACATTAATCATTAGTAATGCAGCAGCCTAGTTTTGAATGGCAGGGTCCCTGCTATCACATGTTGATAAAAATATAACATTTACATAATAAAAATCAACTCCAGGCTTCTGGGCAGCACGGTGAAAGAGGGGTTAGTGCATCTGCCTCACAATACGAAGGTCCTGAGTAGTCTTGGGTTCAATCCCGGGCTCGGGATCTTTCTGTGTGGAGTTTGCATGTTCTCCCCGTGACTGCGTGGGTTCCCTCCGGGTACTCCGGCTTCCTCCCACCTCCAAAGACATGCACCTGGGGATAGGTTGATTGGCAACACTAAAAATGGTCCCTAGTGTGTGAATGTGAGTGTGAATGTTGTCTGTCTATCTGTGTTGGCCCTGCGATGAGGTGGCGACTTGTCCGGGGTGTACCCCGCCTTCCGCCCGATTGTAGCTGAGATAGGCTCCAGCGACCCCAAAAGGGAATAAGCGGTAGAAAATGGATGGATGGAACTACAGGCTTCCCAAATGCTGTAAAAAATTAAGCATGATGAGTTGACTTGAAACTGTTTAATGTTGCACTTTTTATATGTAGAAGAAAAGTTTTGTCATTTTATTTAATCTGAGCAACAACTTGAGGCAGTTTAATGTTGATTAACGAGGAGAAGAATTATTATAGTGTTCCTAATGTTAAAAGGATAAAGCCATTGTTTACAAATTTGGTAAATAAATAGCCCAAAAATGTATATTTAGTTGTTTTCTTACTGTACCGAAAATGAACCGAACCGTGACCTCTAAACCGAGGTACGTACCGAACCGAAATTTTTGTGTACCGTTACACCCCTACTGTATCTTAACTTAAATGTAGAATATATGTAGAATATATTTATATTATTCATATATTATGTATAATATATTATATTATATATATTATATTATACATTATTTATTATTATTATTATTTATTATTATTATATACAAGACTCTGCAACATCGCGTGGACATCGGGGGCGGTACCTCTGGATTGGCAGACCGGGGTGGTGGTTCCTCTCTTTAAGAAGGGGAACCGGAGGGTGTGTTCCAACTATCGTGGGATCACACTCCTCAGCCTTCCCGGTAAGGTCTATTCAGGTGTACTGGAGAGGAGGCTACGCCGGATAGTCGAACCTTTCAGGAGGAACAGTGTGGTTTTCGTCCTGGTCGTGGAACTGTGGACCAGCTCTATACTCTCGGCAGGGTCCTTGAGGGTGCATGGGAGTTTGCCCAACCAGTCTACATGTGCTTTGTGGACTTGGAGAAGGCATTCAACCGTGTACCCCGGGAAGTCCTGTGGGGAGTGCTCAGAGAGTATGGGGTAACGGACTGTCTTATTGTGGCAGTTCGCTCCCTGTATAATCAGTGTCAGAGCTTGGTCCGCATTGCCGGCAGTAAGTCGGACACGTTTCCAGTGAGGGTTGGACTCCGCCAAGGCTGCCCTTTGTCACCGATTCTGTTCATAACCTTTATGGACAGAATTTCTAGGCGCAGTCAGGGCGTTGAGGGTATCTGGTTTGGTGGCTGCAGGATTAGGTCTCTGCTATTTGCAGATGATGTGGTCCTGATGGCTTCCTCCGGCCAAGATCTTCAGCTCTCACTGGATCGGTTCGCAGCCGAGTGTGAAGCGACTGGGATGGGAATCAGCACCTCCAAGTCCGAGTCCATGGTTCTCTCCCGGAAAAGGGTGGAGTGCCATCTCCGGGTTGGGGAGGAGATCTTGCCCCAAGTGGAGGAGTTCAAGTACCTCGGAGTCTTGTTCACGAGTGGGGGAAGAGTGGATCGTGAGATCGACAGGCGGATCGGTGCGGCGTCTTCAGTAATGCGGACGCTGTATCGATCCGTTGTGGTGAAGAAGGAGCTGAGCCAGAAGGCAAAGCTCTCGATTTACCGGTCGATCTACGTTCCCATCCTCACCTATGGTCATGAGCTTTGGGTCATGACCGAAAGGACAAGATCACGGGTACAAGCGGCCGAAATGAGTTTCCTCTCCCTTAGAGATAGGGTGAGAAGCTCTGTCATTCGGGAGGAGCTCAAAGTAAAGCCGCTGCTCCTTCACATCGAGAGGAGCCAGATGAGGTGGTTCGGGCATCTGGTCAGGATGCCACCCGAACGCCTCCCTAGGAAGGTGTTTCGGGCACGTCCGACCGGTAGGAGGCCGCGGGGAAGACCCAAGACACGCTGGGAAGACTATCTCTCCCGGCTGGCCTGGGAACGCCTCGGGATCCCCCGGGAGGAGCTGGACGAAGTGGCTGGGGAGAGGGAAGTCTGGGCTTCCCTGCTTAAGCTGCTGCCCCCGCGACCCGACCTCGGATAAGCGGAAGAAGATGGATGGATGGATGGATGGATACATTATTTATTATTGTCTATTGTGAGCGAACTGTGGTGCTGAATTTCCCCCAGGGATCAATAAAGTACTTTCTATTCTATTCTATTGTATCTACATTTTGCTGCATATTTTCCAACTCCAAACTTGACTGAGGATCGGATGACTTATGTGAGCTGTGTTTCTGTGGTTTTAAGGAAGAAACTGCAGGCCTGGCGGGAAGCCAAAGGTATTTCCTACAAGCGCCCTCCGATGACAGTCAAGCCCCCGGCCAAGCGAGCTGTGGCTTTGTCCGAACCTTCCTGGACCACCATGAAGGCGGAGGACGACTCTCGCCTGTTTGTCCAAGCCGTGGACAGATCCCTGTCCGACTGCATTAAACTGCTTGCTGAGGTATTGACTATTAATCACTGTTTGTTGTTGTGACTCTCAATGCTCGCCTTGTGTTGGGAATTGTCCTAATTTGGTCCCATTTTAAAAAGCTGTTGCTAGCATAAAACTTGTGAAAGGTCACATGTTATGCTATTTTCCACTCACTAAATGCGCCTGGGAAGTGCCCAAATAGTGTGTTGTCCAAAAATCTTGCCTAGATTCTGGAATATAGACGCTTTATGTAAGTTTTCATTAAGGACTCCACAGACTAATCTATTTGTGGAGGTAGCATACCTGCCAACTACTCCGGTTTTCCCGTAATTCGTACGGTTTTCATCAACCTATTCCGGGTTACGGTTGCAGTGATAAAAAATACGGTTTTTCATTAATTAAAAAAAAAAAAAAAGGGTGAAAACTACGCGAATTGCACCTTGTGCAGACAAGATTTTTCGATCGGACACGGAGGAATTAGCGATGTAAAAGACCACGTTGGGACAAAAAAACACAAGTCTAATGCCGTTGCTAGCGATACAAGTGGAAAACTTTCAACGTTTTTCGTCGCCCAAACAGATTCTTTGGATGTGATAAATGCCGAAGTTTTATTTACGGAGGCAATAATTGAGCATGGATTTCCAATCGCACTGGCTGATCACATGGGACAGTTAAATGTTTGTAATGCAACCTTTAAAAATCATTACGCGGTGATCACGGTCCCAAAAATAAACTTTTCTTGCATGATAATGTCCAGAAAAATTCGCTTTATATTACTATAGAGTCCTTTTAACGAATGAGTTTGATGGTTTATCACAAACCTTAAATGAAAGAAGTCCTTTGTTCTCCTGCACCATATGCGCTTTGGCCTTGCTTCGTGTTTGGTGCGCAATCCTGTCGGCTGTATTTCACAGCACGACATACTGTTAAAAGTGTTTATACTATTTATGCTTTCAAGTCCAAGTTGAAGAAATCTTGTTAAATGTTGACAGCATAACTACCAAAATACAGAAGTATGTCCTTAATATTTTTGCAGTGCTATTTCTGTTGAAAAGTTCAAATGATTACATTAGAGATGTGATGTGCCACTTTTCAAGTGTCTGATGGCTTCAATTAATTTTCATTAATTTTTCATATTTTGAATTCTTTTGAAAGGCTTACAAAAAAACTACATTTGAATTGTAATTCCATGCTATTGACACGACTATTAATTTTAATGAAGTTAGCTTACCATGTTTACAGTATGATAATTGTGATAGAAATGTGAATTTTAGGCACAGAATATTTTTTACAATTGAACAAGGCAGTAGATTATACAAGCTTGGACAGAAAGTTAATAATGACACCAATTTTTTTTTTAAATGGAATTGTTTAGTACTGTTTTACCATTTGTTTACTGTAAAAAGTGTTTATACTGTTTATACTTTCAATTAACAAATTGAAGTCTTGTGAAAGGTTGACAGGATAACTGGCATTAACTGTCAAAATAATTTCAAACTATTGAAGTTAGCTTACAGAATAAACATGCCAATCAACCCATATGATTTTTGCTGTAATATTTTTGTTTTGAAAAGTCACTGTGACTGATAGAAAAGTGATGGTTTTAGCAACATTTTAACCTGTCTGAATGCTAATAATCATTTTGCGTCGGGGGGGCGAAGCCCTGAACCCTCCACCAGGACTTTGTCCTGGACCTACCGGGGCCTGCGGCCCTTGGACCCTGGCTACTAGGTTTTTCTGATTTCAAAAGTTGGCAGGTATGAGGTAGTGTGGTGATTTATTTTCCCTCTCATGGCCTTGGACGCTAAAGTAAAGTAGACAGGTGATTAGATAACCAGCCCCAGCTGGGCAATCTACTCACCTGTCAGCTGGGCTTCGAAGCCGGGCCATACACACAATTTTGTACAGTTGGCCATGACGCATTTGCAAAATGTGAGTAAAAATATGAAAAGCGAAACAAATATGTTTATAGCTACAAAAAAAACAAGATGGCACTGGCAGTGCTTTCGTATAGGGGAGGAGCCCAGAGCAGCACTCACTACTCTTTGACAACATGTGTTTTCATGTTCAACTCCAAAAATCTCCCGAGTCTCCTCTTTGCACAGAAGTGTTTTTTTTAATTTATTTTTTTACACACTGTAGAGGTTGCCCTCTAGTGGGTTCTTCAGACCACCACACACTGCCAGGAGAGCCAGGAATTCCGGGTATAACACTGTTTTATTTTCATAGAATAGTGCAAAGTCTTTTGCTTTCCAGCAAACTGTCTTTCTATCCTGCGTCCGCTCAGCAGCACCTCCAACTCCAACTACTCGTCTCATTACGGCTGCTGCTAATAAAGGCGACAGGTGATTAGATAACAAGGCCCACTTGGGCCATCTACGCGCCTGTCGCTGTCTTCGAGGCCGGTCCTGGCAACACCCCGTTCCGCGGCAGGCCCGCAGGCCACACCCCCCTCCACATACCTCCACAGGCCGGGAAGCCGTCCGGCCGCGCCTAACCACCCTAACCCTAACCCAAAGGGTGGCTATTTTGAAAAAACTAGAATATAAAACATATTTTCAGTTATTTCACCTTTTTTGTTAAGTACATAACTCCAGATCAGATCAGATAGGTCTTTATTGACATTGCACAAGTACAACGAAACTTTGTTTTCAGCACAAACCCGTTCAAGATGAGACAAACAAACACTGTACAGGGTTACAAAACAGGAACGCTGATGGGTCGCCACAAGGCGCCCCTTAGAAGATGGGGGAAAAAGGTAAAACGCTGGGGAAAAAGATGAGTAAACAAATACAATCTAGACTGGGCTCCTAAGGGGGCCTAGTCTGGAGTGGGAAAAAACCTCCATGCAATGCACACATAAACACGTTACATTCAATCACCACTAACTCGCAACAGAGGGGCGGGGAGTTGGGGCCCTGGAAGGCGACCGCTGCTATGAAGCGCTGCCATCCGACTATCACCCCGAGGGGAAACAAGCGGTGGTGAAGGCGTGGGGTGGGGGACGGAGGGTGTGTGCCCAATTGTCTTGGGTGTGATGATGTAATGTTTTTTTATAGACTGAGGGCGATCTGCAAAAGTTCGACTCCAGTTGTCATTGAGGAGGGAGGCAGGTCAAAAGCGTCCATCATTGAGGTGTTTTTTCAGAACAGCCTGGTCCTGTTTTCACAGCGTCAAGGCCATTCGAGGGAGTCAAATCGTAGATTAGGATGTTTGTTTTCCGCGAGCAGACAAAACAATGACGTGTCTGTTCTATTCGTCCATGCTGGTTGCTCTCAAATTCAATTCAATTTTCCTTTTCAGCAAGCTTCTCACGTGTTCATTCATAGTTTTGATGCCTTTAGTAACAATCTACATTGTAAATAGTCATGAAAATTAAAAAACGCATTGAATGAGAAGGTGTGTCCAAACTTCTGGCCTGTACTGTATATCCATCCATCCATCCATCCATCTTCTTCCGCTTATCCGAGGTCGGGTCGCGGGGGCAGCAGCTTAAGCAGGGAAGCCCAGACTTCCCTCTCCCCAGCCACTTCGTCCAGCTCTTCCTGTGGGACCCCGAGGCGTTCCCAGGCCAGCCGGGAGACATAGTCTTCCCAACGTGTCCTGGGTCTTCCCCGCGGCCTCCTACCGGTGGGACGTGCCCTAAACACCTCCCTAGGGAGGCGTTCGGGTGGCATCCTGACCAGATGCCCGAACCACCTCATCTGGCTCCTCTCGATGTGGAGGAGCAGCGGCTTTACTTTGAGCTCCTCCCGGATGGCAGAGCTTCTCACCCTATCTCTAAGGGAGAGCCCCGCCACCCGGCGGAGGAAACTCATTTCAGCCGCTTGTACCCGTGATCTTGTCCTTTCGGTCATAACCCAAAGCTTATGACCATAGGTGAGGATGGGAACGTAGATCGACCGGTAAATTGAGAGCTTTGCCTTCCGGCTCAGCTCCTTCTTCACCACAACGGATCGATACAGCGTCCGCATTACTGAAGACGCCGCACCGATCCGCCTGTCGATCTCACGATCCACTCTTCCCCCACTCGTGAACAAGACTCCGAGGTACTTGAACTCCTCCACTTGTGGCAAGATCTCCTCCCCAACCCGGAGATGGCACTCCACCCTTTTCCGGGCGAGAACCATGGACTCGGACTTGGAGGTGCTGATTCTCATCCCAGTCGCTTCACACTCAGCTGCGAACCGATCCAGTGAGAGCTGAAGATCCTGGCCAGATGAAGCCATCAGGACCACATCATCTGCAAAAAGCAGAGACCTAATCCTGCAGCCACCAAACCAGATCCCCTCAACGCCTTGACTGCGCCTAGAAATTCTGTCCATAAAAGTTATGAACAGAATCGGTGACAAAGGGCAGCCTTGGCGGAGTCCAACCCTCACTGGAAACGTGTCCGACTTACTACCGGCAATGCGGACCAAGCTCTGGCACTGATCATACAGGGAGCGGACTGCCACAATCAGACAGTCCGATACCCCGTACTCTCTGAGCACGGGGTACTGTATATCTGTATCGTTTTATTGACACAGCCCTACTGGCTATTACATAACTGCTAACTAGCTTACTACCATCATATTGTTTCAGCAGAATGCCAATCACGCATTCAATGAGTCATTTCCTCAAGTGTTAATGTGAAGGTAGTGAGACTGTCTTTGCAACGCAGAGCCGCCAAAACCGCCAGGTGAAGGAGGTCCTCTCCCGGCTTCCCCCCGTCGCCCAGAAGTTTGTCAAATTCTGGATCCTTAAGGCCCGCCTGATGGAGCAAGAGGGCGACCTGGACGTCCTGCCCATGTTTGAGGAGGCCGTCAATGTTGTTTTGGAAGTAAGCGCTCGCCATTGTGGAGACGGTTGAGATCATTCAGCTCATTGCAAAAAGTGTACACGGGTTTTGTTTTGTGTCTTTGTCCGCCTACTGCAGCCTGTGGACGAGCTGCGCACGGTGGTCTTTGACATCTTGAAGAAAAAGGACAAGACCCAAGGTGGCTGTGATGGTGAAGCGTTTTCCTAATATTACACAAGCTGCATGTCACGATTGTCAGGGCTGTAAGATTAGCTTTTTCACTACTACTACTAAACCCCCCATAATTTGGAGCAATATGAAATGTATATGTTATCACAATTTAATTATTAACTCTTTAACAAAGTACACATGTGCACTCATTAGGGGTGTAACGGTACACAAAAATTTCGGTTCGGTACGTACCTCGGTTTAGAGGTCACGGTTCGGTTCATTTTCGGTACAGTAAGAAAACAACAAAATATACATTTTGGGGTTATTTATTTACCAAATTTGCAAAATCTTCCACCAAAAATATTTTTCTTAGTGGAATATTTGATGTGAAGTAATTGGAACCTTGGATAGGTCAATAATTCATAATAACATTGATTTTGATTCAATATTATGTTTTGAGCAATGACAGTTTGAAAGAAAAAAGAAACGCTTTTATTAGTCAACATTGCAACTTTTTCTAAATTACATTTAACCTTTAAGCTTTTTTATTTCACTTTTGTTATGTTTTTGTTTATTTGAATAGTATTTTTAGAATGTGCCGTGGGCCTTTAAAACATTAGCTGTGGGCCGCAAATGGCCTCCGGGGCACACTTTTGACACCCCTGCTATAGATGATAAAAAATTAAATGTGATAAATCTATGGATAAAAAGCAGAGCCTGGCGACGCATGCGCGTTTATCATAACTCTCTCTCTCTCTCTGTCTCTGCCCCTCCCTCACCAATGCTGCTGTTTGTTTTTAACCCCTTCTTAACCCTGAACGTACATTGAAAATACTCGCAACCCTAACTGAAAATGCCGGACATTTGAGGCATTTAAAAAACTCCGCCCTGACAGCTCTGCAAAAGAGGACATGTCCGGTGAAAAGAGGACGTATGGTCAGTCTATCCTAGCCCGTTAGCTGCTAGCATGCCGTGTGTTGTGCCTCGGTGTGCATTGTTTACACAACGAGCGTTACGCTACTTAATATGTCCGTGTGGAAACTCGTTCGGTACACCTCCTGTCGTGATCCATGTCCCGGATCATGTTTTATGTCCTGTTAGTTTTGGACTTCATAGTTCCTGTTTTTTGTGCACCCTTGTTTGTTTTAGTTACCACGGTTACTTATTATTTCCACCTGCCTCTGATTAGTGTTCGCCCGCTCACCTGCTGCCCGAGCACTAATCAGAGGCATTATTCAAACCTGCCTTGCCCTCCAGTCAGTGCTGGAGTATTGTTTGTTGTAGGTACACCTCCAAACCGAACCGGAACCCCCGTACCGAAACGGTTCAATACAAATACACGTACCGTTACACCCCTGGCACTCATACATATAAACACAATGCCATCATAAAGCCTACTGTAACCCTCAAACACAGAGAGCATCCCTAAATTGTGCGAGCACTGTGTTTAAGTTTATTTCGAACATGCTGCACAAAATCTTATGCAAGTTTGATCTAGGGCTGCAGCTAATGATTATTTTTCTATCGATTAATCTATAGATTATTTTTTCGATTAATCGGTTAATCTATAGATTATTTTTTTCGATTAATCTATAGATTATTTTTCCTTTCACCGATTTTTTTTTTAATTTAAAATGAAGAGGAAAAAATAAATGTAGGCCAGTTTTTTCAAAAGGCATGGCTTTTATTTACAAAAAAAAAAGTATGGCCACTCAGTCAACATTGACAACAACATGACAAAATATTCTGTAACAATGTAAACATTTAAAACTTTTAACATTTAACAAAATTAAAAGTAGCTTATTTGCTTTTTAATGTGCAAATATAAAAGTAAACATCCAGTGCAAATCTTAATATTCTGGAATAGTATAAGCATTTCAAAAGTAAAAGTATTGCTTATTTTGCTTTAAAATGTGCAAAAATAAAGATAAACATCCAATACAAAAAAGTGCAAAACGGAAATATTCTGTAACAAGTGTAAACATTTCAACAAAAGTAAAAGTATTGCTTATTTGCTAAAATGTGCAAAAATAAAGCTAAACATCCAATACAAAAAAGTGTACAGTGTAAACATTTCAACAAAAGTAAAAGTATTGCTTATTTTGCTTAATAACACAACAATGATAGTATGATTAAAGTGAAAGTTAATTGTTGGTTTGTACATAGTATATGTAACTGTTAATGTTGTAAAAGGTATTTGCACAACTAATTAACGTTAGCGTTTGTGACACGTCTTGTGCCGTGGGGTTCTTTCAGAACCGACAGACTGAACGCCAGACGGCTTTGCCAGGTTTACAATCTTTTAATTTTACACAAAGTCTTTTCTCTTCCAACTGCGCGGATCGCGCACCTGGGAACGATTGCGGCGTCGCTCCCGGCGCGCCCCGCCTCGCCGCTCGCTCGCCGCCGCCGCCTCTCCACAGCGTTAAAGAGGAGCGCGTCTTTGTAAACACTGAACAGGCACGCCAAACGCGCCTCTCAGAGCGAAACGGTGCTTTAGTTTATGAATTTACAACGCAGATACAAATGACACATTCATGTTTTTGTGTAATAATGACAACGTATACTCACGCGGACGATTGACTTGTTGATGGTGATGGCAAGAACGCTGTCGGGGGTTTTCTTTTCAAATGTTCGTTCATAGCCGTTGTGCTGCTATGATAGGCCATTTCCGCTCGACACAGTGTGCATACAACAACATTATTAGGCCGTTTATTGAAATACTCCCACACTTTTGACGACTTTTGGCGTGCTTTTTTCCCCTCGCTCGCATCGTCTGCTTTGCGCTCCGCCATGACAGTAAAGTAGTGTGACGTAAATATGCGACGCGCCGACGCACAAAAACGGCGTCGACGTATTTACGTAACCGATGACGTCGACTACGTCGACGCGTCGTTTCAGCCTTAGTTTGATCCGTGTTTTTTTTCAATACTCACACGACCTATTTCTGCTCGCAAATGCGGGTAAAATGCTCGCACTGTACAGCCCTGACTGTACTCACTCACCACTATTATACGCGGCAAGAGAGGACAAAAGCGCTTGCCAATGTCAGCCCTGGCATTTGGACAATGCAAAACAGTGGCCCTCTTGCCTCCTTGTTCGCCTGCATTGTTATTGTTTGCCGTTTCTCCTTTATTAATATTTGCCCGTCTCAGCCTGTGAGGACGACGAGAAGGAAGAATGCCAAACTCCAAGCAAAGTGGAAAGTGCAGCTGAGAGTGACGACAAGCACCCCATTGTGACTCCCCCGGCCCCAGTCAGAGCCCACATCTGGGGGGAGAAGACCTGCTCGTCTGTCGTCAAGTACAAGATCACAGTCACTCCTGGGTGAGTACCGTATTTTTCGGACTATAAGTCGCAGTTTTTTTTCATAGTTTGGCCGGAGGTATGACTTATACTCAGGAGCGACTTATGTGTGAAATGATTAACACATTACCGTAAAATATTGAATAATATTATTTATCTCATTCACGTAAGAGACTAGCCCAGGGGTGCTCACACCTTTTCTGCAGGCGAGCTACTTTTCAATTGATCAAGTCGTGGGGATCTACCTCATTCATATATATAATTTATATTTACTTATTTATGAAATATATGTTTTTGTTAACAAGTTAAAGGTGTTTAATGATAATGCAAGCATGTTTAATACATATATCAATCAATCAATCAATCAATCAATCTTTATTTATATAGCCCTAAATCACAAGTGTCTCAAAGGGCTGCACAAGCCACAACGACATCCTCGGTACAAAGCCCACATACGGGCAAGGAAAAACTCACCTCAGTGGGACGTCGATGTGAATGACTATGAGAAACCTTGGAGATATAGTTAATATTGTTAAAAAATTAAAGGTGTTTAATGATAATACAAGTACGGTATGTTTAATACATATAGTTAATATTGTTAACAAGTTAAAGGTGTTTAAAGATAATACAAGCATGTTTAACACATATAGTTAATATTGTTAACAAGTTAAAGATGTTTAATGATAATACAAGCATGTTTAACACATATAGTTAATGTTAATAAATTAAAGGTGTTTAATGATAATACAATAATGTTTAATACATATAGTTAATATTGTTAACAAGTTAAAGGTGTTTAAAGATAATACAAGCATGTTTAACACATATAGTTAATATTGTTAATAAGTTAAAGGTGTTTAAAGATAATACAAGCATGTTTAACACATATAGTTAATATTGTTAACAAGTTAAAGATGTTTAATGATAATACAAGCATGTTTAACACATATAGTTAATGTTAATAAATTAAAGGTGTTTAATGATAATACAAGAATGTTTAATACATATAGTTAATATTGTTAACAAGTTAAAGGTGTTTAAAGATAATACAAGCATGTTTAACACATATAGTTAATATTGTTAATAAGTTAAAGGTGTTTAAAGATAATACAAGCATGTTTAACACATATAGTTAATATTGTTAATAAGTTAAAGGTGTTTAAAGATAATACAAGCATGTTTAACACATATAGATTCCTTTCTTTCATGAAGACAAGAATATAAGTTGGTGTATTACCTGATTGTGATGACTTGCATTGATTGGAATCAGACAGTGGTGATGATAACGTCCGCATTTTCGAACGGAGGAGAAAAAAAGTCCGCCTTTCTGTCCAATACCACATGAAAGTGGTTGGTTTTTGGCATCTTATTTGTCCAGCTTCCGTACTCCTTTGTATACACTTTACAAGAAATACATTGTCGGCAAACTCCGTAGCTTGCTAGCTTGTGCACGCCAGCTTTCTGAGACTCTTATTTTGTTAGCGCAGGCAGGATGAAGCAGAGCTTTTATTGTGCAACTGTGCAGTCGGTCTTTGGAGTTTTGACGACAGGTACGGCGCCAGAGTCTGTTGAAATAAAGTGTTTCTCGCCTTCCAGTCGGTAATTTTAATGAGCTGGCAGCAGCCGGCGTCATCTCAGAAGACCCTCGGGTGCCGTGAATGTCAATCAAGTGACGAAAGTGACGTCATAGTGAAGATTTACTGTATGATCGCTCATTTTTAGGACTATTTTTTTAATGCCTGGCTGGTGATCGACTGACACACCCTCCGAGATCGACCGGTAGCTCGCGATCGACGTAAAGGGCACGCCTGGACTAGACGTATAAGATTTCATGGGATTTAGCGATTAGGAGTGACAGATTGTTTGGTAAACGTATAGCATGTTCTATATGTTATAGTTATTTGAATGACTCTTACCATAATATGTTACGTTAACATACCAGTTGGTTATTTATGCCTCATATAACGTACACTTATTCAGCCTGTTGTTCACTATTCTTTATTTATTTTGAATTGCCTTTCAAATGTCTATTCTTGCTGTTGGCTTTTATCAAATACATTTCCCCAAAAAATGCGACTTATACTCCAGTGCGACTTATATATGTTTTTTTCCTTCTTTATTATGCATTTTTGGCCGGAGCGACTTATACTCCGAAAAATACGGTAATGCACTTTGTGACTTCAATAATAAATATGGCAGTGCCATGTTGGCATTTTTTTCCATAACTTGAGTTGATTTATTTTGGAAAAACTTGTTACATTGTTTAATGCATCCAGCGGGGCATCACAACAAAATTAGGCATAATAATGTGTTCATTCCACCACTGTATATATCAGTATCGCTTGATATCGGAATCTGTAATTAAGAGTTGGACAATATCGGAATATCGGCAAAAAAGCCATTACCGAACATCTCTAATCATAATGTTAGTAAATTATCTACTATTAAAAAAACAAAAAATGTGTGGTACATTACACATACTTGCCAACCCTCCTGGATTTTCCGGGAGACTCCCGAAATTCAGCGCCTCTCCCGAAAACCTCCCGGGACAAATTTTCTCTCGAAATTCAGGCGGAGCTGGAGGCCACGCCCCCCTCCAGCTCCATGCGGACCTGAGTGACGTGTTGACAGCCTGTTCACACGTCCGCTTTCCCACCATATAAACAGCTAATGATGGAGGGAGAGTTCTTGGTTTCTTATGTGGGTTTATTGTTAGGCAGTTTCATTAACGTCCTCCCAGCGCAGTAACAACACACAACAACAGCAGTCAAGTTTTCGTCTACCGTAAAGCAGTTGGTCTGCCGTAAACAGCAATGTTGTGACACTTTTAAACAGGACAATACTGCCATCTACTGTACATGCATATGTGACCCACCCATAATGTGTCACATTTTTGTGTTGATTTATTTATTTTATTTTGTGGTTTGAATTCGTTTTTGGAGCTGTCATTACACATTTATCAGTAGGGGGCAGTAGGGCGTTTCTTCCCAAATGAATGCTATCACCTGCAGACCGGAAGTGTCTTGTCATTCTCTGATGAGCGCGACCAGTCTGTGAACAATTGAAACGTCCTGTGTGCTTTTTCCTCCTGTATAACAGGTTAGTTTTGGTGAATCAACTCACTGAATAATATCCATGTGATCTTTATAAGTTTAAGTACACATTCTGATGGTGGAGCCTAACTCTAAAGTGTTTGTGAGTTGTAGTTTGTATTTGTGAATGAATCCAGTGCACAGCTGCAGTAATCAATACAAAAAGGCGACGTGAGTGCGCAATGTTTATATAGGATCTTCTGATCCTAATTCAGACTCCCAAATTAGAGCTCCCGTTTTCTAATTTTATAATGTATATTGGTATAACGTGTGTGTTCTGAAATAGTGACAGAGAATAGAACAAGGATGGACAATTCAACCCTTAACTCAACAATGAGTAGATGAGTGTTATGTGTGTGTAAATGTGTAAATAAATGAACACTGAAATTCAAGTATTTCTTTTATTTATATATATATATATATATATATATATATATATGTATACATATATATATATATATATATATATGTAATAATAATAATATATATACCGTATTTTCCGCACCATAAGGCGCCCTGGGTTATAAGCCGCGCCTTCAATGAACGGCATATTTCAAAACTTTGTCCACCTATAAGCCGCCCCGTGTTGTAAGCCGCATCTAACTGCGCTAAAGGAATGTCAAAAAGACAGTCAAATAGGTCAGTCAAACTTTAATAATATATTAAAACCAGCGTGATGTGGGCGCGCATGGAATCGTATATCAACATGGACGGGGCTGCGTGAAAAAAGCCACCCGGCCTCTTCGCGTAAACTTAAACTTACCTTAACCACTCGCTCATCTTTTCTTCATCCATCCCTTCGAGTTAGCTTTTATGATGACGCCGGCTGGAAAGGTCTCTTTTGGCAAGGTCTTCCTTTTGAATATCACCATGGGTGGAAGTTTCTGGCCATTAGCATGGCAAGCTAGAACCACAGTGAAGGATGACTTCTCATTCCCTGTGGTGCGAATATTCACCGTACGTGCTCCCTTTGTATCCACAGTGCGGTTCACAGGAATATCAGCTGCTGTGAAATAGTAATCCGCTTGCGGATGGAGAGATTGCGTCTTTTCATGAACCGGATCCCTGTCGCTTAGTAGGAGCCATTTTGTGGTCTTTACAGATGTAAACACACAAAGGAAATGAAAGGTACGGTAATATCCGTGCGCTTTTTCTTCTTCTACGCGGGCGGGTGGTTGCTTACAGTAGAAGAAGAAGCGCTTCCTGTTCTATGGGGGCGGGTGCTTACCTTGGCGGTTGCTTGCGTAGAAGAAGAAGCGCTTCCTGTTCTACCGGGAAAAAAGATGGCGGCTGTTTACCGTAGTTGCGAGATCGAAACTTTATGAAAATGAATCTTAATATTAATCCATATATAAAGCGCACCGGGTTATAAGGCGCACTGTCAGCTTTTGAGAAAATGTGTGGTTTTTAGGTGCGCCTTATAGTGCGGAAAATACGGTGTGTATATATATATATATATATATATATATATATATATATATATAGCTAGAATTCACTGAAAGTCAAGTATTTCTTATATATATATCTCTTAACCACGCCCACAACCACGCCCCACCCCCGACCACGCCCCCCACTCCCCACCCCCCACCTCCCGAAATCGGAGGTCTCAAGGTTGGCAAGTATGATTACATGATAGAAATTGTATTCTTTTTTTTTTCTTCTCAATTTTCCTCTTATTATCCCTGTATTTGCCCTTGTGGCACATGTCAGATTTCGGGGTTCAAAATTTGTTTAGAAAAAGAATATGGGATCCAACAATGTATTTTCCACCTTCCTGCAGGGGCCCCTTAAGCCAGCAGAAGGAGCCCAAGCAAGTCAACGGCCAGAAGGTGCTCTTCTTCACACCAGTGAGGCGCTCTGTGCGCATCGACAGGGCGTCGCTGCAGTACCCGCCATACCTCCAGGAGCATGACCCTTGTGTGGGCTCGTTCAGTGACCTGCTGGCCGCCGAAGAGGAGGAGGAGGAAGTGGACGTTGAAAAAGAGTCAGGCGGCGAAGCGAGCTCCAAGGACGGTTCGCTGATATACATCTACCGGGACAACGAGGCGCTGAAAGACAAAACGTGTGTCCAGCTTTTGGGGGAGCAGGAGTCCTAACTGCTTTGGTACACCTGCCGACGACAGCTTTAAGTATTTTCAAATGTTTTGTTTACCTTTCAGGGTCCAAAAAGAACAGGATACTTTATGAAGAAAATGCCTCGGAAGTCAAGTGAAAATGTAAACTGTCAGCGTCCAAGGCATTGATAAACCTTAGCAATGATGATGAGCAATACAATTTACTACACCATTTTTACCAAGCACATCCACTTGGTGTCAACTTCAAAAGAAGTACCCATAAAAGACCACTAGGTGGCAGTATAGTCCCGCACATACCTTGTTCCCTGCATGTCCTCATCAAAGGGTGAGTTACTTTATACTTGTTTAACATTTGTTACAATGTTGTGGTACTTGTTCAAATGTTACCTGCGCTGTTAATAAAATATTTTATGTTGGCAAATGATGTTCGATTTCCTAAGGAGAAGCAGAACCCTAAATAACGACATCTGATTTTACCAAACGTCCTGTTACCTTTCCATCACGTGTCCTCTTTGAAGGGTGAGTACTTTTTGTAATATCTCTTAAAACGCATTGCTTGACCTTGTTTTACATTTGTATGGCAGGTAAAAATGCTCAAATGTTGCTTTAATCGAGTCATAAAAGGTTATACATGGGAGGCATCCGTTCATTATATATTCATGTGAAAAGGGTTTTCACATGAATATATATATATTCATGTGAAAAGGGTTTATTTTGCTCATAGAATTACAACATTATGGCTGTTAAGTTTATTCTTTGATTATTGTGAACTATTTTCAACATTCAACATTTACTCTAATCTGTATGCGCTTCTTAAATATTTTCGTTTAAAAGTATAATAATTATTTTAATCTTCGAGAATTTCGATTGTTTTTTTTCCTCTCAAATTATTATTTATTTTTGCCAATTTATTTTTTTCTCAAATTAATGCAAAATTCCCTGAATTATTGGTTGCTTGACTTTATGGGTCTATATTGTAGTATTCCATTTTTATATTTTTTTTTATAAAATAATCCAATAGTCTGATTTTCTTAGAGTAACCTGTGATTATATTTTTTGCTCATAATATTATGTTATTGCTGTTATTTCAAGTTTAGTCGTCAGCAATTGTAAACTTTTTTTCAAGGGTTCAACTTTTAAACTCATAATACTGTGCTTTTACACTGTTTTCATTCCAAATTGAATAAGTAAAATTACAACTTTATTTAATTTAGAATTTTTTTTCCCTCCCTCCATAATTACTTTATTTTTGTAAATGTTAATTTTTTTCCTAAAGCAATCCAAAATTCACCTGATACTTACATTGTAGTATTCCATAGCGCTTTTGTTGAATTATGATTATTTTTTGTATTCATAATATTACAACATTATTGCTGTAAAATATTTTTAAGAGTTTATTCTTGGACCATTATGACCTTATTTGGTTGGACATTTATGCTCAAAATAATGCACATTTATTAGGGCCCGCATGGCCCATTGTATAAGGACTCCCTTTGGGACCTATTGAATTTGTAAGGTTTTATTATTCTTTATTCTTTATTCTTCCGCCGCCACTTTAAACTGTAATTTGACCCACTTAACATGCTTCAAAACTCACCATATTTGACCCACACATCAGGACCTGCGAAAATTGCCTTTTTAAAAAAAAAAAACGAACCACAAAACTCAAAATTGCGCTCTAGTGCCCCCTACGAAAAAAATAAACTAGACTGCCTGTAACTCCCACTAGGAAGGTCGGAGAGACATGAAACAAAAACCTTTATGTAGGTGTGACTTAGACCTAGATTTCATAATAGTATATTCTCGGGCAAAAATCAACAGGAAGTTGGCAATTCCCCCTTCAAGACAAAAAAGTACTAAAAACAGTCACTTTTGCCTCTTTGAGCTGTAATTTGACCCCCTTAACATGCTTCAAAACTCACCGAACTGAACACACACATCAGGACTGGCAAAAATTGTGATCTAATAAAAAAAAACCTAACCCCAAATCTCAAAATTGTGCTTTAGCGCAATTTTTTAATGAAACGCACAAAAAACTGCTCCTCGGATGAAAAAACTGACAAAACTGCCTCCCTGGGAAGGTCGGAGAGACATGAAACAAAAACCTCTATGTAGGTCTCACTTAGACCTACATTTCATAAATTGACAACCCCCAGCAAAAATCAACAGGAAGTTTGCTATTCCCCCTTCAAAACACATTTTTTGTAAAAACCGGTCACCTTCCTTCAAATACTATCTCCTCTGAGCGCGTTTGTCGTTTCGGCCTCAAACTAACACAGGAGAGAGATTAAACCCTTGTGTATAAAATAACAGAACAGCGTTTTAATAACTGCTCCGGTTTTGATTTTATGACCCTTCAAAGACCCGCTGCGCTGCTGTTTTTTTAAGATGGCTGCTTAAAAGCAGGAAGCACCAATGTGCCCACACAATGCAGACAAGGTAGGTACACTAGTCAAAAGTCTTGGGACACTTCAGACTAAAAGTAGACAAAAGTATTGGGACACTTAGGACTAGCACCTGCCAAATACGCGGGCCCGACCAATGCTGCTTGCAGCTTTAATTGTGATTATTATTTATTTTTTTCTCTTAAAATTACAGCTTAATTATTCTAATAAAACATCTAAAAACTAAATTCATCCAAGGTTGCCCCATTTTAGGGTTTGTACTCAAAATATGTATGTTTGTAACATTGTGTTTATGTTTTCATAGAGAAAATGTTTCTTAAGATTATTAGGGCCACTTTCTGTAACACGTTATTATAATTACACACTATTAAGCATTAATAAAGCATTAGTAAAAACTAAATTCGTCATTAATAAAGCATGTTTCTAACATGAATATTCATTAGTATACATTTAAAGAACACAGTTATAAATGTTTTATTTATTAATAGGCTTATCAATAAAATTGTTATACTTCAATAATGATTGAGTCAGCATTTCAACATTAAGTATGAATAAAATATAATATATATAAGTATTAATAACACTGTAGGGATTACTTAAAACATTTTTAGAATACTTTAAAAATAGTAAACATGTAATGTTTGTAATTTATTTTAACATTTTGAATGCCCATTTTATTGACTGTCAGTTTTTTGTTAAAAATTTGCATAAAATGAGTTGTCATTCATTTAATAAATGTTAAAGGGCTGAGGTAGTGTGGGTAAAGATCAGATCTAAGATTGACAATCAGATTAATTGTCTATGCATTGTTTTATTTTTTGCTGGGTTAGATTACAAACTGACACCGGCGGTGAGGGATGCCGTCAAGCTGAAGAAGGAGTCCTATCGGGTTCTTTTGGCTCATGGGACTCCTGACGCAGCAGACAGGTACCGACAGGCCAAGCGGTGTGCGGCTTCAGCGGTCGCGGAGGCAAAAACTCGGACATGGGAGGAGTTCGGTGAGGCCATGGAAAAAGACTTCCGGACGGCTTCGAAGCAATTCTGGACCACCATCCGCCGCCTCAGGAAGGGGAAGCAGTGCAGTGTCAACACCGTGTATGGTGGGGATGGTGTTCTGCTGACCTCGACTGCGGATGTTGTGGATCGGTGGAGAGAATACTTCGAAGACCTCCTCAATCCTACCAGCACGTCTTCCTATGAGGAAGCAGGGCCTGGGGAATCTGTGGTGGGCTCTCCTATTTCTGGGGCTGAGGTTGCCGAGGTAGTTAAAAAGCTCCTCGGTGGCAGGGCCCCGGGGATGGATGAGATCCGCCCGGAGTTCCTTAAGGCTCTGGATGTTGTGGGGCTGTCTTGGTTGACAAGACTCTGCAACATCGCGTGGACATCGGGGGCGGTACCTCTGGATTGGCAGACCGGGGTGGTGGTTCCTCTCTTTAAGAAGGGGAACCGGAGGGTGTGTTCCAACTATCGTGGGATCACACTCCTCAGCCTTCCCGGTAAGGTCTATTCGGGTGTACTGGAGAGGAGGCTACGCCGGATAGTCGAACCTCGGATTCAGGAGGAACAGTGTGGTTTTCGTCCTGGTCGTGGAACTGTGGACCAGCTCTATACTCTCGGCAGGGTCCTTGAGGGTGCATGGGAGTTTGCCCAACCAGTCTACATGTGCTTTGTGGACTTGGAGAAGGCATTCGACCGTGTACCCCGGGAAGTCCTGTGGGGAGTGCTCAGAGAGTATGGGGTAACGGACTGTCTTATTGTGGCGGTTCGCTCCCTGTATAATCGGTGTCAGAGCTTGGTCCGCATTGCCGGCAGTAAGTCGGACACGTTTCCAGTGAGGGTTGGACTCCGCCAGGGCTGCCCTTTGTCACCGATTCTGTTCATAACCTTTATGGACAGAATTTCTAGGCGCAGTCAGGGCGTTGAGGGTATCTGGTTTGGTGGCTGCAGGATTAGGTCTCTGCTTTTTGCAGATGATGTGGTCCTGATGGCTTCATCTGGCCAAGATCTTCAGCTCTCACTGGATCGGTTCGCAGCCGAGTGTGAAGCGACTGGGATGGGAATCAGCACCTCCAAATCCGAGTCCATGGTTCTCGCCCGGAAAAGGGTGGAGTGCCATCTCCGGGTTGGGGAGGAGATCTTGCCCCAAGTGGAGGAGTTCAAGTACCTCGGAGTCTTGTTCACGAGTGAGGGAAGAGTGGATCGTGAGATCGACAGGCGGATCGGTGCGGCGTCTTCAGTAATGCGGACGCTGTATCGATCCGTTGTGGTGAAGAAGGAGCTGAGCCAGAAGGCAAAGCTCTCGATTTACCGGTCGATCTACGTTCCCATCCTCACCTATGGTCATGAGCTTTGGGTCATGACCGAAAGGACAAGATCACGGGTACAAGCGGCCGAAATGAGTTTCCTCCGCCGGGTGGCGGGGCTCTCCCTTAGAGATAGGGTGAGAAGCTCTGTCATCCGGGGGGAGCTCAAAGTAAAGCCGCTGCTCCTCCACATCGAGAGGAGCCAGATGAGGTGGTTCGGGCATCTGGTCAGGATGCCACCCGAACGCCTCCCTCGGGAGGTGTTTCGGGCACGTCCGACCGGTAGGAGGCCACGGGGAAGACCCAGGACACGCTGGGAAGACTATGTCTCCCGGCTGGCCTGGGAACGCCTCGGGATCCCCCGGGAGGAGCTGGACGAAGTGGCTGGGGAGAGGAAAGTCTGGGCTTCCCTGCTTAGGCTGCTGCCCCCGCGACCCGACCTCGGATAAGCGGAAGAAGATGGATGGATGGATGGATAGATTACAAACTTTATGGCAGTGTAGTATAACGGGGACTAAAATGATATACTACCATTATAACTACAGTCATTACACAATATGATCATACATTCTTTAATTTGAATAAAAGAAGAGTACACGGTGTCAAAATGTTTGTTTGTAATTAGACGGGATAATGCAAATAAATTGAAATAAAAAATATTGTATTTGCATCATTAGTTTTTGTACAATAATTAGTGCACTTGCTAGAGATGCGCGGATAGGCAATTTATTTCATCCGCAACCGCGTCAGAAAGTCGTCAACCATCCGCCATCCACCCGATGTAACGTTTGATCAGAACTGCACCCGCCCGCCATCCGCCCAATCTAATATAGATGATGCAAGGCATTAGTGAGCCTGCCAACTACTCCGGTTTTCCCGTAATTCGTACGGTTTTCATCAACCTATTCCGGGTTTTTCATTAATTAAAAAAAAAAAAAAGGGTGAAAACTACGCGAATTGCACCTTGTGCAGACAAGATTTTTCGATCGGACACGGAGGAATTAGGGATGTAAAAGACGACGTTGGGACAAAAAAACACAAGTCTAATGCCGTTGCTAGCGATACAAGTGGAAAACTTTCAACGTTTTTCGTCGCCCAAACAGATTCTTTGGATGTGATAAATGCCGAAGTTTTATTTACGGAGGCAATAATTGAGCATGGACTTCCAATCGCACTGGCTGATCACATGGGACAGTTAAATGTTTGTCATGCAACCTTTAAAAATCATTACGCGGTGATCGCGGTCCCAAAAATAAACTTTTCTTGCATGATAATGTCCAGAAAAATTCGCTTTATATTACTATAGAGTCCTTTTAACGAATGAGTTTGATGGTTTATCACAAACCTTAAATGAAAGAAGTGCTTTGTTCTCCTGCACCATGGCCTTGCTTCGTGTTTGGTGCGCAAGCTTTATAAACTCACTGAGGTTATAAAGCTTTTGCCTGTTAAAGAAAGGAGACTGATCCAACGCAGCACAGACTTTCGCGTGCCACGCTGTCACGACCCAGACGTACACCAGTGCGCAATCATATGGGTGCCGCGCTGAGCGCACCTCCAAGCGCGTCTCGCTGCCGGCGACGGCCGGGTATGGGCCCGACGCTCCAGCGCCATCCATTTTCAGGGCTAGTTGATTCGGCAGGTGAGTTGTTACACACTCCTTAGCGGGTTCCGACTTCCATGGCCACCGTCCTGCTCTCTATATCAACCAGGGTGAGCCCCACCCCTTTCGTGAGCGCACTGCGCGCGGAGTGACCCCTGTTACGCGCCCCCGGCAACAGGGGTGGCGGGCAGGTAAGCTGCGCGGGCGGAGCGCGCGGAGTGACCCCTGTTACGAGCCCCCGGCCACGGGGGTGGCGGGCAGGTAAGCTGCTTACCTGCTGCGCGTGACGCCGGCCGCGGCGAAGGCGGACGAGGCGGGGTGTCGGTGCGGTGGGCGCGGTAGTGACCCTGGACGTGCGTCGGGCCCTTCTCGCGGATCACCTCAGCTACGACTCCCGGTGGGGCCCTCTCGGGGGAAGGGGCCTCGGTCCCGGACCCCGGCGAGGCGTCCCTTCTCCGCTCCGTAAAAGTGTCCATCTCTTTTCTTTTTTTTTCTTCTGTTGTGGCATATGCTGCAGGTGCCTGCTCGTTTTTCGTATGTGGGTAACAACATTTAACTATGTATATATATTTCCCAATTGGTTTAACTGCCACCCGCAAAAAAAAAAAAAAATAATAATAAATCTAATTAATCCACCCGACCTGACCCGCGAGCGGATAAAATCTTATTTTTTTTAATTTCATCCGCCCGATCCGCGGATAATCCGCGGACTCCGCGGTTGTGTCCGCAAACCGCGCATCTCTAGCACTTGCACTCTGCTGCCCTCATGTGGTCATATAGGTGTAGTACCGCACTGGGGGTCAACTGGGGACATCAAAAGAACACGTTAAAGTACACACTTCGGCTCTGGAATATATACAAACTATCACTTTGGAGAAGCGTAATTAACTCTTAAGTGTGTTTGTGTAGACCGCAGGTGTCCAACTCGACGATCTTAGAGCAGATGCACATTTGGATCAATGTGCAAATAATAGAATGCAGATTTTTTTGATTTTTTTTTGCCATTTTTTCCACATGGCAACACTGGCTAAAAATAGCTCATTCGCCGCTACAGAATGATGCGTGCGAGCACACTTTGATGTCATGTTGACCCAGTACTATGAAATATGCATGAACAATTCTCATTCCATATACTATAGTATTTTGACTAACAATATTAGTCATAATAATAATAATATGACTTTTCAAGAGCGCGACCATCATTTTTGTAGCAGAATCTGGGGGGGAAAAAGCACATGGCTTCTGTCCTATAGAGCAGGGATTCTCAAACTGTGGTACGCCAAAGAAGTCTGTATCTACACTATTGTCAGGACTTGGACTGTGGCTTGGTTTGTTCTCCCGAGGTGCAAATGAACATTTGGACCAGACATGGCGTGAAGGTGAAGACATTATTTATTTTACACTAACAAAGGAACAAAAGGCGCGCTCAAGGCGGATGTACAAACTTGACTAACGAAAACAAAAGACTTGCACGAGGGCAAAAAACTATGAACAACAACAAAACACAAACTGTGGCTTAATAAACAAAAACCTACTTGGCATGGACATGAAGTGCGCAGAGGTGGACAGAGTGTGACAGGGGGCATAAATGCGGGGAATGTCGTCAGGACGAACAACAGAAAATGAATGAACTTAAATACTATGGACATGATTAGTGAAAGCAGGTGCGTGACTCAAAACGTGAAACAGGTGCGTGACGTGACAGGTGAAAACTAATGGGTTGCTATGGTGATAAACAAGAGTGCACAATGAGTCCAAACGTGGAACAGGTGAAACTAATGGGTAATCATGCAAACAAGACAAGGGAGTGAAAAGCCAGAAACTAAACAAAACATGACTTAAAACAAAACATGATTACACAGACATGACAACTATGTTGCCAAAAGTATCTGGCCACCCATCCAAATGATGAGAATCAAGTGTCCTAATCACTTGGCCCAGCCACAGGTGTATAAAATCAAGCACTTAGGCATGGAGACTGTTTCTACAAACATTTGTGAAAAAAATGGGCCGCTCTCAGTGATTTCCAGCGTGGAACTGTCATAGGATGCCACCTGTGCAACAAATCCAGTCGTGAAATTTCCTCGCTCCTAAATATTCCAAAGTCAACTGTAGGCTTTATTATAAGAAAAGTGAAGAGTTTGGGAACAACAGCAACTCAGCCACCAAGTGGTAGGCCACATAAACCGACAGAGAGGCCAGCATAGTGCAAAGACTTTCTGCACAGTCAGTTGCTACAGAGCTCCAAACTTCATGCGACCTTCCAATTAGCCCACGTACAGTACGCAGAGAGCTTCATGGAATGGGTTTCCATGGCCGAGCAGCTGCATCTAAGCCGTACATCACCAAGTCCAATGCAAAGCTCCTGTGTTCCTGTTCCATAAAAAAAAAAAAATTTGACTAGCGTTTTTGCAGTAGCTCCTCAAAAATTGCAGAACACTTCCGTCATCTAAAAGATCTTTCACTAGCGTTTTTTTTTTTTTACATTTCCAAAAACAGCAACATTTTCCTGTCACAGAGGATTTTAGTAGGTTATCAAAAACAGCAGCGCATGTTCCTGTTATTTAGACAGTTTTTTTGAGCTACCCGTTTTGCAGTAGATCCTCAAAAACTGCACGGCACCCCCGTCATATAAAAGATCTTTGACTAGCATTTTTGCAGTAGCTACTCAAAAATTGCAGAACACTTCCGTCATCTAAAAGATCTTTCACTAGCGTTTTATTTTTATTTTACATTTCCAAAAACAGCAACATTTTCCTGTCACAGAGGATTTTAGTAGGTTATCAAAAACAGCAGCGCATGTTCCTGTTATTTAGACAGTTTTTTTGAGCTACCCGTTTTGCAGTAGATCCTCAAAAACTGCACAGCACCCCCGTCATATAAAAGATCTTTGACTAGCATTTTTGCAGTAGCTGCTCAAAAATTTCAGAACACTCCCGTCATCGAAAAGATCTTTCACTAGCGGTTTTTTTTTTTACATTTCCAAAAACAGCAACATTTTCTTGTCACAGAGGATTTTAGTAGGTTATCAAAAACAGCAGCGCATGTTCCTGTTATTTAGACAGTTTTTTTGAGCTACCCGTTTTGCAGTAGATCCTCAAAAACTGCACAGCACCCCCGTCATATAAAAGATCTTTGACTAGCATTTTTGCAGTAGCTACTCAAAAATTGCAGAACACTCCCGTCATCGAAAAGATCTTTCACTAGCGTTTTTTGTTTTTTTTACATTTCCAAAAACAGCAACATTTTCCTGTCACAGAGGATTTTAGTAGGTTATCAAAAACAGCAGCGCATGTTCCTGTTATTTAGACAGTTTTTTTGAGCTACCCGTTTTGCAGTAGATCCTCAAAAACTGCACAGCACCCCCGTCATATAAAAGATCTTTGACTAGCATTTTTGCAGTAGCTGCTCAAAAATTTCAGAACACTCCCGTCATCGAAAAGATCTTTCACTAGCGGTTTTTTTTTTTACATTTCCAAAAACAGCAACATTTTCTTGTCACAGAGGATTTTAGTAGGTTATCAAAAACAGCAGCGCATGTTCCTGTTATTTAGACAGTTTTTTTGAGCTACCCGTTTTGCAGTAGATCCTCAAAAACTGCACAGCACACCCGTCATATAAAAGATCTCTGACTTGCATTTTTGCAGTAGCTACTCAAACATTGCAGAACACTCCCGTCATCGAAAAGATCTTTCACTAGCGTTTTTTGTTTTTTTTACATTTCCAAAAACAGCAACATTTTCCTGTCACAGAGGATTTTAGTAGGTTATCAAAAACAGCAGCGCATGTTCCTGTTATTTAGACAGTTTTTTGAGCTACCCGTTTTGCAGTAGATCCTCAAAAACTGCACAGCACCCCCGTCATATAAAAGATCTTTGACTAGCATTTTTGCAGTAGCTACTCAAAAATTGCAGAACACTCCCGTCATCGAAAAGATCTTTCACTAGCGGTTTTTTTTTTTTACATTTCCAAAAACAGCAACATTTTCCTGTCACAGAGGATTTTAGTAGGTTATCAAAAACAGCAGCGCATGTTCCTGTTATTTAGACAGTTTTTTTGAGCTACCCGTTTTGCAGTAGATCCTCAAAAACTGCACAGCACCCACGTCATATAAAAGATCTTTGACTAGCATTTTTGCAGTAGCTACTCAAAAATTGCAGAACACTCCCGTCATCGAAAAGATCTTTCACTAGCGTTTTTTTTTTACATTTCCAAAAACAGCAACATTTTCCTGTCACAGAGGATTTTAGTAGGTTATCAAAAACAGCAGCGCATGTTCCTGTTATTTAGACAGTTTTTTTGAGCTACCCGTTTTGCAGTAGATCTTCAAAAACTGCACAGCACCCCCGTCATATAAAAGATCTTTGACTAGCATTTTTGCAGTAGCTACTCAAAAATTGCAGAACACTTCCGTCATCTAAAAGATCTTTCACTAGCGTTTTTTTTTTTTACATTTCCAAAAACAGCAACGTTTTCCTGTCACACAGGATTTTAGTAGGTTATCAAAAACATCAGCGCATGTTCCTGTTATTTAGACAGTTTTTTTGAGCTACCCGTTTTGCAGTAGATCCTCAAAAACTGCACAGCACCCCCGTCATATAAAAGATCTTTGACTAGCATTTTTGCAGTAGCTGCTCAAAAATTTCAGAACACTCCCGTCATCGAAAAGATCTTTCACTAGCGTTTTTTTTTTTTTTACATTTCCAAAAACAGCAACATTTTCCTGTCACAGGGGATTTTAGTAGGTTATCAAAAACAGCAGCGCATGTTCCTGTTATTTAGACAGTTTTTTTGAGCTACCCGTTTTGCAGTAGATCCTCAAAAACTGCACAGCACCCCCGTCATATAAAAGATCTTTGACTAGCATTTTTGCAGTAGCTACTCAAAAATTGCAGAACACTTCCGTCATCTAAAAGATCTTTTCACTAGCGTATTTTTTTTTACATTTCCAAAAACAGCAACATTTTCCTGTCACAGAGGATTTTAGTAGGTTATCAAAAACAGCAGCTCATGTTCCTGTTATTTAGACAGTTTTTTTGAGCTACCCGTTTTGCAGTAGATCCTCAAAAACTGCACAGCACACCCGTCATATAAAAGATCTCTGACTTGCATTTTTGCAGTAGCTACTCAAAAATTGCAGAACACTCCCGTCATCGAAAAGATCTTTCACTAGCGTTTTTTTTTTTTACATTTCCAAAAACAGCAACATTTTCCTGTCACAGAGGATTTTAGTAGGTTATCAAAAACAGCAGCGCATGTTCCTGTTATTTAAACAGTTTTTTGAGCTACCCGTTTTGCAGTAGATCCTCAAAAACTGCACAGCACCCCCGTCATATAAAAGATCTTTGACTAGCATTTTTGCAGTAGCTACTCAAAAATTGCAGAACACTTCCGTCATCTAAAAGATCTTTCACTAGCGGTTTTTTTTTTTTTTACATTTCCAAAAACAGCAACATTTTCCTGTCACAGAGGATTTTAGTAGGTTATCAAAAACAGCAGCGCATGTTCCTGTTATTTAGACAGTTTTTTTGAGCTACCCGTTTTGCAGTAGATCCTCAAAAACTGCACAGCACCCCCGTCATATAAAAGATCTTTGACTAGCATTTTTGCAGTAGCTACTCAAAAATTGCAGAACACTTCCGTCATCTAAAAGATCTTTCACTAGCGGGTTTTTTTTTTTTTACATTTCCAAAAACAGCAACATTTTCTTGTCACAGAGGATTTTAGTAGGTTATCAAAAACAGCAGCGCATGTTCCTGTTATTTAAACAGTTTTTTGAGCTACCCGTTTTGCAGTAGATCCTCAAAAACTGCACAGCACCCCCGTCATATAAAAGATCTTTGACTAGCATTTTTGCAGTAGCTACTCAAAAATTGCAGAACACTCCCGTCATCGAAAAGATCTTTCACTAGCGTTTTTTTTTTTTTTACATTTCCAAAAACAGTAACATTTTCTTGTCACAGAGGATTTTAGTAGGTTATCAAAAACAGCAGCGCATGTTCCTGTTATTTAAACAGTTTTTTGAGCTACCCGTTTTGCAGTAGATCCTCAAAAACTGCACAGCACCCCCGTCATATAAAAGATCTTTGACTAGCATTTTTGCAGTAGCTACTCAAAAATTGCAGAACACTTCCGTCATCTAAAAGATCTTTCACTAGCGTTTTTGTTTTTTTTACATTTCCAAAAACAGCAACATTTTCCTGTCACAGAGGATTTTAGTAGGTTATCAAAAACAGCAGCGCATGTTCCTGTTATTTAGACAGTTTTTTTGAGCTACCCGTTTTGCAGTAGATCCTCAAAAACTGCACAGCACCCCCGTCATATAAAAGATCTTTGACTAGCATTTTTGCAGTAGCTACTCAAAAATTGCAGAACACTCCCGTCATCTAAAAGATCTTTCACTAGCGGGTTTTTTTTTTTTTACATTTCCAAAAACAGCAACATTTTCTTGTCACAGAGGATTTTAGTAGGTTATCAAAAACAGCAGCGCATGTTCCTGTTATTTAAACAGTTTTTTGAGCTACCCGTTTTGCAGTAGATCCTCAAAAACTGTACAGCACCCCCGTCATATAAAAGATCTTTGACTAGCATTTTTGCAGTAGCTACTCAAAAATTGCAGAACACTCCCGTCATCGAAAAGATCTTTCACTAGCGTTTTTTTTTTTTACATTTCCAAAAACAGCAACATTTTCTTGTCACAGAGGATTTTAGTAGGTTATCAAAAACAGCAGCGCATGTTCCTGTTATTTAAACAGTTTTTTGAGCTACCCGTTTTGCAGTAGATCCTCAAAAACTGCACAGCACCCCCGTCATATAAAAGATCTTTGACTAGCATTTTTGCAGTAGCTACTCAAAAATTGCAGAACACTTCCGTCATCTAAAAGATCTTTCACTAGCGTTTTTTTTTTTTTTACATTTCCAAAAACAGCAACATTTTCCTGTCACAGAGGATTTTAGTAGGTTATCAAAAACAGCAGCGCATGTTCCTGTTATTTAAACAGTTTTTTGAGCTACCCGTTTTGCAGTAGATCCTCAAAAACTGCACAGCACCCCCGTCATATAAAAGATCTTTGACTAGCATTTTTGCAGTAGCTACTCAAAAATTGCAGAACACTCCCGTCATCGAAAAGATCTTTCACTAGCGGTTTTTTTTTTTTTACATTTCCAAAAACAGCAACATTTTCCTGTCACAGAGGATTTTAGTAGGTTATCAAAAACAGCAGCGCATGTTCCTGTTATTTAGACAGTTTTTTTGTGCTACCCGTTTTGCAGTAGATCCTCAAAAACTGCACAGCACCCCCGTCATATAAAAGATCTTTGACTAGCATTTTTGCAGTAGCTACTCAAAAATTGCAGAACACTCCCGTCATCGAAAAGATCTTTCACTAGCGTTTTTTTTTTTACATTTCCAAAAACAGCAACATTTTCCTGTCACAGAGGATTTTAGTAGTTTATCAAAAACAGCAGCGTATGTTCCTGTTATTTAGACAGTTTTTTTGAGCTACCCGTTTTGCAGTAGATCCTCAAAAACTGCACAGCACCCCCGTCATATAAAAGATCTTTGACTAGCATTTTTGCAGTAGCTGCTCAAAAATTGCAGAACACTCCCGTCATCGAAAAGATCTTTCACTAGCTTTTTTTTTTTTTTACATTTCCAAAAACAGCAACATTTTCCTGTCACAGAGGATTTTAGTAGGTTATCAAAAACAGCAGCGCATGTTCCTGTTATTTAGACAGTTTTTTTGAGCTACCCGTTTTGCAGTAGATCCTCAAAAACTGCACAGCACCCCCGTCATATAAAAGATCTTTGACTAGCATTTTTGCAGTAGCTACTCAAAAATTGCAGAACACTTCCGTCATCTAAAAGATCTTTTCACTAGCGTATTTTTTTTTACATTTCCAAAAACAGCAACATTTTCCTGTCACAGAGGATTTTAGTAGGTTATCAAAAACAGCAGCTCATGTTCCTGTTATTTAGACAGTTTTTTTGAGCTACCCGTTTTGCAGTAGATCCTCAAAAACTGCACAGCACACCCGTCATATAAAAGATCTCTGACTTGCATTTTTGCAGTAGCTACTCAAAAATTGCAGAACACTCCCGTCATCGAAAAGATCTTTCACTAGCGTTTTTTTTTTTTACATTTCCAAAAACAGCAACATTTTCCTGTCACAGAGGATTTTAGTAGGTTATCAAAAACAGCAGCGCATGTTCCTGTTATTTAAACAGTTTTTTGAGCTACCCGTTTTGCAGTAGATCCTCAAAAACTGCACAGCACCCCCGTCATATAAAAGATCTTTGACTAGCATTTTTGCAGTAGCTACTCAAAAATTGCAGAACACTTCCGTCATCTAAAAGATCTTTCACTAGCGGTTTTTTTTTTTTTTACATTTCCAAAAACAGCAACATTTTCCTGTCACAGAGGATTTTAGTAGGTTATCAAAAACATCAGCGCATGTTCCTGTTATTTAGACAGTTTTTTTGAGCTACCCGTTTTGCAGTAGATCCTCAAAAACTGCACAGCACCCCCGTCATATAAAAGATCTTTGACTAGCATTTTTGCAGTAGCTACTCAAAAATTGCAGAACACTTCCGTCATCTAAAAGATCTTTCACTAGCGGTTTTTTTTTTTTTTACATTTCCAAAAACAGCAACATTTTCTTGTCACAGAGGATTTTAGTAGGTTATCAAAAACAGCAGCGCATGTTCCTGTTATTTAAACAGTTTTTTGAGCTACCCGTTTTGCAGTAGATCCTCAAAAACTGCACAGCACCCCCGTCATATAAAAGATCTTTGACTAGCATTTTTGCAGTAGCTACTCAAAAATTGCAGAACACTCCCGTCATCGAAAAGATCTTTCACTAGCGTTTTTTTTTTTTTTACATTTCCAAAAACAGTAACATTTTCTTGTCACAGAGGATTTTAGTAGGTTATCAAAAACAGCAGCGCATGTTCCTGTTATTTAAACAGTTTTTTGAGCTACCCGTTTTGCAGTAGATCCTCAAAAACTGCACAGCACCCCCGTCATATAAAAGATCTTTGACTAGCATTTTTGCAGTAGCTACTCAAAAATTGCAGAACACTTCCGTCATCTAAAAGATCTTTCACTAGCGTTTTTGTTTTTTTTACATTTCCAAAAACAGCAACATTTTCCTGTCACAGAGGATTTTAGTAGGTTATCAAAAACAGCAGCGCATGTTCCTGTTATTTAGACAGTTTTTTTGAGCTACCCGTTTTGCAGTAGATCCTCAAAAACTGCACAGCACCCCCGTCATATAAAAGATCTTTGACTAGCATTTTTGCAGTAGCTACTCAAAAATTGCAGAACACTCCCGTCATCTAAAAGATCTTTCACTAGCGGGTTTTTTTTTTTTTACATTTCCAAAAACAGCAACATTTTCTTGTCACAGAGGATTTTAGTAGGTTATCAAAAACAGCAGCGCATGTTCCTGTTATTTAAACAGTTTTTTGAGCTACCCGTTTTGCAGTAGATCCTCAAAAACTGTACAGCACCCCCGTCATATAAAAGATCTTTGACTAGCATTTTTGCAGTAGCTACTCAAAAATTGCAGAACACTCCCGTCATCGAAAAGATCTTTCACTAGCGTTTTTTTTTTTTACATTTCCAAAAACAGCAACATTTTCTTGTCACAGAGGATTTTAGTAGGTTATCAAAAACAGCAGCGCATGTTCCTGTTATTTAAACAGTTTTTTGAGCTACCCGTTTTGCAGTAGATCCTCAAAAACTGCACAGCACCCCCGTCATATAAAAGATCTTTGACTAGCATTTTTGCAGTAGCTACTCAAAAATTGCAGAACACTTCCGTCATCTAAAAGATCTTTCACTAGCGTTTTTTTTTTTTTTACATTTCCAAAAACAGCAACATTTTCCTGTCACAGAGGATTTTAGTAGGTTATCAAAAACAGCAGCGCATGTTCCTGTTATTTAAACAGTTTTTTGAGCTACCCGTTTTGCAGTAGATCCTCAAAAACTGCACAGCACCCCCGTCATATAAAAGATCTTTGACTAGCATTTTTGCAGTAGCTACTCAAAAATTGCAGAACACTCCCGTCATCGAAAAGATCTTTCACTAGCGGTTTTTTTTTTTTTACATTTCCAAAAACAGCAACATTTTCCTGTCACAGAGGATTTTAGTAGGTTATCAAAAACAGCAGCGCATGTTCCTGTTATTTAGACAGTTTTTTTGTGCTACCCGTTTTGCAGTAGATCCTCAAAAACTGCACAGCACCCCCGTCATATAAAAGATCTTTGACTAGCATTTTTGCAGTAGCTACTCAAAAATTGCAGAACACTTCCGTCATCTAAAAGATCTTTCACTAGCGGGTTTTTTTTTTTTTACATTTCCAAAAACAGCAACATTTTCTTGTCACAGAGGATTTTAGTAGGTTATCAAAAACAGCAGCGCATGTTCCTGTTATTTAAACAGTTTTTTGAGCTACCCGTTTTGCAGTAGATCCTCAAAAACTGCACAGCACCCCCGTCATATAAAAGATCTTTGACTAGCATTTTTGCAGTAGCTACTCAAAAATTGCAGAACACTCCCGTCATCGAAAAGATCTTTCACTAGCGTTTTTTTTTTTTTTACATTTCCAAAAACAGTAACATTTTCTTGTCACAGAGGATTTTAGTAGGTTATCAAAAACAGCAGCGCATGTTCCTGTTATTTAAACAGTTTTTTGAGCTACCCGTTTTGCAGTAGATCCTCAAAAACTGCACAGCACCCCCGTCATATAAAAGATCTTTGACTAGCATTTTTGCAGTAGCTACTCAAAAATTGCAGAACACTTCCGTCATCTAAAAGATCTTTCACTAGCGTTTTTGTTTTTTTTACATTTCCAAAAACAGCAACATTTTCCTGTCACAGAGGATTTTAGTAGGTTATCAAAAACAGCAGCGCATGTTCCTGTTATTTAGACAGTTTTTTTGAGCTACCCGTTTTGCAGTAGATCCTCAAAAACTGCACAGCACCCCCGTCATATAAAAGATCTTTGACTAGCATTTTTGCAGTAGCTACTCAAAAATTGCAGAACACTCCCGTCATCTAAAAGATCTTTCACTAGCGGTTTTTTTTTTTTTTACATTTCCAAAAACAGCAACATTTTCTTGTCACAGAGGATTTTAGTAGGTTATCAAAAACAGCAGCGCATGTTCCTGTTATTTAAACAGTTTTTTGAGCTACCCGTTTTGCAGTAGATCCTCAAAAACTGTACAGCACCCCCGTCATATAAAAGATCTTTGACTAGCATTTTTGCAGTAGCTACTCAAAAATTGCAGAACACTCCCGTCATCGAAAAGATCTTTCACTAGCGTTTTTTTTTTTTACATTTCCAAAAACAGCAACATTTTCTTGTCACAGAGGATTTTAGTAGGTTATCAAAAACAGCAGCGCATGTTCCTGTTATTTAAACAGTTTTTTGAGCTACCCGTTTTGCAGTAGATCCTCAAAAACTGCACAGCACCCCCGTCATATAAAAGATCTTTGACTAGCATTTTTGCAGTAGCTACTCAAAAATTGCAGAACACTTCCGTCATCTAAAAGATCTTTCACTAGCGTTTTTTTTTTTTTTACATTTCCAAAAACAGCAACATTTTCCTGTCACAGAGGATTTTAGTAGGTTATCAAAAACAGCAGCGCATGTTCCTGTTATTTAAACAGTTTTTTGAGCTACCCGTTTTGCAGTAGATCCTCAAAAACTGCACAGCACCCCCGTCATATAAAAGATCTTTGACTAGCATTTTTGCAGTAGCTACTCAAAAATTGCAGAACACTCCCGTCATCGAAAAGATCTTTCACTAGCGGTTTTTTTTTTTTTACATTTCCAAAAACAGCAACATTTTCCTGTCACAGAGGATTTTAGTAGGTTATCAAAAACAGCAGCGCATGTTCCTGTTATTTAGACAGTTTTTTTGTGCTACCCGTTTTGCAGTAGATCCTCAAAAACTGCACAGCACCCCCGTCATATAAAAGATCTTTGACTAGCATTTTTGCAGTAGCTACTCAAAAATTGCAGAACACTCCCGTCATCGAAAAGATCTTTCACTAGCGTTTTTTTTTTTACATTTCCAAAAACAGCAACATTTTCCTGTCACAGAGGATTTTAGTAGTTTATCAAAAACAGCAGCGTATGTTCCTGTTATTTAGACAGTTTTTTTGAGCTACCCGTTTTGCAGTAGATCCTCAAAAACTGCACAGCACCCCCGTCATATAAAAGATCTTTGACTAGCATTTTTGCAGTAGCTGCTCAAAAATTGCAGAACACTCCCGTCATCGAAAAGATCTTTCACTAGCTTTTTTTTTTTTTTACATTTCCAAAAACAGCAACATTTTCCTGTCACAGAGGATTTTAGTAGGTTATCAAAAACAGCAGCGCATGTTCCTGTTATTTAGACAGTTTTTTTGAGCTACCCGTTTTGCAGTAGATCCTCAAAAACTGCACAGCACCCCCGTCATATAAAAGATCTTTGACTAGCATTTTTGCAGTAGCTACTCAAAAATTGCAGAACACTTCCGTCATCTAAAAGATCTTTTCACTAGCGTATTTTTTTTTACATTTCCAAAAACAGCAACATTTTCCTGTCACAGAGGATTTTAGTAGGTTATCAAAAACAGCAGCTCATGTTCCTGTTATTTAGACAGTTTTTTTGAGCTACCCGTTTTGCAGTAGATCCTCAAAAACTGCACAGCACACCCGTCATATAAAAGATCTCTGACTTGCATTTTTGCAGTAGCTACTCAAAAATTGCAGAACACTCCCGTCATCGAAAAGATCTTTCACTAGCGTTTTTTTTTTTTACATTTCCAAAAACAGCAACATTTTCCTGTCACAGAGGATTTTAGTAGGTTATCAAAAACAGCAGCGCATGTTCCTGTTATTTAAACAGTTTTTTGAGCTACCCGTTTTGCAGTAGATCCTCAAAAACTGCACAGCACCCCCGTCATATAAAAGATCTTTGACTAGCATTTTTGCAGTAGCTACTCAAAAATTGCAGAACACTTCCGTCATCTAAAAGATCTTTCACTAGCGGTTTTTTTTTTTTTTACATTTCCAAAAACAGCAACATTTTCCTGTCACAGAGGATTTTAGTAGGTTATCAAAAACATCAGCGCATGTTCCTGTTATTTAGACAGTTTTTTTGAGCTACCCGTTTTGCAGTAGATCCTCAAAAACTGCACAGCACCCCCGTCATATAAAAGATCTTTGACTAGCATTTTTGCAGTAGCTACTCAAAAATTGCAGAACACTTCCGTCATCTAAAAGATCTTTCACTAGCGGTTTTTTTTTTTTTTACATTTCCAAAAACAGCAACATTTTCTTGTCACAGAGGATTTTAGTAGGTTATCAAAAACAGCAGCGCATGTTCCTGTTATTTAAACAGTTTTTTGAGCTACCCGTTTTGCAGTAGATCCTCAAAAACTGCACAGCACCCCCGTCATATAAAAGATCTTTGACTAGCATTTTTGCAGTAGCTACTCAAAAATTGCAGAACACTCCCGTCATCGAAAAGATCTTTCACTAGCGTTTTTTTTTTTTTTACATTTCCAAAAACAGTAACATTTTCTTGTCACAGAGGATTTTAGTAGGTTATCAAAAACAGCAGCGCATGTTCCTGTTATTTAAACAGTTTTTTGAGCTACCCGTTTTGCAGTAGATCCTCAAAAACTGCACAGCACCCCCGTCATATAAAAGATCTTTGACTAGCATTTTTGCAGTAGCTACTCAAAAATTGCAGAACACTTCCGTCATCTAAAAGATCTTTCACTAGCGTTTTTGTTTTTTTTACATTTCCAAAAACAGCAACATTTTCCTGTCACAGAGGATTTTAGTAGGTTATCAAAAACAGCAGCGCATGTTCCTGTTATTTAGACAGTTTTTTTGAGCTACCCGTTTTGCAGTAGATCCTCAAAAACTGCACAGCACCCCCGTCATATAAAAGATCTTTGACTAGCATTTTTGCAGTAGCTACTCAAAAATTGCAGAACACTCCCGTCATCTAAAAGATCTTTCACTAGCGGGTTTTTTTTTTTTTACATTTCCAAAAACAGCAACATTTTCTTGTCACAGAGGATTTTAGTAGGTTATCAAAAACAGCAGCGCATGTTCCTGTTATTTAAACAGTTTTTTGAGCTACCCGTTTTGCAGTAGATCCTCAAAAACTGTACAGCACCCCCGTCATATAAAAGATCTTTGACTAGCATTTTTGCAGTAGCTACTCAAAAATTGCAGAACACTCCCGTCATCGAAAAGATCTTTCACTAGCGTTTTTTTTTTTTACATTTCCAAAAACAGCAACATTTTCTTGTCACAGAGGATTTTAGTAGGTTATCAAAAACAGCAGCGCATGTTCCTGTTATTTAAACAGTTTTTTGAGCTACCCGTTTTGCAGTAGATCCTCAAAAACTGCACAGCACCCCCGTCATATAAAAGATCTTTGACTAGCATTTTTGCAGTAGCTACTCAAAAATTGCAGAACACTTCCGTCATCTAAAAGATCTTTCACTAGCGTTTTTTTTTTTTTTACATTTCCAAAAACAGCAACATTTTCCTGTCACAGAGGATTTTAGTAGGTTATCAAAAACAGCAGCGCATGTTCCTGTTATTTAAACAGTTTTTTGAGCTACCCGTTTTGCAGTAGATCCTCAAAAACTGCACAGCACCCCCGTCATATAAAAGATCTTTGACTAGCATTTTTGCAGTAGCTACTCAAAAATTGCAGAACACTCCCGTCATCGAAAAGATCTTTCACTAGCGGTTTTTTTTTTTTTACATTTCCAAAAACAGCAACATTTTCCTGTCACAGAGGATTTTAGTAGGTTATCAAAAACAGCAGCGCATGTTCCTGTTATTTAGACAGTTTTTTTGTGCTACCCGTTTTGCAGTAGATCCTCAAAAACTGCACAGCACCCCCGTCATATAAAAGATCTTTGACTAGCATTTTTGCAGTAGCTACTCAAAAATTGCAGAACACTCCCGTCATCGAAAAGATCTTTCACTAGCGTTTTTTTTTTTACATTTCCAAAAACAGCAACATTTTCCTGTCACAGAGGATTTTAGTAGTTTATCAAAAACAGCAGCGTATGTTCCTGTTATTTAGACAGTTTTTTTGAGCTATCCGTTTTGCAGTAGATCCTCAAAAACTGCACAGCACCCCCGTCATATAAAAGATCTTTGACTAGCATTTTTGCAGTAGCTGCTCAAAAATTGCAGAACACTCCCGTCATCGAAAAGATCTTTCACTAGCTTTTTTTTTTTTTTACATTTCCAAAAACAGCAACATTTTCCTGTCACAGAGGATTTTAGTAGGTTATCAAAAACAGCAGCGCATGTTCCTGTTATTTAGACAGTTTTTTTGAGCTACCCGTTTTGCAGTAGATCCTCAAAAACTGCACAGCACCCCCGTCATATAAAAGATCTTTGACTAGCATTTTTGCAGTAGCTGCTCAAAAATTGCAGAACACTCCCGTCATCGAAAAGATCTTTCACTAGCGTTTTTTTTTTTTTTACATTTCCAAAAACAGCAACATTTTCCTGTCACGGAGGATTTTTGTAGGTTATTAAAAACAGCAGCGCATGATCCTGTTATTTAGACAATTTTTTTGAGCTACCCTTTTTGCAGTAGATCCTCAAAAACTGCACAGCACCCCCGTCATATAAAAGATCTCTGACTAGCATTTTTGCAGTAGCTACTCAAAAATTGCAGAACACTTCCGTCATCGAAAAGATCTTCCACTAGCGTTTTTTTTTTTTACATTTCCAAAAACAGCAACATTTTCCTGTCACAGATGATTTTAGTAGGTTATCAAAAACAGCAGCGCATGTTCCTGTTATTTAGACAGTTTTTTTGAGCTACCCGTTTTGCAGTAGATCCTCAAAAACTGCACAGCACCCCCGTCATATAAAAGATCTTTGACTAGCATTTTTGCAGTAGCTACTCAAAAATTGCAGAACACTCCCGTCATCGAAAAGATCTTTCACTAGCGTTTTTTTTTTTTACATTTCCAAAAACAGCAACATTTTCCTGTCACAGAGGATTTTAGTAGGTTATCAAAAACAGCAGTGCATGTTCCTGTTATTTAGACAGTTTTTTTGAGCTACCCGTTTTGCAGTAGATCCTCAAAAACTGCACAGCACCCCCGTCATATAAAAGATCTTTGACTAGCATTTTTGCAGTAGCTGCTCAAAAATTTCAGAACACTCCCGTCATCGAAAAGATCTTTCACTAGCGTTTTTTTTTTTTACATTTCCAAAAACAGCAACATTTTCCTGTCACGGAGGATTTTTGTAGGTTATCAAAAACAGCAGCGCATGATCCTGTTATTTAGACAGTTTTTTTGAGCTACCCTTTTTGCAGTAGATCCTCAAAAACTGCACAGCACCCCCGTCATATAAAAGATCTCTGACTAGCATTTTTGCAGTAGCTACTCAAAAATTGCAGAACACTTCCGTCATCTAAAAGATCTTTCACTAGCGTTTTTTTTTTTTTACATTTCCAAAAACAGCAACATTTTCCTGTCACAGGGGATTTTAGTAGGTTATCAAAAACAGCAGCGCATGATCCTGTTATTTAGACAGTTTTTTTGAGCTACCCGTTTTGCAGTAGATCCTCAAAAACTGCACAGCACCCCCGTCATATAAAAGATCTTTGACTAGCATTTTTGCAGTAGCTGCTCAAAAATTTCAGAACACTCCCGTCATCGAAAAGATCTTTCACTAGCGGTTTTTTTTTGTTTTTTTTGCAGTGCGTTCCTAAAAACAGCAGTCTGTCACATACACAGAGGATCTAATGGTTTTTTTTTTCAGTCGGTTGTCAATCCTTAAAAAACAGCATAAAGAGGATTTTATCTACACTCTTTAAAGTGTATTTGAATTAGTTCAGGATTTGTTTTTAATGATTGCCTTCTTGCAATTGTAGGCATCTGTAAAGCACTACAAAGTTGGGCTTGTATATTTTTTTTGTATTGATCAAATTCTTTCATTTAAGAGAAAACAAATATTGCTGACGCGTCCCTATTTTCTGAAACAACAATGCCGTAAGTGCAGTGTGAATTATAGGTAATACAGGTCAAGGAGTCTAATTGGGCAGCTTCCAGGGTGTAGTCTTTGAGGTTTTTACCGCGACCAAAGCCTAAAAATACACACGGAGGTCAACAGGGCGACACGTGAAAGTCCTGACGGGGTGCGTTTTATTTTGGAGCTAACGAAAGTTAGCCAGCTGTTGTAATCTGTCAAGACGTGTAGAGAGCGGCCACTTTAGGTGCCGGTCATGCCCCCGCCACCAAGATCATCTATGTGACAAGAGTGCACTGCTGTGTATAGAAATCTACTGCAAGATCCGCCATGTGACAAGAGCGCGCTCTTTTTGTGGGGATCTGCTGCAAAAAGACCAGTCAAAGATCCTCCGTATAAAAAGGTGTGCCGTGCTGTTTTTTAGGACCTATTGTAAAAATGCTACTCAAAGATCCTCTATGAAGCAGTTAAGTTTTGCCGTTTTTAGGACCTACTACAAAAACACTGGTCAAAGATCCTCCATATGACAGGAGCACTCTGCCGTTTTTGACAACCTCAGTGAAATATCCTCAATCTCAGACTTCTGCTGATTAATGCGCTGCAAATACGCCAGTCGAAGATCATCGATATGACGGGAGTGCTCTGTAGTTTTTTAGGATCTGTTGTGAAAACCCTCGTCAAAAATCCTCTTTATGCTGTTTTTTAAGGATTGACAACCGACTGAAAAAAAAAAAACATTAGATCCTCTGTGTATGTGACAGACTGCTGTTTTTAGGAACGCACTGCAAAAAAAAAAAAAAAAAAAAAACGCTAGTGAAAGATCTTTTAGATGACGGGAGTGTTCTGCAATTTTTGAGTAGCTACTGCAAAAATGCTAGTCAAAGATCTTTTATATGTCGGGGGTGCTGTGCAGTTTTTGAGGATCTACTGCAAAACGGGTAGCTCAAAAAAATGTCTAAATAACAAGAACATGCGCTGCTGTTTTTGATAACCTACTAAAATCCTCTGTGACAGGAAAATGTTGCTGTTTTTGGAAATGTAAAAAAAAAAAAACGCTAGTGAAAGATCTTTTAGATGACGGAAGTGTTCTGCAATTTTTGAGTAGCTACTGCAAAAATGCTAGTCAAAGATCTTTTATATGTCGGGGGTGCAGTGCAGTTTTTGAGGATCTACTGCAAAACGGGTAGCTCAAAAAAATGTCTAAATAACAAGAACATGCGCTGCTGTTTTTGATAACCTACTAAAATCCTCTGTGACAGGAAAATGTTGCTGTTTTTGGAAATGTAAAAAAAAAAACGCTAGTGAAAGATCTTTTAGATGACGGAAGTGTTCTGCAATTTTTGAGTAGCTACTGCAAAAATGCTAGTCAAAGATCTTTTATATGACGGGGGTGCTGTGCAGTTTTTGAGGATCTACTGCAAAACGGGTAGCTCAAAAAAATGTCTAAATAACAAGAACATGCGCTGCTGTTTTTGATAACCTACTAAAATCCTCTGTGACAGGAAAATGTTGCTGTTTTTGGAAATGTAAAAAAAAAAAACGCTAGTGAAAGATCTTTTAGATGACGGGAGTGTTCTGCAATTTTTGAGTAGCTACTGCAAAAATGCTAGTCAAAGATCTTTTATATGTCGGGGGTGCTGTGCAGTTTTTGAGGATCTACTGCAAAACGGGTAGCTCAAAAAAATGTCTAAATAACAAGAACATGCGCTGCTGTTTTTGATAACCTACTAAAATCCTCTGTGACAGGAAAATGTTGCTGTTTTTGGAAATGTAAAAAAAAAAAAACGCTAGTGAAAGATCTTTTAGATGACGGAAGTGTTCTGCAATTTTTGAGTAGCTACTGCAAAAATGCTAGTCAAAGATCTTTTATATGTCGGGGGTGCAGTGCAGTTTTTGAGGATCTACTGCAAAACGGGTAGCTCAAAAAAATGTCTAAATAACAAGAACATGCGCTGCTGTTTTTGATAACCTACTAAAATCCTCTGACAGGAAAATGTTGCTGTTTTTGGAAATGTAAAAAAAAAAACGCTAGTGAAAGATCTTTTAGATGACGGAAGTGTTCTGCAATTTTTGAGTAGCTACTGCAAAAATGCTAGTCAAAGATCTTTTATATGACGGGGGTGCTGTGCAGTTTTTGAGGATCTACTGCAAAACGGGTAGCTCAAAAAAATGTCTAAATAACAAGAACATGCGCTGCTGTTTTTGATAACCTACTAAAATCCTCTGTGACAGGAAAATGTTGCTGTTTTTGGAAATGTAAAAAAAAAAAACGCTAGTGAAAGATCTTTTAGATGACGGGAGTGTTCTGCAATTTTTGAGTAGCTACTGCAAAAATGCTAGTCAAAGATCTTTTATATGTCGGGGGTGCTGTGCAGTTTTTGAGGATCTACTGCAAAACGGGTAGCTCAAAAAAATGTCTAAATAACAAGAACATGCGCTGCTGTTTTTGATAACCTACTAAAATCCTCTGTGACAGGAAAATGTTGCTGTTTTTGGAAATGTAAAAAAAAAAAAAACCGCTAGTGAAAGATCTTTTAGATGACTGAAGTGTTCTGCAATTTTTGAGTAGCTACTGCAAAAATGCTAGTCAAAGATCTTTTATATGACGGGGGTGCTGCGCAGTTTTTGAGGATCTACTGCAAAACGGGTAGCTCAAAAAAACTGTCTAAATAACAGGAACATGCGCTGCTGTTTTTGATAACCTACTAAAATCGCGTCAGCAATATTTTTTTTCTCTTAAATGAAAGAATTTGATCAATACAAAAAAAATATACAAGCCCAACTTTGTAGTGCTTTACAGATGCCTACAATTGCAAGAAGGCAATCATTAAAAACAAATCCTGAACTAATTCAAATACACTTTAAAGAGTGTAGATAAAATACTTTCAGTTGTCGTATGCACAATTAAATAAAAGTGTTTTCAGCCCGCATTTGACCATTCCGGATTTCATGAGCGTAAAACTGAATTTCAGTCTTAACCAGGTTTCAGGTGCCGACTCTAGGCACCAGCAGGAGACCACTCCCTGAGGTTCTCAAATGGTTCAAATAGTTCTAGCATGTCAGACACGTACTTTGGCGCAAGACCATTAAAAAAGTTGTTTTAAAGTCTATTCTCTTATCGACCGTGGCCTAAGCACTGGACTAATACGGTTGTAGTTCCTGGTTCTAGTCGGGACTTGAGCAGCAGTATTCCGTATGTACTGCAGCTGCTTCGCGGCTCATTTAGAGCATACTTGCCAACCCTCCCGGATTTTCCGGGAGACTCCCGAAATTCAGCGCCTCTCCCGAAAACCTCCCAGGACAAATTTTCTCCCGAAAATCTCCCGAAATTCAGGCGGACTCAGGGTTAGGGTTACCCTAACCCTAACCAGCATACCTGCCCAATCGCGTTATAACTGTAGAATGATGGAGGGCGAGTTCTTGGTTTCTTATGTGGGTTTATCGTTAGGCAGTTTCATTAACGTCCTCCCAGCGCAAAAACAGCAGTCACGTTTTTATATACCGTAAAGCAGTTTGTCTGCCGTAAACAGCAATGTTGTGACATTCTTAAACAGGACAATACTGCCATCTAGTGCATTTGATGAAAGCACTTTTGTGCGTGCCACACATCAATGCATCATCATCAGAGTTCAGCATGTTTAGAAAAATAGTGACAGAGAATAGAACAAGGATGGACAATTCAACCCTTAACTCAACAATGAGTAGATGAGTGGTATGTGTGTGTATATGTGTAAATAAATGAACACTGAAATTCAAGTATTTATTTTATATATATATATATATATATATATATATATATATATATATATATATATAATAAAATTTATATATATATATATATACGTATATATATATATATATACATATAATAAAATTAATATATATATATACATATAATAAAATATATATATATATATATATATATATATATATAGCTAGAATTCACTGAACGTCAAGTATTTGTTATATATATATATATATATATATATATATATATATATATATATATATATATATATGAAATACTTGATTTGGTGAATTCTAGCTGTAAATATACTCCTCCCCTTTTAGCCACGCCCCAAACCACGCCCCCACAGACACAACTGCTCCTAGGAAGAAAACTCAAGACAAAACTGCCTGTAACTTCCAGTAGGAATGTCTTAGAGACATGAAACAAAAACATCTATGTAGGTCTCACTTAGACCTACATTTCATATATTGACAACCCCCAGCAAAAATCAACAGGAAGTTTGCAATTCCCCCTTCAAAACAAAAGTTTAGTAAAAACAGTCACTTTTGTCTCTTTGAGCTGTAATTTGACCCCCTTAACATGCTTCAAAACTCACCATATTTGACACACACATCAGGACTGGCGAAAATTGCCATCTAATCAAAAAACCAAACCCGAAAACTCAAAATTGCGCTCTAGCGCCCCCTAGGAAAAACCACAGACAAAACTGCTTGTAACTTCGGGTAGGAATGTCGTAGAGACATGAAACAAAAACCTCTATGTAGGTCTGACTTAGACCTAGATTTCATACATTGACATCCTTCAGCAGAAATCAACAGGAAGTTGGCAATTCCCCCTTCAAAACAAAAGTTTAGTAAAAACAGTCACTTTTGTCTCTTTGAGCTGTAATTTGACCCCCTTAACATGCTTCAAAACTCACCATATTTGACACACACATCAGGACTGGCGAAAATTGCCATCTAATCAAAAAACCAAACCCGAAAACTCAAAATTGCGCTCTAGCGCCCCCTATGAAGAAAACACAGACACAACTGCTTCTAGGAAGAAAACTCAAGACAAAACTGCCTGTAACTTCCAGTAGGAAAGTCTTAGAGACATGAAACAAAAACATCTATGTAGGTCTCACTTAGACCTACATTTCATATATTGACAACCCCCAGCAAGAATCAACAGGGAGTTTGCAATTCCCCCTTCAAAACAAAAGTTTAGTATAAACAGTCACTTTTGTCTCTTTGAGCTGTAATTTGACCCCCTTAACGTGCTTCAAAACTCAACATATTTGACACACACATCAGGACTGGCGAAAATTGCCATTTAATCAAAAAACCAAACCCGAAAACTCAAAATTGCGCTCTAGCGCCCCCTAGGAAAAACCACAGACAAAACTGCTTGTAACTTCGGGTAGGAATGTCGTAGAGACATGAAACAAAAACCTCTATGTAGGTCTGACTTAGACCTAGATTTCATACATTGACATCCTTCAGCAGAAATCAACAGGAAGTTGGCAATTCCCCCTTCAAAACAAAGGTTTAGTAAAAACAGTCACTTTTGTCTCTTTGAGCTGTAATTTGACCCCCTTAACATGCTTCAAAACTCACCATATTTGACACACACATCAGGACTGGCGAAAATTGCCATCTAATTGAAAAACCAAACCCGAAAACTCAAAATTGCGCTCTAGCGCCCCCTAGGAAAAACCACAGACAAAACTGCTTGTAACTTCGGGTAGGAATGTCGTAGAGACATGAAACAAAAACCTCTATGTAGGTCTGACTTAGACCTAGATTTCATACATTGACATCCTTCAGCAGAAATCAACAGGAAGTTTGCAATTCCCCCTTCAAAACAAAAGTTTAGTAAAAACAGTCACTTTTGTCTCTTTGAGCTGTAATTTGACCCCTTTAACATGCTTCAAAACTCACCATATTTGACACACACATCAGGACTGGCGAAAATTGCCATCTAATTGAAAAACCAAACCCGAAAACTCAAAATTGCGCTCTAGCGCCCCCTAGGAAAAACCACAGACAAAACTGCTTGTAACTTCGGGTAGGAATGTCGTAGAGACATGAAACAAAAACCTCTATGTAGGTCTGACTTAGACCTAGATTTCATACATTGACATCCTTCAGCAGAAATCAACAGGAAGTTGGCAATTCCCCCTTCAAAACAAAAGTTTAGTAAAAACAGTCACTTTTGTCTCTTTGAGCTGTAATTTGACCCTCTTAACATGCTTCAAAACTCACCATATTTGACACACACATCAGGACTGGCGAAAATTGCCATCTAATTGAAAAACCAAACCCGAAAACTCAAAATTGCGCTCTAGCGCCCCCTAGGAAAAACCACAGACAAAACTGCTTGTAACTTCGGGTAGGAATGTCGTAGAGACATGAAACAAAAACCTCTATGTAGGTCTGACTTAGCCCTAGATTTCATACATTGACATCCTTCAGCAGAAATCAACAGGAAGTTGGCAATTCCCCCTTCAAAACAAAAGTTTAGTAAAAACAGTCACTTTTGTCTCTTTGAGCTGTAATTTGACCCCCTTAACATGCTTCAAAACTCACCATATTTGACACACACATCAGGACTGGCGAAAATTGCCATCTAATCAAAAAACCAAACCCGAAAACTCAAAATTGCGCTCTAGCGCCCCCTATGAAGAAAACACAGACACAACTGCTTCTAGGAAGAAAACTCAAGACAAAACTGCCTGTAACTTCCAGTAGGGATGTCTTAGAGACATGAAACAAAAACCTCTATGTAGGTCTCACTTAGACCTACATTTCATATATTGACAACCCCCAGCAAAAATCAACAGGAAGTTTGCAATTCCCCCTTCAAAACAAAAGTTTTGTAAAAACCGGTCACCTTTTTTCAAACATTATCTCCTCTGAGCGCGTTTGTCGCGTCGGCTTCAAACTAGCACAGGAGAGAGATTGAACCCTTCTGATTAAAAGTTGACCGAGGAGTTTTAATTCCTGCTCCAGTTTGGATTTTATGTGCCGTCAAAGTCGGTCCCATCCATCGCTGCTTGCAGCTTTAATTCCTAGTTTATTTTTCAAGCAACGCTTCCCGGTTGCCTTGGTGGAGGTCTGCGTTCGAGCAGGCCCGGCCCTAACCAATCTGGCGCCCTAGGCAAGATTTTAGATTTTTTTTTACTTACAACCAGAGGTGGGTAGTAACGCGCTACATTTACTCCGTTACATCTACTTGAGTAACTTTTGGGATAAATTGGACTTCTAAGAGTAGTTTTAATGCAACATACTTTTACTTTTACTTAAGTATATTTATAGAGAAGGAACGCTACTTTTACTCCGCTACTTTTATCTACATTCAGCTCGCTACTCGCTACTAATTTTTATCGATCTGTTAATGCACGCTTTGTTTGTTTTGGTCTGTCAGACAGACCTTCAAAGTGCCTGCCTTACTGGTGACGTTTCACTTCGTTCCACCAATCAGATGCAGTCACTGGTGACGTTGGACCAATCAAACAGAGCCAGGCGGTCACATGACCTGACTTAAACAAGTTGAAAAACTTATTGGGGTGTTACCATTTAGTGGTCAATTGTACGGAATATGTACTGTACTGTGCAATCTAATCATAAAAGTTCCAATCAATCAATCAAAAGTGTGAAGGAAAAAAGGTACTTTTTTATTTCAACCGTACACCCCGTCAAAAGCCTAAAGACTGACTGCACAGTTCCTGTCTTCACAATAAAAGTGCCGCTCCATCGCGCCTGCGCTTTCAAAACAAGAGTCTCCGAAAGCCAGCGCAAACAAGCTAGCAAGCTACGGAGTTTGGCGCCAATATATTTCTTGTAAAGTGTATAAAAACAAATATGGAAGCTGGACAAATAAGGTGCCAAAAACCAACCACTTTCATGTGGTATTAGACAGAAAGGAGGAACTTTTCTTCTCCTCCATTTGAAAACGTGGACGTTATCATCACTACTGTCTGATTACAATCAATGCAAGTCATCAGAATCAGGTAATACACCAACTTATATTCTAGTCTGCATGAAAGAAAGGAATCTATATGTTAAACATGCATGTATATTCATTAAAACATCTTTAACATGTAAACAAAAACAGCAAAATAAATACATATAAATTATATACTGTATATATCTATGTATATATATATATATATATATATATATATATATATATGTGTGTGTGTATGTTACTCATCAGTTACTCAGTACTTGAGTAGTTTTTTCACAACATTCTTTTTACTTTTACTCAAGTAAATATTTGGGTGACTACTCCTTACTTTTACTTGAGTATTAAATCTCTAAAGTAACAGTACTCTTACTTGAGTACAATTTCTGGCTACTCTACCCACCTCTGCTTACAACTATACCTAATATATAAAGGGGTGGAAAAGTGACTATTACCTGCAGGGCAAACATTAGCTAACCAGAAGGCAATAACAATGTAAACAAAAAAACACCTGCTTAAAAGATCTAATACAAATGTCCCTGAGGAATGTAAGGTGGGAGTACTGTAATTACCTAACGTTACATTATTATTTTCCATAACAATTTAGCCCCCTCCACAATATTAACCCGACGTTAAAACAGAACTAGCTATTTTATTGATTAGCAATTGCCGAATCATGTAACAATTAGCTTAATGCTAAAAAGCCAGGTTACTATCACATTCTGTAACAGACAAATAATTTCATGTACCGTATTTTCCGCACCATTAGCCGCACCTAAAAACCACAAATTTACTCAAAAGCTGACAGTGCGGCTTTTAACCCGGTGCGCTTTATATATGGATAAATATTAAGATTCATTTTCATAAAGTTTCGGTCTCGTAACTACGGTAAACAGCCGCCATCTTTTTTCCCGGTAGAACAGGAAGCGCTTCTTCTTCTACGCAAGCAACCGCCAAGGTAAGCACCCGCCCCCATAGAACAGGAAGCGCTTCTTCTTCTACTGTAAGCAACCCGCGTAGAAGAAGAAAAAGCGCGCGGATATTACCGTACGTTTCATTTCCTGTTTACATCTGTAAAGACCACAAAATGGCTCCTACTAAGCGACAAGGATCCGGTTCATGAAAAGACGCAATCTCTCCATCCTCACACGGATTACTATTTCACAGCAACTGATATTCCTGTGAACCGCACTGTGGATACAACGGGAGCACGTACGGTGAATATTCGCACCACAGGGAATGAGAAGTCGTCCTTCACTGTGGTTCTAGCTTGCCATGCTAATGGCCTGAAACTTCCACCCATGGTGATATTCAAAAGGAAGACCTTGCCAAAAGAGACCTTTCCAGCCGGCGTCATCATAAAAGCTAACTCAAAGGGATGGATGGATGAAGAAAAGATGAGCGAGTGGTTAAGGGAAGTTTACGTGAAGAGGCCGGGTGGCTTTTTTCACGCAGCTCCGTCCATGTTGATATACGACTCTATGCGCGCCCACATCACAGATGGTGTCAAAAAACAAGTGAAGCACACAAATACAACACTCGCCGTCATTCCGGGTGGATTAACCAAAGAACTCCAACCGCTGGATATTGGTGTCAACAGGGCATTCAAATCACGACTGCGAACGGCGTGGGAACAATGGATGACCGAAGGCGAACACACCTTCACTAAGACAGGGAGACAGCGCCGGACGACATACGCCAACATTTGCCAGTGGATCGTAAATGCCTGGGCGGATATTTCGGTCACAACTGTGGTCCGAGCTTTCCGGAAGGCAGGATTCACAGAACTGCTGAACAGCGACACCGACTCCGATGACTTCGACGAGACGGAACCGGCCATTTTGGATCCCGCATTTGCCCAACTTTTCAATTCGGACACCGAAGACGAAGAATTCGAAGGATTTACGAATGAAGAATAACTTCAGAAAGTGAGCGCTATGTTTATTTTGTGTGTTGTGACATTAACGTCCGAGCAACATTATGTTGCTATTGCTCTGCACTATTTTGAATTTTACTATGTTTGTGATTGCACATTTGCGTACATTTTGGGACAGAGTTGTTAGAACGCTGGTTTTTAATATATTATTAAAGTTTGACTGACCTATCTGACTGTTTTTTTGACATTCCCTTTAGCGCAGCGTAGGCGCGGCTTATAGTCCGGGGCGGCTTATAGGTGGACAAAGTTTTGAAATATGCCATTCATTGAAGGTGCGCCTAATAATCCGGTGCGCCTTATAGTGCGGAAAATACGGTAGGCTAACATTACCTACCTGCTACCTCTGTCTTTTCTCGTTTCTCCTCCTCTTCTTTTCTCTTTTTTCTTCCCTGGGCACCTGACAGTTTTGGCCGCTTTGACATCTTGTGTTGATTTTTTGATGTGGTAACGTCCAAAAAGAGTCATGATACGGGAAGGGGGGGGCGCGCACCGTGCGGGGGGGCGTAATGTTGTAACAAATAATATTTCTATTAAATAGGCTTTAATTTGCATTTTAATTAACGTGGGATTATTTTTTGTATTTAGAAATACTTAGTATTTTTTTTTTTTCTCCAACATTTGTGGCACTGGCGTGGCGCCCCCTGATGGACGGCGCCCTTAGCATTTGCCTATACGGCCTATGCCACGGGCCGGCCCTGCGTTCGAGTAAGGAAATGACCACACGTGTCATGGGCAAAAAAAACATTTTTTTTATTATTATTATTATTATTTCTGGTTGCAAAGAACTTTACAGCAGAACACACATGACCAAAACAGCTGCCATTTCACAGAACACAGTACAGAAAGTATGGATGTGTTATATATCTCTAAATATATCTATATATTATACCTATGTCAATAGAAAAGAACAAAACTATTGTTCCCGGGTGATTTTATCATGTGTCATTTCTCGCTGTTTCAGTCAAATTCAACGCAAAAAAAGGAAATGGGACAATAACACGATTCCCCAAAAGCGCGTTTTGTTTAAAACTTTTATCATCGAGCTTAGAAGTAAGCTTTTTTTTTTTTTTTTTTTTTTTTTCGCCATACACAATATGGTCTGACATTTTTTTGGGGGGGGGATAAATAGAGCACTCAACATCGTATACGCAAAGAAAAAGAACACAAGGCAGCGAGAGCAGGCATGCAAAACCAAAATGTTGGGGGTTAGGGCGTAAAAGAACAAATAGTTGACGATGGAGGCGTTTTCTTTTCTTTCTTTTTTTTTGGAAGCTGATCGAGGACAAAAGGTGGACAAAAAAAAGGAGCGCTGATGCTCTGTAAAGTGAGCTGGAGTGCTGCAGAGTGCCAACAATTTCTTACATTTCCTCTAAGGCAGGGGTGTGCAAACTTTATCCACCAAAAAATAAAAACATATGCCGGGGCCATTTAGAAACAATTCAATGTAGGTCAATCTATAGCGGGGGGTCAGCACTAGTGGCTCCCTGGACCATTTTTAAAAAAAGGATTGAAAAATGGAAAAAGATGGTGGGGAAATAATTTTTTTGTTTTCACACAAAACTTCCCAATTGTTAGAACAACCACTGTTTAATATGTTTGTGTGTATGCTTCACTGATGAGAGTGTTTAGCGAACATCTTTTTGTCCGACTAATTTCGGCGTTTTTTTGAGCTCGCCATAGTGTGGACTGTGTCTTTTTGTCCACCAAACGTTTTATACTGTGCGTGAATGCACAAAGGTGAGCTTTGTTGATGTTATTGACTTGTTGGAGTGCCAATCAGGCATATTTGGTCAGTGCATGACTGCAAGCTAATCAATGCTAACGTGCTATTTACTAATTTACTGATGTTTTTTAATGTAAAAATGTGTAGAATATTACATTTCAACATAGATTTATGCTTCACTGATGAGTGTTTAGCGAACATCTTTTTGTCCGACTAATTTCGGCGGTTTTTGAGCTCGCCGTAGCGTGGACTGTGACACAACAGTTTGTTTACACGTAAAATCTTCCACTCCTTTGTCTCATTTTGTCCACCAAACGTTTTATACTGTGCGTGAATGCACAAAGGTGAGCTTTGTTGATGTTACTGACTTGTTGGGAGTGCTAATCAGGCATATTTGGTCAGTGCATGACTGCAAGCTAATCAATGCTAACATGCTATTTACTAATTTACTGATGTTTTTTAATGTAAAAATGTGTAGAATATTACATTTCAACATAGATTTATGCTTCACTGATGAGAGTGTTTAGCGAACATCTTTTTGTCCGACTAATTTCGGCGGTTTTTTGAGCTCGCCGTAGCGTGGACTGTGACACAACAGTTTGTTTACACGTAAAATCTTCCACTCCTTTGTCTCATTTTGTCCACCAAACGTTTTATACTGTGCGTGAATGCACAAAGGTGAGCTTTGTTGATGTTACTGACTTGTTGGAGTGCTAATCAGGCATATTTGGTCAGTGCATGACTGCAAGCTAATCAATGCTAACATGCTATTTACTAATTTACTGATGTTTTTTAATGTAAAAATGTGTAGAATATTACATTTCAACATAGATTTATGCTTCACTGATGAGAGTGTTTAGCGAACATCTTTTTGTCCGACTAATTTCGGCGGTTTTTTGAGCTCGCCGTAGTGTGGACTGTGACACAACGATTTGTTTACACGTAAAATCTTTGTCTCATTTTGTCCACCAAACGTTTTATACTGTGCGTGAATGCACAAAGGTGAGCTTTGTTGATGTTATTGACTTGTTGGGAGTGCTAATCAGGCATATTTGGTCAGTGCATGACTGCAAGCTAATCAATGCTAACGTGCTATTTACTAATTTACTGATGTTTTTTAATGTAAAAATGTGTAGAATATTACATTTCAACATAGATTTATGCTTCACTGATGAGAGTGTTTAGCGAACATCTTTTTGTCCGACTAATTTCGGCGGTTTTTGAGCTCGCCGTAGCGTGGACTGTGACACAACAGTTTGTTTACACGTAAAAATCTTTGTCTCATTTTGTCCACCAAACGTTTTATACTGTGCGTGAATGCACAAAGGTGAGCTTTGTTGATGTTATTGACTTGTTGGAGTGCTAATCAGGCATATTTGGTCAGTGCATGACTGCAAGCTAATCAATGCTAACGTGCTATTTACTAATTTACTGATGTTTTTTAATGTAAAAATGTGTAGAATATTACATTTCAACATTTCTGTCAACATAGATTTATGCTTCACTGATGAGAGTGTTTAGCGAACATCTTTTTGTCCGACTAATTTCGGCGGTTTTTTGAGCTCGCCGTAGTGTGGACTGTGACACAACAGTTTGTTTACACGTAAAATCTTTGTCTCATTTTGTCCACCAAACGTTTTATACTGTGCGTGAATGCACAAAGGTGAGCTTTGTTGATGTTATTGACTTGTTGGAGTGCTAATCAGGCATATTTGGTCAGTGCATGACTGCAAGCTAATCAATGCTAACATGCTATTTACTAATTTACTGATGTTTTTTTAATGTAAAAATGTGTAGAATATTACATTTCAACATTTCTGTCAACATAGATTTATGCTTCACTGATGAGAGTGTTTAGCGAACATCTTTTTGTCCGACTAATTTCGGCGTTTTTTTGAGCTCGCCGTAGTGTGGACTGTGACACAACAGTTTGTTTACACGTCAAATCGTCCACTCCTTTGTCTCATTTTGTCCACCAAACGTTTTATACTGTGTGTGAATGCACAAAGGTGAGCTTTGTTGATGTTATTGACTTGTTGGAGTGCTAATCAGGCATATTTGGTCAGTGCATGACTGCAAGCTAATCAATGCTAACATGCTATTTACTAATTTACTGATGTTTTTTAATGTAAAAATGTGTAGAATATTACATTTCAACATTTCTGTCAACATAGATTTATGCTTCACTGATGAGAGTGTTTAGCGAACATCTTTTTGTCCGACTAATTTCGGCGTTTTTTTGAGCTCGCCGTAGTGTGGACTGTGACACAACAGTTTGTTTACACGTAAAATCTTTGTCTCATTTTGTCCACCAAACGTTTTATACTGTGCGTGAATGCACAAAGGTGAGCTTTGTTGATGTTACTGACTTGTCGGAGTGCTAATCAGGCATATTTGGTCAGTGCATGACTGCAAGCTAATCAATGCTAACATGCTATTTACTAATTTACTGATGTTTTTTAATGTAAAAATGTGTAGAATATTACGTTTCAACATTTCTGTCAACATAGATTTATGCTTCACCGATGAGAGTGTTTAGCGAACATCTTTTTGTCCGACTAATTTCGGCGGTTTTTGAGCTCGCCGTAGTTCGGACTGTGACACAACAGTTTGTTTACACGTAAAATCTTTGTCTCATTTTGTCCACCAAACATTTTATACTGTGTGTGAATGCACAAAGGTGAGCTTTGTTGATGTTATTGACTTGTTGGAGTGCCAATCAGGCATATTTGGTCAGTGCATGACTGCAAGCTAATCAATGCTAACATGCTATTTACTAATGTTTTTTAATGTAAAAATGTGTAGAATATTACATTTCAACATTTCTGTCAACATAGATTTATGCTTCACTGATGAGAGTGTTTAGCGAACATCTTTTTGTCCGACTAATTTCGGCGTTTTTTTGAGCTCGCCGTAGTGTGGACTGTGACACAACAGTTTGTTTACACGTAAAAATCTTTGTCTCATTTTGTCCACCAAACGTTTTATACTGTGCGTGAATGCACAAAGGTGAGCTTTGTTGATGTTATTGACTTGTTGGAGTGCTAATCAGGCATATTTGCTCAGTGCATGACTGCAAGCTAATCAATGCTAACATGCTATTTACTAATTTACTGATGTTTTTTTATGTAAAAATGTGTAGAATATTACATTTCAACATTTCTGTCAACATAGATTTATGCTTCACTGATGAGTGTTTAGCGAACATCTTTTTGTCCTACTAATTTCGGCGGTTTTTGAGCTCGCCGTAGTTCGGACTGTGACAACAGTTTGTTTACACGTAAAATCTTTGTCTCATTTTGTCCACCAAACGTTTTATACTGTGCGTGAATGCACAAAGGTGAGCTTTGTTGATGTTATTGACTTGTCGGAGTGCTAATCAGGCATATTTGGTCAGTGCATGACTGCAAGCTAATCAATGCTAACATGCTATTTACTAATTTACTGATGTTTTTTTAATGTAAAAATGTGTAGAATATTACATTTCAACATTTCTGTCAACATAAGATTTATGCTTCACTGATGAGAGTGTTTAGCGAACATCTTTTTGTCCGACTAATTTCGGCGGTTATTGAGCTCGCCGTAGTGTGGACTGTGACACAACAGTTTGTTTACACGTAAAATCGTCCACTCCTTTGTCTCATTTTGTCCACCAAACGTTTTATACTGTGCGTGAATGCACAAAGGTGAGCTTTGTTGATGTTATTGACTTGTTGGAGTGCCAATCAGGCATATTTGGTCAGTGCATGACTGCAAGCTAATCAATGCTAACATGCTATTTACTAATTTACTGATGTTTTTTAATGTAAAAATGTGTAGAATATTACATTTCAACATTTCTGTCAACATAGATTTATGCTTCACTGATGAGAGTGTTTAGCGAACATCTTTTTGTCCGACTAATTTCGGCGGTTTTTGAGCTCGCCGTAGTTCGGACTGTGACACAACAGTTTGTTTACACGTAAAATCGTCCACTCCTTTGTCTCATTTTGTCCACCAAACGTTTTATACTGTGCGTGAATGCACAAAGGTGAGCTTTGTTGATGTTATTGACTTGTCGGAGTGCTAATCAGGCATATTTGGTCAGTGCATGACTGCAAGCTAATCAATGCTAACATGCTATTTACTAATTTACTGATGTTTTTTAATGTAAAAATGTGTAGAATATTACATTTCAACATTTCTGTCAACATAGATTTATGCTTCACTGATGAGAGTGTTTAGCGAACATCTTTTTGTCCGACTAATTTCGGCGGTTTTTGAGCTCGCCGTAGTGTGGACTGTGACACAACAGTTTGTTTTTACGTAAAATCTTTGTCTCATTTTGTCCACCAAACGTTTTATACTGTGTGTGAATGCACAAAGGTGAGCTTTGTTGATGTTATTGACTTGTTGGAGTGCTAATCAGGCATATTTGGTCAGTGCATGACTGCAAGCTAATCAATGCTAACATGCTATTTACTAATTTACTGATGTTTTTTAATGTAAAAATGTGTAGAATATTACATTTCAACATAGATTTATGCTTCACTGATGAGAGTGTTTAGCGAACATCTTTTTGTCCGACTAATTTCGGCGTTTTTTTGAGCTCGCCGTAGTGTGGACTGTGACACAACAGTTTGTTTACACGTAAAATCTTTGTCTCATTTTGTCCACCAAACGTTTTATACTGTGCGTGAATGCACAAAGGTGAGCTTTGTTGATGTTATTGACTTGTTGGAGTGCTAATCAGGCATATTTGCTCAGTGCATGACTGCAAGCTAATCAATGCTAACATGCTATTTACTAATTTACTGATGTTTTTTTATGTAAAAATGTGTAGAATATTACATTTCAACATTTCTGTCAACATAGATTTATGCTTCACTGATGAGTGTTTAGCGAACATCTTTTTGTCCTACTAATTTCGGCGGTTTTTGAGCTCGCCGTAGTTCGGACTGTGACACAACAGTTTGTTTACACGTAAAATCTTTGTCTCATTTTGTCCACCAAACGTTTTATACTGTGCGTGAATGCACAAAGGTGAGCTTTGTTGATGTTATTGACTTGTCGGAGTGCTAATCAGGCATATTTGGTCAGTGCATGACTGCAAGCTAATCAATGCTAACATGCTATTTACTAATTTACTGATGTTTTTTTAATGTAAAAATGTGTAGAATATTACATTTCAACATTTCTGTCAACATAAGATTTATGCTTCACTGATGAGAGTGTTTAGCGAACATCTTTTTGTCCGACTAATTTCGGCGGTTTTTGAGCTCGCCGTAGTGTGGACTGTGACACAACAGTTTGTTTACACGTAAAATCTTTGTCTCATTTTGTCCACCAAACGTTTTATACTGTGCGTGAATGCACAAAGGTGAGCTTTGTTGATGTTATTGACTTGTTGGAGTGCTAATCAGGCATATTTGGTCAGTGCATGACTGCAAGCTAATCAATGCTAACATGCTATTTACTAATTTACTGATGTTTTTTAATGTAAAAATGTGTAGAATATTACATTTCAACATTTCTGTCAACATAGATTTATGCTTCACTGATGAGAGTGTTTAGCGAACATCTTTTTGTCCTACTAATTTCGGCGTTTTTTTGAGCTCGCCGTAGTGTGGACTGTGACACAACAGTTTGTTTACACGTAAAATCTTCCACTCCTTTGTCTTTTTGTCCACCAAACGTTTTATACCGTGCGTGAATGCACAAAGGTGAGCTTTGTTGATGTTATTGACTTGTTGGAGTGCTAATCAGGCATATTTGGTCAGTGCATGACTGCAAGCTAATCAATGCTAACATGCTATTTACTAATTTACTGATGTTTTTTAATGTAAAAATGTGTAGAATATTACATTTCGACATTTCTGTCAACATAGATTTATGCTTCACTGATGAGAGTGTTTAGCGAACATCTTTTTGTCCGACTAATTTCGGCGTTTTTTGAGCTCGCCGTAGTGTGGACTGTGACACAACAGTTTGTTTACACGTAAAATCTTTGTCTCATTTTGTCCACCAAACGTTTTATACTGTGTGTGAATGCACAAAGGTGAGCTTTGTTGATGTTATTGACTTGTTGGGAGTGCTAATCAGGCATATTTGGTCAGTGCATGACTGCAAGCTAATCAATGCTAACGTGCTATTTACTAATTTACTGATGTTTTTTTAATGTAAAAATGTGTAGAATATTACATTTCAACATTTCTGTCAACATAGATTTATGCTTCACTGATGAGAGTGTTTAGCGAACATCTTTTTGTCCTACTAATTTCGGCGTTTTTTTGAGCTCGCCGTAGTGTGGACTGTGACACAACAGTTTGTATACACGTAAAATCTTTGTCTCATTTTGTCCACCAAACGTTTTATACTGTGTGTGAATGCACAAAGGTGAGCTTTGTTGATGTTATTGACTTGTTGGAGTGCTAATCAGGCATATTTGGTCAGTGCATGACTGCAAGCTAATCAATGCTAATTACTAATTTACTGATGTTTTTTTATGTAAAAATGTGTAGAATATTACATTTCAACATTTCTGTCAACATAGATTTATGCTTCACTGATGAGAGTGTTTAGCGAACATCTTTTTGTCCGACTAATTTCGGCGGTTTTTGAGCTCGCCGTAGCGTGGACTGTGACACAACGGTTTGTTTACACGTAAAATCTTTGTCTCATTTTGTCCACCAAACGTTTTATACTGTGCGTGAATGCACAAAGGTGAGCTTTGTTGATGTTATTGACTTGTTGGAGTGCTAATCAGGCATATTTGGTCAGTGCATGACTGCAAGCTAATCAATGCTAACATGCTATTTACTAATTTACTGATGTTAAAGTCTGGAACGATCTCCCTCTCCATGTGAGACAGGCCCCTTCTTTGGCTATTTTTAAGACCCTTCTTAAAAACCCATTTTTATTCACTGGCTTTTAACCCAGCATGAGACTTTGAACTGTTTTTAGCTTTTAACTTTTTGAACTGTTTTTAACTTTTAAACTGTTTTTTTTTTAACAAACTGTTCTTAGGGTAATTTATATTTGCTTTTTAAATGTGTATTTTTATTTCTGTTTTAAATGTTATTTTTTTAGTCTGTCCTTTGCCTTCATTTCTTTGTGGTGTACAGCCCTTTGTTTTTCAACTGTGCTTGTTTTTAAAGGGCTTTATAAATAAAGTTGGTATGGTATGGTATGGTATGTTTTTTAATGTAAAATTGTGTAGATTACATTTCAACAAAGATTTTCTTGATCCTGCGACACAGTCATTTTGATAGTAGGCTATTATAGCTAGACACTTACATCATGTGTTGCCTTCATTATAACACTTGTATTCATTTCATATCATTTTTTGCGGCTCCAGGCAGACTTGTTTTTTGGGTTTTTTTAGTCATATATGGCTCTTTCAATGTTTTGGGTTGCCGACCCCTGACCTATACTAACTAAAAACATATATTTTGAATGCCATTTCAGAATAAAAATAAGCTTAGGTTACAATTTGGACACCCCCTGCTCTAAAGGAAAACAAAAGCAGGTATGAAGAAATATCAAAGTGTAGTGTTTGTTAAATAAGCCACTTTTTTTCTTTTAAATAAAAGTCTCATTTGAGACAATATATATCTCTTTTTGAAAAATAATTGTTTTTTTAAAATCTCTCCCAGTATACATTTAGTTATTTTGCACCTTTTTGTTTTCCCACAGCACCACAATCGGGCATTCAACAGTTCCTCGGGTGGAGAGATCCGGATGACGGCTTTGACCCACGGGACATAGTCCTCCAGAGTGTAGATGTTCTAAAACAAGTAGCACCTTGAGGGGACACACACCAAGAAGCATGGAGGTAAGGGACAGGTGTGTGTCGGGCCGTCGTCCGTATAATCCAAACGGGCCGTGTGCTTGTAACAGAACACCTGTTGGTGTGTGAGTCGGGGCGGGGGGGGGGGGGGGGGGGACACCCTCCAGTTGGCCAGTCTTGGTCCGAAGAGGCAGGTATAAGTTACTACTGACGCCGTCCAAAAACACAAACGACAGGTGAGCTCTTTTGATTGGCTCTCAAACAGGAAGTAGGGTGCGCCTGCTCGATCGTACTGCTATCAAGTCGACATAATGATGCATCTCATTTAGAATACTGTTTTAAAAAGTATGCTTGTTTCAAAGTGACAGATTATTTTTGCTAATTTTACAAAGTATAGCTCAGGTTATATATTAGCAAATAGGTTTGACAAAAGTAAGAAAACTCAAAACAGGGAAAGCTAATTCTACCAACCTCAGTCTTCTATTGGCGTCAACTAACATTGGCATTGACATTTTACGCCATTTTAATCCACGCGTCTGCATGCACTTTAAAATGTGGCTACTTTGCTGTTGGTGCAGACATGATGCTACTTATATTCTAGCCTTTCGCTACACGGAGGGAAATATTTACAGATTTCATTTGGTCTTAATGGGTCCAAACTGACTCCAGAAATAAAGAAAACAAAAACTTTTGCCCGATATTCTAATTGAGATGCACCAATATATATATATATATATATATATATATATATATATATATAGATATATATAAAAATATATATAAAAATATATATATAATAATATATATATTATATATAATAATATATATATTATATATATTATATATATAATATATATATATTATATATAATAATATATATATTATATATAATATATATATATTATATATAATAATATATATATTATATATATAATATATGTATTATATATATATATTATATATATAATATACATATATTATATATATAATATATATATATATATATATAAAAAAATATATATAATATATATATTATATATAATAATATATATTATTATATATAATAATATATCATATATATATATATATATATATATATATATATATATATATATATATATATATATATATATATATATATATATATTAGGGCTGCAACTAACAACTAATTTGATAATCTGTCGATTATTACTTCGATTAATCGATTAATAATCGAATAAAAGAGACAAACTACATTTCTATCCTTTCCAGTATTTTATTGGGGGAAAAAACAGCAACTGGCACCATACTTATTTGGATTATTGTTTCTCAGCTGTTTGTAAATGTTGCAGATTATAAATAAAGGTTTATAAAAAATTTAATTAAAAAAGTAGCCTCTGCGCATAGCATAGATCCAACGAATCGATGACTAAATTAATCGCCAACTATTTTTATAATCGATTAGTTGTTGCAGCCCTAATTATATATATATATATATATATATATATATATATATATATATATATATATATATATTAGGGCTGCAACTAACAACTAATTTGATAATCGATTAATCTGTCGATTATTACTTCGATTAATCGATTAATAATCGAATAAAAGAGACAAACTACATTTCTATCCTTTCCAGTATTTTATTGGGGGGGGGGGAAACAGCATACTGGCACCATACTTATTTTGATTATTGTTTCTCAGCTGTTTGTAAATGTTGCAGATTATAAATAAAGGTTTATAAAAAATTTAATTAAAAAAGTAGCCTCTGCGCATAGCATAGATCCAACGAATCGATGACTAAATTAATCGCCAACTATTTTTATAATCGATTAGTTGTTGCAGCCCTAATTATATATATATATATATATATATATATATATATATATATATATATATATATTAGGGCTGCAACCAACAACTAATTTGATAATCGATTAATCTGTCGATTATTGCTTCGATTAATCGATTAATAATCGAATAAAAGAGACAAACTACATTTCTATCCTTTCCAGTATTTTATTGGGGGGGGAAACAGCATACTGGCACCATACTTATTTTGATTATTGTTTCTCAGCTGTTTGTAAATGTTGCAGTTTTTAAATAAAGGTTTATAAAAAATAAAATTAAAAAAGTAGCCTCTGCGCATAGCATAGATCCAACGAATCGATGACTAAATTAATCGCCAACTATTTTTATAATCGATTAGTTTTTGCAGCCCTAATTATATATATATATATATATATTAGGGCTGCAACCAACAACTAATTTGATAATCGATTAATCTGTCGATTATTGCTTCGATTAATCGATTGATAATCGAATAAAAGAGACAAACTACATTTCTATCCTTTCCAGTATTTTATTGGGGGGGGAAAACAGCATACTGGCACCATACTTATTTGGATTATTGTTTCTCAGCTGTTTGTAAATGTTGCAGATTATAAATAA